>NC_059341.1:32487500-32798000 GCF_018350155.1 Leopardus geoffroyi | reverse complement strand
AATATCTGCTAAAGGCAGTTATTTTCCTTTCTTGGGGAAGGGTCCACATTTTATTCTCAGGTCACTGGTATGTGACCCCTGTACTCTAATATGTCCCTTTTCTGGCAGAATTTTAAGTATCTCTTCTCAGTCATTATTCTGACTTTACTTCATATCAGAAAGTGTCATTTTGTAGAGCTATTATGTGAGTCAGGACCCTTAAAACATGTGATGTCAAAATGGGACCAATTGGTCTGAGCATTGATCTTGTCACTCAAAATTAGCTTTATGTAATAAGTATGATTTTTTGAAATTGCAAGAGAAATTTGCATCAAAATGCATTGTCTCTTAAACAATGGCATTTAAAATGAATTTTAACTCAAATCACCCATTGTTCATCCATTAGCCAATAAGTGAATTTAGTTTTGTTTTAATTTGTCTTTTGAAGATAAATGATATGAAACATTAAATACAACATAAATGAATCCTGTAATAAAACCTTTTGCCACTTCTTTAACTCAGTAGATTGTTTAAAGAGCAAAAGTTGGAGAACATTCAATAAATTAAAAGTTTTGAATGAATAAACCAAAAGGTAAGACAAATAATTTTATAATTAAAGAAGGAAAATCTTTCAAAGAGAAAATAATAACATTTTTAGACAAATACTGAGAGATTTTCTAAAACACAGACTTTCTCTATAGGAAACTCTAAAGGCTATTCTCTAGAAAGAAAG
The DNA here is from genome assembly GCF_018350155.1 of Leopardus geoffroyi. NCBI lineage: Eukaryota > Metazoa > Chordata > Mammalia > Carnivora > Felidae > Leopardus > Leopardus geoffroyi. The sequence goes on along the minus strand of NC_059341.1, from coordinate 32,797,288 downwards.
AGAAAGTAATATGTCTGGAAATCTAGTCAAACAATGGTTGTACAGACAACAACGTAATAATAATACATTTTTATAGAATTTAATAAAGTAGAGTTTAAAATAGAGCTTAAAATATTTGCATTAAAGTATACAAAGTGGAAAGAAAGTGATCATAAGCATGAGATTTTGAATTTTTCAGAAAGACCGTAAAGATACTGATTAGTTTTAGACATTTTTTAAATGTTTATTTATTTTTGAGAAAGAGGGAGAAAGAATGTGAGCCAGGGAGGGATAGAGAGAGAAGGAGACAGAGGATCCAAAGCAGGCTCTGTGCTGAGACCAGAGAGCCCAATGCTGGGCTCAAACTCACAAACCATGAGATCATGACCTGAACTGAAGTTGGACATGACTGAGCCATACAGGCATCCCTAGTTTTAGACATTATTAAGTTCTGTTTAACTTTATTATGGTGAACTTGTTCAGGTAATAATTAAAATATAAAAATAGGGGAAACAGTATAACAAAAAACAAGTACCTTTAAAGAAGTGAAGAAAAGTAAAACCTAAAAAAGTGAGACAAATAGAAATTTAAAAAAATGGTATCAGTAAGCCTAAATATTCATATAATAATAATAAATATAAATAACTTCCTTTTAAAATATAAAAATTATTTTTTATAGAAAACTGAGTTTCAAAATGTTGAAAGGAAATTACATAAAAAGATATACCAGGTAAATAGTATTTCCTCCCTCCTTCCAAAACAAAGTTGCTGATGAAGCATATTACCAGACTTAAAGCAACAATTATATCTACAGAAAAATATATAGTCTCTAGATAATAGTGAAATATCCAATTGACCAGGAAGATGATATTAAACTTTAAAATATATAATGGAAAAATTGAAAAAATTATAATGGGAAATCCCATCATAGTGGAATGTTTTCATATTCTCCAAGAGTCATAATTTATTAGAGATTAGAAAATTTGAGCAACACAATTCAGAAACTTAGAACCTAATAGACAGTTACAGGATATTATGTGGAATGGTTGAAGAGCATTTTTCAAAACTCTTGAAAATTCAGAAACATTTAAAGACATGCTATACCATTAAGCAAGTCTAATAAATGTCAAAAAATCATGTATCAGGAAGAATACCTTCTCTAATCCCAACACAATTAAGTTATAAAAAGAACTTTTGAATCCCGTAAATTGGAAATGTGTGAGATGTAACTTTGAATAGCTCACAGATTTTATATATATATATATATATATATATATATATATATATATAGGGATCCATGCTGATAGTGTAGACCCTGCTTGGGATTCTCTCTCTCCTCTCCCTCTGCCCCTCCTGTGAGCTCTCTCTCACTCTCAAAATAAATAAATAAACTTAAAAAAAAAAGAACTACATGGTAAAAATATTAAATATAAATATTTGTGTGATTGTGCTAAAAGACTAATGGTAATTTTAAAAGCTAAAATTCTTGTACTAAAAAAGAAGGAAAGATAACATTAATATGTCAAACATTTTCTTTAAAGAGTTAGGAAAAGAAAACAGAATAAATGCACCAAAAAAAGCAAGCAGAAGTAAGAAAATAATAAACCAAGAGCAGAAGTTAATAAAATAGAAAGAAAATTAGTTCTTCAAAAAGAATAATAAACATGAGAAACCCATGACAAGACTGAAGAAAAAAGGGTAAAAATAATATTAAGAACTAAAAAGAGAACATATTTAGTCAGACAGGAGAGACAGTCTCTATAAGAATATTGGGAATATATTTATGCAAATAAATTTAAAATCTTAGGATAAATGGACAAATCCTTACAAAAATATAAATTACCCAAACTACCTCAAAAAGAAGTAGAAAACATCACTTGCTACATCCGTTTTGAAAAATGGATCACACTTTAAAACATCCTTACCAAGAAAGCATCAGTCGTTTTACAGATGCAGTTACACATTCATGGGAAAAAAAATTCTTTCAGAGAAAGGGAAAAGGGAACAGAGTAAGGGAAACAGAATCCTCCCTATTGTTGAAGTCATTACAATCTTGTTACCAAATCCAGACAAAAAAGCATGAGATAAAAAATAATTATAGGCCAATTTCACTCAAGAACATAAATGCAGAAATCTAAGTAAAATATAAGAAAACAAATATAAGATAATGTATTAAGACCGTGTGACCTCATTGGGTTTACCTCAAGAGCACAAGAGTGGTTCAACTTAAGGAACCCTATTAATTAAATGCACTATCAAAATAAAGTAAAAAAAAAAAATAGGATTACCTCAACAGATGCAAAGTAGTGAATAAAATTCAGTACCTATTCACAATAAGACAAAGCATTAAATTACAAATAGAAGGAATTTTCTTTATCTGAAAACATTCCCTTCAAACTCAGGAGCAAGACTAAAATTACCATTTCTTTTCTTTTCTTTTTGACTTTTATTCATTATTGAGACACAGAGAGAGACAGAGCATGAGTGGGGGAGGGGCAGAGAGAGAGAGACACACAGAACCTGAAGCAGGCTCAGGGCTCTGCAGGCTCCAGGCTCTGAGCTGTCAGCACAGAGCCTGATGCAGGGCTCAAACCCACAACCGTTATGAGATCATGACCTGAGCCGAAGTCAGGTGCTTAACCAACTGAGCCACTCAGGCGCCCCTAAAATTACCATTTATGTTGAGCATTATCATGTATATCTAAATTTTTCATATTGGATAAAGTAATAACAACAATAATACATAATAATAATAATAATACCTTAAAATATAAGGATTGCAAAGAAAGGAACAAACATTCCTTACTTGTAGATGATATGATTACTACATGAAAAACTCCAAAGAACCTACAGAAAAATTATGTAAATTAATAAGATACCTTAGGAAGATTTTTGGATATATAATTAATATTTAATTTAGTTGCATTTTTATACACTTAACAGAAAATGCAGGTAGTTAAAAATATCATTAGTCTTCTTTGTAGCAACAAAAAATAAATAAGATAAGAAGTTTCCTAGTGTGGCAGTTTTATAATAGGGCTCCAAAATGCATTGCTATTCCTTTCATTCAAAGGAGAGTTTGTGACTATTTCCGTCAATGTAGCAGAAGTGATGCTATGTGTCTTTCAAGGCTACATGGCAAAAATTTGTATAGCTTTTACCTTTTTCTCTTAGAACACCTGCTCTTACTACATTTGCTTACGGGGCAATCTCTTTTAAACAAAGCCAACACACTATAAGAAGATCAATTTGTGGGGCACCTGGGTGGTTCAGTTAGTTAAATGTCTGACTCTTGATTTTGACTAAGGTCATGATCTCATAGTTTGTAAGTTCAAGCCCTGCATCAGGCTCTGCGCTGACATTGTGGAGCCTGCTTGGGATTCACTCTCTCTGCCCCTCCCCTGCTCCTGCTTTCTCTCTTTCTCTCAAAATAAATAAACCTAAAAAAAGATCAATTTACATTGAGAGACCAGATAGAAAGTTCCAAAAGCTGGTGTTTTTGTAGCTCTAGTTGAGCATCTAGCCAACCGTTAAGATCACCTGCCAGCAATGTAAGTAAATCATCTTTTTTGTTTGTTTAGACAATGAATTTATTTGTTGTTGTTGTTGTTTTGTTGCTGTTCATTTGTTCAACTTAGTTTGAAATGGGTTATAGGATATATAGCTTCAGGCATTGTTGGATCCAGGTGCTCAAATGATGTTGGAAGGGTTCTGGCTATCTTATCATATCTGGAATCTGCATCTCACTGTATGTTTGTGTTATTCTCACATAAGCTATTTCCAGGTGGTGAGAAAGATGGTTTCTAGCATGCTAGATCTTTATCCTAATGACTCATGATATTATCAATAAATATGAACATGGGCAGTAAAAGATGAGTAGATGGTCTCTATTCAAGAGTCATGTACATGTTTAATAAACATCAAACAGTCCACAATTTTGCAAAGTTGAGCCCTCAGGTGATACCAGCTTCACCACCATCACTATCTGATGGTCTGATTAACACTGTATGACAGTGTTATACACAAAATAAGAACCAGTCCCTAGTTGAACTATCCCAATCCATATAACTATAAGGGCTGATAACAAATTATTATTTTAAGTCACTAGTTTTGGGATATTTTGTTATACAGAAACTATAATAATATACCTGTCAGTAAATATAATTAATATTGTGTAAGATTTTTATGGAGAAATTCCAAACTTTCATTTAAAAAATACCAAAGAAGACCTCAGTAAAAGGAAATAGATTGATTTTTGGATGGGAAAGCTTACTATCATAAAGATGTCACTTTAGACAACTTGCTCCTTAGATTGAATAAAAATCTAAAAGGCAATTTCTAGATAGATAGATAGATAGATAGAGGATAGATTCTAAAATGCATTGGGAAAAAAAGTCCAAGAAGAGCCAAGACAATTAAAGAAAAAGGGAGAAAAAAATGAAGAAGACAAAGGAGGAGAAGGAGGAAGAAGAAGAGGTGAAGAAGGAGGAGGAGGAATGGGAGAAAGAGAGGGTGGAGGGAGAAGTGGAGGGATGGAGGGGGAGAAGAAAGAGGAGGAAAAATTGGAGATGTCATGAATGCCAGATATCAAGAAATACAATTAAGCTACAGTAATTAATATAATATTAATGTGGGGGTAGACTAATAGACCAATGAAGAAAAGAGTGCTTGAAAGTAAATCCATGCATATAAGAAAACTTGACATAGAATATCTGTGACATTATATAGTTCAGTGGAGAAAGAATAAATTACTCAACAAATAGTACTTGGGTATACACTCATATACGTGAAAACAAAACACACAAAAATCACTTAACATATAAAAATCAGATCTGGATTGATTAAGTCTTATCTGAAAGTCAAATTATTAAGACATTTAGAAGAAAATGTGTTCCTTAATACTTCATGGTAGATAAAGATTTCTTAAAAACAAAGAGAAGAGAATAAATCATAAAGAAAAAATTTTAATTTTTTTTACATTTATTTATTTTGAGAGAGACAAAGAAAGCGCAAGTGGGGGAGGGCCAGAGAGAGAGGGAGAGAAAGAAAATCCCAAGCAGGCTCCATGCTGCCAGTGCAGAGCTTGATGTCGGCTCAAAATCACAAAACTGAGAGATCATGACCTGAACTGAAACCAAGCATCAGATGCTTAACCTACTGAGGCACCCAGGTGCACCAGGAAAAGCTTTAATATATTTTACTACATTAAAATCTCTTGATCAAAGACACCAATTAATTTAAAAAAAACATAAATTAAAAGATGATAATTGCAACACATATCATTTGACAAATGATTAGTCACTACAATTGTATAAATTAAAAGAATCCTATAAATCAAACAATTCCTCTAAATTAATGAGTAGCGAGAAAATGGCAAATAGCATAAGAAGGCATTTGAAGGGGAAATATATTTAGCCAAAACTCACTAGGAATAAAAAAAGATGTAAATTAAAATCAAAGTAAGGCATTGTTTTCCTCCACATCAAATTATCAAAAATCAAGAAGTTTGATCATACCAGAGTTACTGAAGCCATGGAAAGTAATTTGGCATGTATTTTAGCATTGCCAACTAAAGCTTAAGATGGTGTATACATTTAGTCTAATAATTACATTCTGGAGAAAATAAACAGATGATAGATGATGATGATAGTAATAATAGATGATAAATAGATCTTATAGATGACAGATAGATGATAGCTAGCTAACTAGATGATGATGAGATAGATAGATAGATAGATAGATAGATAGATAGATAATAGATGATAGAAGATATCCCATAAGAAACCTTTCTACATAAGTATGAAAACATGGAAATGTACAAAATTGTCATACAAATGCTGTTTATAAAACAAAAAATTGAACATCACTCAAGTGTTTATTGATAGAAAAGATAAATTACACATACACACATGAATATCCCAGAACATTGAAAGTTATTCAACCACTGATATGTTCATCAACATGAATTAATTTTAAGGCAAAATGGTTAGTGAAAATACACATAGCAGAAGAATATGTATTTTGTTATTCCTTTTCTATAAAGGTCAAAAATATGCAAAGCTAAATAACATAGCATTGTTTTTTGGGCCAGCATGTATGAAGCTTAGAATTGTCATTTCATCCTAACAAGTGAAAAGTTGAACAAACTGAAAAATCAACAACTCTTCTTAGGTCTGTAAGAGAAGGGAAGTTATAGGACAAACTATTGCTTTTAATTGGAGACCAACATTGGGGCTCCTGGGTGGCTCTGCTGGTTAAGCGACTTCACCTCAGGTCATGATCTTTCAGTTTGTGACTTTGAGCCCTGCATCGGGCTCTGTGCTGACAGCTCAGAGCCTGAAGCCTGCTTCAGATTCTCTTTCTCTCTCTCTCTCTCTCTGTCTCTCTCTGTCTCTCTCTGTCTCTCTCTCAAAAATAAAGATTTTTTTTTAAATTGGAGACCATCAGGCAAATACAGAGAATCACAACCTACCAGAGTAGAAACTCAAGAGCTGAAATCTCTGTAGACCAGGCCAGAGTAGGAAAATCTGAATAGTACTTGATAAATTGTTGGAAGATTAGTATGGACAACTCAGAGAGTTAAAAACTCCAGAGGAAACCATTTGGTCATGGTGGGGCCTCACATTTTTGTGAATGTTAACTCCAAGGGCCTGAAATGGTTCTCACAGTGAATATCAAAGAAAAATCCCCTCATGGTTCTGATTAGAAGAAGGGTAAGAGCTTGAATGACTAGGGGTTTAGAAGAGCCTCACTGTTTTGAGGAAAAGGAAATACTCAACTTCAGTTCACTCAAGTCATCCTGTCTCAACAAAGGAATGAAGAGCAAAAAACCCAGAAACATGTATGATATTCATAGCCCAGAGTTTCAACCTCCCCAAAAGACTGAGACCTATTCATAGAACTATAGAACACTTCCCCTCTCCCTAAACATTACCATCACATAACTAAAGGCCTATTTACCTAAATTCCTTTACCTAGTATATCATGTCCAGCTATCAAGAAAAAAATTAATATATACACTAAAAGGAAAAACAAAACCCAGTTTGAAGAGACAAAACAAGCATCAGAACGAGACTCTGATATGGAAGGGATATTGGAATTATCAGACTGGAAATTTAAATTAATTATGATTAATATGTTAAAGGCTCTAATGGATAGAGTAGACAGCAAGCAAGAACATATGGGCAATGTAAGCAAAGAAATGGAAATCTTAAGAGACAAAAAGAAATGCTATATAGATCAATGCCTTTGATGAGATTATTAGTGGAGTGAACATGTATGAGGAAAAAAATCTCTCAGTGTGAGGTTATCTCAATAGTAACCTCCAAAATGAAAAGCAAAGAGAAAGAACTTTAAGAAGAATGAAAAAGAATAGCCAAAAACTATGGGGTAAATATAAAGGGCATAAAATATATGTAGTGGGAATATCAAAAGATAAAAATAAAGAAACAGAAGAATTATTTTAAACAGTAAGGACACAGGGACACCTGGATGGCTCACTTGGTTAAGTACCCAACTTTTGCTCAGGTCATGATCTCGTGGTTTGTGAGCCCTGCATTGGGCTCCATGCTGACAGCTCAGAGCCTGGAGCCTGCTTTGGATTCTGTGTCTCCATCTCTCTCTGTCCCTCCCCCGCTCACTGTCTCTCTCTCTCAAAAATAAATAAACAATAAAAATTTTTAAAAAAACAATAAGGACACAGAATTTCCCCAAATTAATGTCAGACACCAAGCTGTAGATCTAGGAAACTCAGAGACACCAACAAGAACAAATGCAAAACAACAACAACAAATCCCTACACCTAGGCATATTATTTTCAAACTAAAGAAAATCAAAGATAAATAAAATATCCTAAAAGAAGCTAGAGGATAAAAACACCTTACTTATAGAGAATCAACAATAAGAATTACAAGTCTTCCTAAGATACCATGCAAGTAAAAAGAGAGTTGAGTGATCTATTTAAAGTGTTGTGAGAAAAAAATAACATCAACCAGAATTCTGTACCCAGTGGAATTATTTTTCTAAATTGAAGGAGAAATAAAGAATTTCTCCAGACAAACAAAAATTGGGGGAGTTTATGACTTGCCCAGCAAGAAATATTAAAATAGATTCTCTAAAGATAGGGAAAGTGATATAGGTCAGAAAGACAGACATGAAGAAAAGAGCATCAAAAAAAATGAAGGTAAAATAAAATTTTGTTCTTATTTTTGATTGATCTAACAGATAAGAGTTTGTTGAAAATAATAATAGCTACAATATCTTTGATTATGAATGATTATGTGTATATACTTGCTTATGTATGCTCATGTATAAGTGAAATAAATAAAGGGAATGATTCAAGAAGTTGGAAGGAAGAATTAGGATTAATTTGTTATTGTAAGGTACTTACATTACCTGTGAAGTGGTATAGTGTTATTTAAAAGTGGTCTTGGATTAGTTGTCAATGCTTATTTCAATCTTTAGTGTGACCAATAAAAAAGTTTTTAAAAAAAAACATAACTCATACCCCACCAAAGAGGAGGTGTTGGAATCCCATAAAATCCTCAATTAAGATCACAAAAGGGAGAAAAAGACAAAATAAGAACAGGAAAAAAGAATAAGGTAAACAAATAGAAAACAGTAACAAATACCCTAGATTGTTAATCCAACTACTTCAATAATCACTTTGAATATCAATGGTCTAAATGCATCAATTAAAAGACAAAAATTATCAGAACAGATCAAAAAGAAGAGCCAACTTTATGGTGTGTACAAGAAATCCACTTTAAATATATAGACACATATAAATTAAAAGTAAATGGATGGTTACTCTGGAAACTATAGAACACTTATGGAAGAAATTGAAGAAGACACAAAGAAATGAAAAAAAAAAAAACATTTCAAGTTCATGGATTGGAAGAACAAATATTGGTGAGGATGTGGAGAAAGAGAAATCCTCTTATACACTTGATGGGAATGCAAACTGGTGCAGCCACTCTGGAAAACAGTATGGAGGTTGCTCAAAAAGCTAAAAATAGAACTACCCTATGATCCAGCATTGCACTACTCGATATTTATCCAAAGGATACAAAAATATTGCTTTGAAGGGGCACAGGCATCCCAATGTTTATAGCAGCACTATAAACAATAACCAAATTATGGAAACAGCCCAAAATCCATCAACTGACGAGTGGATAAAGAAAATGTGGTATATACATACAATGTAGTATTACTTATCCATCAAAAAGAATGAAATCTTGCCATTTGCCACAGTGTGGATGGAACTAGAGTGTATTATGCTAAGTGAAATAAGTCAGTCAGATAAGGACAAATACCATATGTTTTCACTTATATGTGGAATTTAAGAAACAAAGTGATGAACATAAGAGAAGGAAAAATAAAATAAGATAAAAACAGAGAGGGAGGCAAACCATAAGAGACTCTTAACTATAGAGAACAAACAGCATTGCTGGAGGGAGGTGGTGGGGATGGGCTAAATAGATGATGGGCATTAAGGAGGGCAGTTGTGGTGATGAGCACTGGATATTATATTTAAGTGATGAATTACCAAATTCTAATTCTGAGACCAATATTACACTGTTAACTAGCTTGAATTTAAATAAAAACTTGGGAGAAAAATAAATAAATAAAATTTTAAAAATAAACAAAAAGAACACATAATAAAAATAAATTAAAAATAAACAAGTAAATTTATTTATATAAATAAAAAAATTTTCTTAACAAAAAAAACACATAATAAAAATAAAGATTTTTGTGCTACAAAAAAAAGTAAATGGATGGAGAAATATACTATTGCTTTGGATCTGACCGTTCCTTTACTTTAAACTCTCATATTCTATTTTTTGTGGTTTTTTTCTGCATTTTATTTTGTTTTATCTTATTTTATTTTATTTCATGTTTGCCAGTAAATACCATCAAAATTCACTAGTGGAGCTGAACATTTATTTTTTTACTTTAAAAAATGTCATTATAATTGTTTATATATAAGTATGTATATATATATAATATATATACATATATAATATATATAATATAATATATATATTTTTTCTGGTCAATGGATACTAAAATATATTATATATATATATATATATATATATATATATATATATATTCACATGCACACATACACAACACATACACACACACACATATAAATACATAAATTCTTTGATCTCTCAGTACCACATCTCCTCTGTGTCCCAGATTTCCAAGGCAAATGGTTTGGGAACTACTCCCCTGTATCTTTTAGTGTTTGACAGCAATAATGCTGATAATGGTGAAATTACTTTTCTTTTAAATGAAAGCAAGAAGCAAAAATGGATAGAACTGAAAAGAGAAATAGATGAATTCACTTTTATGACTGGAGACTAAGGAGGCTTCTCTCAAAAATGGACACATCCTGGGGCGCCTGGGTGGCGCAGTCGGTTAAGCGTCCGACTTCAGCCAGGTCACCATCTCGCGGTCCATGAGTTCGAGCCCCGCGTCAGGCTCTGGGCTGATGGCTCAGAGCCTGGAGCCTGTTTCCGATTCTGTGTCTCCCTCTCTCTCTGCCCCTCCCCCGTTCATGCTCTGTCTCTCTCTGTCCCAAAAATAAATAAACGTTGAAAAAAAAATTAAAAAAAAAAAAATGGACACATCCAGAGCACCTGGGTGGCTCAGTTGGTTAAGTGGCCTATTCTTGATTTGAGTTCAGGTCATGATCTCACAGTTCAGAGATTGAGTCCCACTTTGGGCTTCACACTGACAGCACTGATATTACTTGGGATTCTCTCTCTCCCTCTCTCTGCCCTTCTCTCTCTCTCTCTCTCTCTCTCTCTCTCAAAAATAAATAGTTAAAAAAAAGAAAAAGAAATGGACACACACAGCAGGTATAAAATCAAAAGGCAGAGCTGACCTGAACAACATTATCAATAACTACATTTAATTGGCATATATAGCCTACTTGATCCGAAAACAGCAGAAATACACATAATTCTCAAGACCACCTGGGACATTCATCAAGATATACCATTTCTGAGCCAGAAAACACACCTCAACAAATTGAAAAAGTATATATTATTCAATGCCTACTCTCAGACCACAATGAAATTAAACTAGAAATCAATAACAAAAAAAAAAAAAAGAGCTGGAAAATCCCCTAAAAATTTAGAGATTAAACAATAGACTTCTAAATGACACATAGGTCAGAGAAGACATATCAAGTGAAATAATAAAATATTTTGAACTAAATGAAAATGAAAATACAACTTTTTAAATTTTGTGAGATTCAGTAAAGGGAAATTTATAGTATTCAATGCATATGTTAGAAAACAAGAAAGATCTAAAATAAATCATCTAGGGGCACTTGGGTAGCTCAGCCAGTTGAGCGACTGACTTCAGCTTAGGTCATGATCTCACAATTGGGGGGTTCAAGCCCCACTTCAGGCCCTGTGCTGACAGCTCAGAGTCTGGAGCCTGCTTGGGATTCTGTGTCTCCCTCTCTCTCTTTGCCCCTTCCCCACTCATGTTCTGTGTCTCTCTGTCTCCCAAAAATGAATAAACTTAAAAAAAAAACAAATAAACCATCTAATCTTTCACCTTAAGTAACTAGGGGAAAAATAAATGAAGAGAAAAACAGACTCTTAAATACAAAAAAAAAAAAAAAAAAAAAAACCAAAAACAAAACAAACTGCTTGTTGCCAGAGGGGAGGTGAGTGGGGGAATGGATGAAATAGATGAAAGGGATTAAGAGTCACAAACTTCCAGTCATAAAATAAATAAGTCGCAGAAATGAAAAGTACAGCATAGAAAATATAGTCAATAATAATGTAATAATGTTGTATGGTGACAAATGTGACTACATTTACTGTGGTGAATATTGAGCAATGTATTGAATTGTCAAATCAATGTTGTACATTGGAAAGTAATACAACATTGTGTGTCAATTACACTTCAATAATAAATAAAAATAAATAAATTGCACATAAAAATTAAGCTAGGAAAAAAAGCAGAACAAATTAAATCCAAAGTAGGCAGAAGAAAGGAAATAATAAGAATTAAAGTAGAAATCAATGAAATTAAAAACAAGACACCAATAGAGAAAAACAATGAAACCAAAAGCTGGTTCTTTGAAAATATCAATAAAATTAATAGAAAAAAAAAGGAGAGACAGCACAAATTGTTAATATTGGAAATAAAAGAGGGGCATCTCTACAGATAATTTAGACATTAAAAGGATTATGACAGGGGCGCCTGGGTGGCTCAGTCAGTTGAGCGTCCGACTTCGGCTCAGGTCACGATCTGGTGGTCTGTGAGTTCAGCCCCGTGTCGGGCTCTGTGCTGACAGCTCAGAGCCTGGAGCCTGCTTCGGATTCTGTGTCTCCCCCTCTCTCTCTCTCTCTGCCCCTCCCCCACTCTCTCTCTCTCTCTCTCTCTCTCTCTCTCTCTCTGTCAAAAATAAATAAACATTTAAAAAAAAAGATTATGATGAATATTATGAACAACTCTATGCCCACAAATCTGATAACCACGATAAAATGGACTAATTCCTTATAAGACACAATCTTCTAAAATTCACACAAAAAGAAATAGACAATCTTAGTAGGCATACATATGCTAAATAAATTGAACTGATTAATCAGATGGATTCACTAATGAATTCTACCAAACATTGAAGGTAGAAATTATAACAGTTCTCAATAATCTCTTTCAAAAATAGAAAGAGGACTACATGCTAAGTCATTCTCTTTCTATGAAACTGTAATTACCCTAATAGCAAACCAGATAAAGGTATTATAAGAAAAGAAAATTATAGACCCAAATCTCTCATAAATATTGATGGAAAAATCCCCAACAAAATCCTAATGAATTAAATCCAACAATATATAAAAATAAATATCTACCATGACAGCATGAGATTGATCTCATGTATGCACGTTTGGTTCAGCATTCAAATATCAGTGAATGTAATCCACCACATTAATAGACTGAAAAAGAAAATATGGTCCAATCAATAGATGCAGAAAAAGTATTTGACAAAATCCAGCACCCATTCATGATATTGAAAAACTCTCAGTCAACTGGGAAGGAACTTCCTCAACTTGGTAAAGAACATCTACAAAAAACTTAACATTAATGTTTAAGAAAACTGAAGCTTTCCAACTAAGATCAGAAACAACGTAAAGATGGCCCATCTTATCACTCCTTTCAACATCATGCTGAAAGCTCTAGCTAATGCAATGAGAAAAGAAAGGGAAATAAAAACTACACAGATTGGAAAGGAAAACATAAAACTGTCTTTGTTATAAACATTGGGGTACAAGTGCCCCTATGCATCAACACTCCTGTATCCCTTGGGTAAATTCCTAGCAGTGCTATTGCTGGGTCATAGGGTAGGTCTATTTTTTTTTTTTTTTTTGAGGAACCTCCACACTGTTTTCCAGAGTGGCTGCACCAGTTTGCATTCCCACCAACAGTGCAAGAGGGTTCCCGTTTCTCCACATCTTCTCCAGCATCTATATTCTCCTGATTTGTTCATTTTAGCCACTCTGACTGGTGTGAGGTGGTATCTGAGTGTGATCTTGATTTGTATTTCCCTGATGAGGAGTGATGTTGAGTCTCTGAGAAAAAAATTTGACTGTTGGCCATCTGGATGTCTTCTTTGGAGAAATGTCTATTCATGTCTTTTTCCCATTTTTAATTGGATTATTCTTTGGGTATTGAGTTGTGTAAGCTTTAATATATTTTGAGTACTAACCCTTTATCAGACATGTAATATGCAAATATCTTCTTCCATTCAGTAGGTTGCCTTTTAGTTTTGTTGAACCAACAATCATAAAATTTGTATGAAACTACAAAAGACCCTGAATAGCCAAAACAATCTTTAAAAAGAAAAGCAAAGCTGGAGGCACCACAATTCCAGACTTAAAATTATATTATAAAGCAGTAGTAATCAAAACAGTATGGTAGTGGCACAAAAATGGACACATAGATCAATACAACAGAAAACAATACCCAGAAATAAACACATAATTATATGGCCAGTTAATCTTCAACAAAGGATGAAAGAATATCTGATGGGAAAAAGACAGTCTCTTCAACAAATCGTGTTGGGAAAACTGGGCAGCTACATGCAACAGAATGAAACTGGACCACTTTCTTACACCATACATAAAAATAAACTCAAAATTAATTAAATACCTAAATGTGAGACCTGAAATCATAAAAATCCTAGAAGAGAACATAGGCAGTAATGTCTCTGACATCGGCCATTGAAACATTTTTCTAGATATGTCTCCTAAGGCCAGGGAAATAAAAGCAAAACTATTGGAACTACATCAGAATAAAAAGCTTCTGCACAGTGAAGGAAACAATCAACAAAACTGAAATCTCTGTACCTTTTTAATTTCACTGTAAACCTAAAATTTCTTCATGAAATAAAGTCTTTAAAAAAAACGATTTAGACTTTGGAGAGTGAAAAAAAAAAAAGAACAAGATAGATACAAAAGTTAGTTAGCTCTGAGAGCAGAGGTAAGAATTTATTAAGGATGGCAACTAAGAAGGTTTTAAAAATATTAGTAATATATTTTTTTAATTGAACAACGTGTACAACAGTGGAGCAGCATCTTTTTAGACTTGAGACCCTTACTTCTATTTGTGCTTTGGATCCTACTCACTCCTACTTTATCAAGAAGTCTAAGATATTTTATTTTTTCTCTTGTATAATCATTTCCCTTAAAAATTCCCTTGTTCCACACAGTATGGGATTGTGAAATACAGAAACTATGTCTTCTATATATTTTAACATTCATAGCACCTAATTTATTGTGAAAGTTACTAAAGATGCCATATTGATAATTTTTTAATATTCTGTATTTTATGATTTGACATCTTAAAAAGCTTCCTGGCCAAGGAGAGATAGATCCTAATAGGGCTAACCATTTCCTAGGGCACACTTTTCAAGAACAAACCAATCAATTCAAGTCTACACCCTAACCACTTGCTTATCTAACTCTCACACACCAAGGTCTAAGTCATCCCTGACCCAGGTACCACCAACCACAGACCACCCCTGGAGCCCAAAGTTCCCAAGAATTACTTAATCCTAAACTCTTTATTCTGACTTGCCTTGTTTTTTCCCACACACACAAAAAAAGAAAAAAAAAAACAATAAAATCTCTACCCTAGACTTTTCCTTTCTTTCTTATCTTCTGCCAACTGACCAAAACCTGGCACCTCTCCTGGCCAGGTGGCCCTGCATGGCATGCAGTGACTCTCTTTCTGGGACCTGTAAGTATGATAAACTTCCTCCTAAGTCTAGTTTTCATGTCTTCCTATGGCTGCACCAACTTTACCATACCATCCTTAGAACAGATATCATATAAACATTTCTGTAGTCTTGCATTTCTTAACAGATAAATCAATTTTTTGTAGCCTGCGTGCATCACTTATAGCTTCTGTAACGTTTCAGTATTTTGTGTATTGTGTATGTCATATATAAATGCTTCTTTACACTGGAATCAAAATACACATTTTACAAAGTGAGTTCAACATTTTAGCCAGTTTTTATTATTGATACTTAACATTTTCCCCACATTTAGCCAGGTTGTTTAAGCCTTCAAAACACAAGATTATTTGTTACAAATAGCCAGTATCTGTATATGTTCAAAGCATCCACATAGAGAAGTTGAGTCTCTCTATGGAAATGCATGGGTTTTGTCAAACTTGTTCTGGAAATCAATAGATTATAAAATTAGCTCAGGATTATTTTTAGTTTGACTAAGAAGCAACTCATTAACCTGGTATATCCAATATCAATGTCATTTCCTTGGAGCAAAGGCAATTAAGGTGGGTGGAACGGAGAAATAAAAATTAATAAAAAATTTGGCAGAATTGTCTAATATAGTTCCTGGTCAGATTTAATTGTGTCTGGGAAGCTCTTATCATCCCACATAAAAATCCCTTCCAGGTTGCCAGAATGTCCCTGGTGACTTATTTGGCAGTAAGTAGTTGTTATGGCCTCAGACATGAACCAACAAGAGGGCCGACTCACTGAGTCTGCACAGACCTAATATGTGCCTTCTGAGCCCCTTTGACAGTTAGGGTCATTACAGTACATTTCTCACGGGGGGGGGGGGAAGTGTTGTTATAGAAAACAATTGACAATATTTGACAATAGCAGTGCTCTGGGGCCTGAATATTGATTCTAAATTCTAGGTTACCTAAGTACATGTAAAAGAGGGCCATGGTATAGTTATCAGGAGAGTCAATTACTCGAGCTGCAAGGGAAACATTACTTTCATTTTGATCTACGTGATATTGAAGCATATTTTATCAAACAAGCACAAAAGCTCAAAGCTGTATCAAACACTATATTTCAAAAGGGTCAAAAACAAGGAGTAAACTAAACGTGTATAACTTCAACTACCAATAATTTAAAAACTAAAACACTAAAATTTTCAGTATAGATAAGGCTTTGTTTAAAAAGAAAAACAGAATGATGAATTCTGTGAAAGCAGAGAGGAGAAGAATCTACATCTTTCCTTTCCCCCATTCCCACTCCTTGGTTTTTACCACAAACCATAAAAAGTAGCTATACTGAGTCCCAACCACAAATGACCTCTGGATTTCACCTGCAAAGAGAATTCTGCTCCAGGACTCATGGGACAAGAGGAGTGTAAGCCCAAATGCAGCTCAGGTTTACTCATATAAGCCAAATAATTGGTGAGTTTGGCTAATATTCAAGTTCATTCTGAAGCATTAAATCAAAGTGTTGCAGGTTTGGTTCCAACATTTCAGAATGCCTGTAGCAGTGAATTACAAATAAGTCACCTTCCTCCCCCTATAATCAATCTAATCTAGGTGACAGAAGCAAAGTAGTGCCAGGACCTGGCTTGAATGACAAAAATAAGCCAAAGAATTAGCACAGTAAATTTCATTGTTAACAGCTCTTCTGAGGAAGGAAGAGGGACTGAAAAAAGAAAGGAAGTGATCCAATAGAGAAGACACTTGTAAGAGAAAGGAAAGTCATTTCAGTGCAGAATTAGAGAGAAAGAACAGGAATAGAAAGCAGAGAGAAAAAAATCTTAACACACCCCAGAGTTAGGCTAAATTGTAAAAGACAGTTGGTAGAGCACTCTGAAGTTGAAAAAAAAATTAATGGAAGAAGAGAAAATGGAAGAGACAAAAAACAAATTGGAGAAAATGTGCATTTCCCCAAGGATATACTAGAAGTAGAAGCTCACAGGAAAAGATCTCTGAGGAAGGTGGGAGATGCTGGCTCTGGCAAGAACCAGAAAGGATGTCTGAGAGCCTGAGACATTAACTCTTTAGTTTCTAAACATTGAAAACAATGAGGTTATCACTTGGAGAAAAAAATTGTTAAATAAATAGTTTTTAATTCACCAGAAATAACACTGAAATATCAAAAGGGAATAAATGTCAATTATGCTTTTCAGACCAAGACCATTTTGATAAACAAAATTGCAATCTCTAGCATATAAACTCACAGAACTAGGACAATACTTAATTAAATCTGAATTTTTTTATAAATAAAAAGCAGATGTGAGGAAATTCTAATAAGCAAATGCATTACACTTTCTTTTTGCAAAACATAAATTGGGATGTCTTGATTAATAGTGACACCAGCCTCCACTTAATGCCTGCAAAGGAAGATTCTTTCAGGTGAGAAGGCTTACTGATGCTGCTACATGATGCTAAAAGCATTTTGGTCTAAGAGACTGGGAAGGATGGTGGCTGGAGGTGGCTGGGGAGATGGAAAAGAGATGATCATCTTAACTAATGAATGGGATACAAAGACAGGACTCAATAGCAATTCAAGCTTTCCAAAGCAAAGATGAATAACAATGCTAAGTGAAAGTAAGCATATGATATGCTAAATGTTATTGCTCTATTTTTAAAATGTCATTGTTAAACATTTCACTTTTATGAAAAAACAAAAATCAGTTTCTTTCCCCTTTTCTTCATGTAAAAGTCTATATTGTTATTAATTAAGGCTGGAACATTTCATTTTATTTGACAGATTCTTCTACTACGCTATAGAAAAGAACTTAACTCAGAACTATACAGCCTTCTTCACAGATTCTAAATAATCATGGCTCCATAGATTATCTTCCAGTGTCTGTGAGGAACAGAAAGCTTTTCCTAGAATATGGGGGGTGGGGAGGGGTAATTCTGAAGCAGACTAAAGGCAGTTTTTCCCTAGCTCTCATGTGATTTTTAAGAGCCAGCCGGTCTGGAAAATGTTGAATTTGTTTGTAGGAAAGGTAAACACTGCCAAAATCAACAAGTTCCTTCCTTAGGGGGCTGTAGAGAAAATTGGTCTACAGATTAAGACAGTTCAGACAACTTATGTTGGAGTAGAAGTGAACCCCTTCGGCACCCAGGTTTTACCCCAGAACTCTATTAGAAAGCTGATAAATCTCTGTTGGAGGAATTACAAACTGTGTACTCATGAGGTTAAGGAAATTAAAATTGATCTCTTCTATAAATATCTTAGACAAAGTGATTTTATTTAATGAGTAAGTAGGCCAAGAAGCTTAGTGAATTGGGTTAAATGGCTCAGCCACACTGGCTACATTGCTTGTTCTGTGTGACTTAACTGATTAGACCTATATAAAGTGGTTTCATAGGTGATTGGTTGGAAGTCAACAAAAATGTTTTGACTAAAATGGAATGGCTAAACATTTTCTGCATGTCATGTAATTACGGCTGCCAAATAAAAATGCAGGACACTGGCTACACTTGAATTTCAGATAAACAACAAATAATTTTTTAGTATAAGCATGTCCTAAATATTGTATACAACATATTTATACTAAAAAAATTATTAATTGTTTATCTAAAATTCAAATGTAACTGTGTATTCTCCTTTTGTATTTACTAAATCTGGCAAATTTACCTATAATACATATAAAATAGAATATGTGTTTTTTTTTATACCCCCCACCAAAAGCACACTAATTTTATTTGAATAAGTATAGCAAATACCTATGTATAGAACCCTAAAGATTAAGTATTATTTATGAGAGAAAAGTCCAAGCAGGGTTTCCTAAGAAGTTGGTTATAAGAATTACTTTAGGGAATTGAATTGCCTGAGTTTTCTTCTAGGTTGCATTTTATAATTATCTGGGGAGTTTTAAAACTCCCTGTGTCCAGGCTGCAACTCAGACCAATTAAACCAGAATCTCTGGGTGGGACCCAGGCATCTGTACATTTTAAAGCTCCTCAGTAATACCATTGTGCTGCTATCATGATAATCACTGCTCTAGATGGTACCAACTTGCCAATCTACCAACCTGCAAATACATACACACACACAGTGCTCCCATTTGAAATGGCATTTAGGTTAGCAGAAAATTTGGTTACTTTTGCTCCTTCCAGTTTTGGAATTTATAAGAATATATACTGCTAGTGATGGGAATCAGATGGACGGGTGAGAAATAGTAAAGATGAGAAGGTTTTTTTGAAGTCTAAACTAGATCTTCAAATATAGCAGCCTTATGAACTTTGGCTATGCTAAATAAAGTTTAATATCCATAAATCTATGTTCTTATCAAGATATTAAAACTATATAAAGATATATATTTAACATTTACAGTCCATGGGTAGAAGCCACAAGTTATATGTTTCAAGTACATATTTTCCCATTGTTTTATTGTATTTCTTTCCAAAAACGTGATCTAACAATGTCAGCTAGAGAAGTCTGAAAAATTACAGAAAGCCCCAACCAAATTCATTGCTTTTTATTCAAAGTATGGGTTCCTTTCCATACCAATGTACTCTTTAAATTAGTGAATGTTGCAAAGATCACTAAGGTTACTTTTTCTCAGCAAATGTAACTGACAGCTGAGGCAAATGTATTGCCTGAAGATTAATAAAGAAAAATTCTTGCTTTATTTGTCCTGGAAGTTGACTGATAAGCCTGCTGCAGTGCTGCATGCTTTCAAGCATTCCTTGACAGAAAGCCCAAAGAATTGTTATGTTATTAAAACCCCAACCCTAGCACTTACAAGGAGAGTTCCAAAGCAAGCTTCTATATCTTATCACATACCACTGGCTCCACAGTGCATTTTGACACAGAGTATATTTACTTTCAACACTGACAACATTCCCTTTGCTCTACTCATGTATCCTAAACTCTCCAGGATTTAAGAATTCCATGTATACTTTTCAATAGGTTGTATTTGTAATTTCAGCCCTGAAAAGGATAAAAGAGTTAAATCTTTCATTAATAATGAAGGATTGATAGTCTCTACATATACATACTGATAAAAGTTTTAGTTTTTCTGGCACAAAAAGACAAAGAATAGAAACCATAAAATTATTTCATGTTTTACTTCATCTCAAGTCCCTTATGAATACTAAACACTGTGCTTAAATGCAAATGTTTTCCTTTGATGGGATTGTGCCTTTAAATTAAGGGGCACATACTGGACACGTGACAAGAGAAGTCATCTGTCACCAGATTCATCCCAAAATGTACGTGATCACTATGATTCTGTTCTCCATTCTCTTCTCCTCTTCCTCTGTCTGTTCTTAACCAAGTCTTTAATAATTTTCTATGTGTGTATTACCTTCAAATATGTATTTCCACCTCTAAATTCTCTTAATTTAACAATCTCACTTTCCAATTGTCCATATATCTCAGGTTCCTAGACTAAAAATTGTGAAGAAATTTTGACACATCAACCTTTACATAGTCAACAAGTTTACCCACTCATCCTTCTTTCACAAAAGTTTCCATTTATGTCCTTTAATATACATTCCTACTGCCAACTCCCTGCATCAGACTTCATTAGTTCATACCCCAATTATTACCTCAATCTTCTAATTGGGTTCCCTTTATCTACTCCATATATATTTCTGATAATGATATTCTAAGGGGAAAATAATTTTAAAAATTTAGTGTGCTCTCGGGGCGCCTGGGTGGCTCAGTCGGTTAAGTGTCCGACTTCAGCTCAGGTCACGATCTTGCGGTCCGTGAGTTCCAGACCCGCGTCAGGCTCTGGGCTGATGGCTCAGAGCCTGGAGCCTGCCTCCCATTCTGTGCCCCCCCCCCTCTGCCCCTCCCCTGTTCATGCTCTGTCTCTCTCTGTCTCAAAAATAAATAAATGTAAAAAAAATTTTTTTTTTAATTTAGTGTGCTCTCATTTTCTAACTGACTGAACAGCACCATGCTAAAGATATAGAAATCAGAGTCTGAGAGTATCAGTGGAGAGAGATGCTAGCAAATACTTTGAGATCTCAGTAGGCACCCTGGAAGTTTAAACCCTACAATTGTTGGAACAACAAGAGATAGAATTATCAATACAAAAGCCCAAAAAAACCTGTGACACAGCATTATGTAAATTCAATTCTTGATCAGATTGTCATCTGACCCTACTGTATGGTTCTAGTACAGGCTAGGATAAACTCTCCTGGACATAAAAGTTAATATTCAGAGCCCACACGATGACCATTGTTGAATAAAAAATTTACTGGGCATACCAAGAATCATGACCAAGAGAGAACTTTAACTCTCATTTAACCAAGTTATTAAAGTTATCAAAGATGGACTCTAGAGGGGCGCCTGGGTGGCGCAGTCGGTTAAGCGTCCGACTTCAGCCAGGTCACCATCTCGCGGTCCATGAGTTCGAGCCCCGCGTCAGGCTCTGGGCTGATGGCTCAGAGCCTGGAGCCTGTTTCCGATTCTGTGTCTCCCTCTCTCTCTGCCCCTCCCCCGTTCATGCTCTGTCTCTCTCCGTCCCAAAAATAAATAAACGTTGAAAAAAAAAAAAGAAAAAAAAAAAAAGAAAAAAAATTAAAAAAAAAAAGATGGACTCTAGAACAGATATATTTAATATTTTAAAAAATAGATGGCAGAGTAGAGTATTTTACTAGAGAATTGAAATGATTAAAGAAAATAAAATTCTAGATTTGAAAATGTGATAGACTGAAATTTAGACTTTGATAGATGGGCTTAACAGCCAATTGATACAGCATAAGAAAGAATTAATGAACTTGTGAAGAGAAACTGATAAAAGTATAGACCAAACCAAAAGAAAGAATAATAAAGAGAAGAACTCTATCCATATATGACAGAGAGAAAATTATAACATATATAACTGCAAGCTCAGAAAAAGGAGAGAGAGGGGGACTAAAGAAGAAACAATTATTTGAAAAGATAACAGATTTTCAAAAACTGACAAAAAATCAACATACAGATCTTAGAAAAACTGTGGATCTCAAGCAGGATAATCACACATGCACACACAAAGACCCCACAACTAGTCACATCATAAAGAAACTGCTGAAAATCAGAGACAAAGGGAGTATTTTTAAAATTTAAAGAAAAATATGGGAAATTTATTGCCAACAGACTGAAACTAAAAAAAAAAAATAGAGAGAAAATGATCCCAGGTAGCAACATAAAAATGTGGGAAAAAATTTAGAGCAACAAAATGTATCTGAGTGATTAGAACACAGTATAATGATTGAATTTTATGACCAAATAGAAATAAATAGCTCTTCATTATATGCACTCCAGTATCAGTCTCCTCAGTTAGTGCTGCATCCATGAAGGCAGGAAATTTGTCTTATTCTCTATTGTATCACTGGTGACTAAAATGGTGACTGCTATATAGTAAGTACTTAAAACACATCTGTTAATTGAATGGCTAAATGTATACAGCCTACAACTTTGCACTATATTTGAAAGCATTTGGCAATAATAGATATGACTTGAGCTATCAGAATGCAGTATTAAGGAAATTATGGACTGAGATGAAAATCCATGTTTATTTTTTGAGAAGGAAAGAAGGAAGGAAGGGAAGAGATAGAAACTCAACATAATGCTGAGAGAGCTAACACAGAGAAAGATAGGGTGAGGCTTCAAGCCCATGGTAACCTCCAGTCCTAATACATTAAAAGGAAAATTTTGTAGCTGTGGTATAGAAAATGCAGCCAGGTTTCCCTCTAGATATATTTAATGATTTATCATTTGTGGATCAATACTGTTTCATAGGTCATAGTAACAATTTTAAGAGCACCACAGTAAGGCTAATAATGCCTACAATGAGAATCACCATCAAGAAAGGGAATGAAAGATGGTGCATATGTTAGCAGGTTTATAATCAGTGAGACTCACTGCTGTTATCCCATTAAGTTGGAATGGAATGGCTGTTACTGTAAGTGGATAATGTGACTCCCTGCTACTATCACCTCAGGGTGCCAACAGCATGGCACCGCTATTATCATTCTAGGGTGGTCATGAGCTCATGCTATTTTCTTCTACAAGTTTGGGGAAAGATATGTTGCTGTCACAACAGGCTAATAGTAAACAAGTGTCATGGTATTACACAGGCAGGCAGAGAAAAAGGAAACAGACTTGGATCTTTAAAAAACTAACTACAGCCTTATTTATAAGTTTCAAAAATAAGTAGTTGATGACTAAGAGCTTAAATTTTCAGATCTCTCACTTAATTGGGTCTT
Organism: Leopardus geoffroyi; assembly: GCF_018350155.1. Taxonomy (NCBI): domain Eukaryota; kingdom Metazoa; phylum Chordata; class Mammalia; order Carnivora; family Felidae; genus Leopardus; species Leopardus geoffroyi. The sequence goes on along the minus strand of NC_059341.1, from coordinate 32,773,837 downwards.
GCACACCTGTCTTTGTATTTGGATAAATAAAAAAGAATATGTAAATTACATGTTACAGGATTGTGCAGAATATAAGTTCCAGTAAGAGTTGTTCCCTTTTTCCCACTAAAGTTTTAGGTACTTATCATCTAAATGTATCAATTACATGTCATAAAAAGCAAATACCTAACTGCTGTTAATATTATGGTTTAAGTTTGGATTATTTGAGAATTTCATATTAGTCTAGCATTAACTGAGCTCATGTAGGGGTAAATTCTTTTTTTAATTCCATCACTTGTTCTCTATTTCTATAAACAAATTTTGAAAGTCTACACACACACACACACACACACACACAATCCTGTATAAAATCCATCTAGGATCTTCCTCATTAGTAACTGGCGTGCTTTCATAATTCTTTCTCAACCAGTGAGTTTGGTAGATTAGCCATTTTAGACTTATTTCTGTCCTTGTTTGTCACGTCTACGTCACAAGGGTGTTGGAAGGATTAATTAGTTAACATGCAAGATTCTTTGAAGATGAAAAGCACTCTGAAATTGCTGAGCGGTGCTAGCATACCTCCATAGTACATATTTTTCCTTTCATATTTGTAAAAATTCATCCACCTCCTGTTAACCATTCTTGCCGACATTATGTACTTGGAGCACCTTTTTAAAAAATTTACTAGCCTTATCTTTTCCTTCACAAGGCGTATAGTATTCATTTATGTCTTCATTTCTTTCCTCTCTGCTTTCCTTATTAATTTTTTTCTTAGTAAGAGGTCCTGAAATCTTACTGACTAGTTATCTTTTTCCTACTTACATTTTTTTTGTATTTATTGGAATTCTAGACTGGTGTGCCTAAAGATCACTACAGAGCAAGAGAACAGTCACTATTACCAAATCTTAGAGGCTTAGGCCATGAGAATCATTAATTTGGATTAAACAGAACAGTCCAAAGGGCAGGCAAATCTGTTTGTTCAATTCACTGAGCAAGAAAGAATCAATTGCTTTTTTTCCTACAGATCTAATTTTTTCATAATGAGTTATTTTAAATGTCTTTTATGAAACTGAAATATATATTCAAATAAATCTGATGAGGTGCCCCCAAGTATTCCAACTTCTGACTCTGGATGCTGCAGGCAGTGGCTCTGGACACCGGAGGAGGAAAGTTCCTTTAGCAGAAACAATCTGTGATTAGAAGGTTCATTTCCAGTAAGCATCTAAACTTAGAGATACTTATCTAGAGTTATCACAATTATTTTAACACCTAAGGCTGTAAAACAGAGGTGATTGTCTAGGAGGAGACCTTGGGGTTTTATTCACAGAAATAAGCCCTTATTTGTCCACTATATTTTTGACACTTTCTATTTTGATTATAAGTGGGACCGTGAAATGTTTAAATATATCAAATGTGTTTAAATGTATCAGCTTTTCATTTTTTTAACGTTTATTCATTTTTGAGAGACTGAGAATGAGCAGGGGAGGAACAGAGAAAGAGAAGGAGGCACAGAATTCGAAGCAGGCTCCAGGCTCTGAGCTGTCAGCACAGAGACTGATGCAGGGCTTCAACCAACGAACCATGAGATCATGAGCCGAAGTTAGTCGCCCCACCGACTGAGCCACCCAGGAACCCCTAAATGTATCAGCTTTATATTTTTTTAATGTTTATTTATTTTTGAGAGAGAGAGAGAGACAGAGCACGAGCAGGGAGGGGCAGAGAAAAGGAGAAAGAGAATCAGAAGCAGGCTCCAGGCTCAGAGCTGTCAGCACAGAGCCTGACAGGGGGCTCAAACTCACAGACTGACTGAGATCGTGACCTGAGCCTAACTCGGGCTGTCAACCAACTGAGCCACCCAGGCACCCCTATGTATCAGTTTTTTAAAAGAGGTGTTTGCTGTTTGGTTTTTTTAAGCCCCCTGACTGCCAGCGCACCTCAGCCTGCCTGAGCACCCTGGAGGCCACATGCCACCCCCCTGTGCCTATGCCAGGGCAGAGAGGACTTGGCAGCTGACTGTCCTAGGAGTTGGAAGCAGAACTTTGTCCGGGAGTGGTGGCGGGGCTCTGTTGGCTCTGTCTGGAGGTGGGAGGCTGAAAGAGATGTTCTTCGTATTCTCCCCAAAAGATTATGGTACTGACCAATATCTTTATGAAAAACAGAAGTTACAAAACACAGCCACATGCAAATACTTTTGTCTATGTATTATAAACTTAATTCAGCTAATATTTAAACATATTAAAATAACAGATTTCTCATACTTCCTGTCTTGAATGAACAGAAAGCTATGAAACACTGCAAAATGAAGTGGAAGATGATTTGGCACAATATATTTCCTATTATATACAACACACACTCACATATAAATATATACGTGTATGTAACATATATCTCTATCTATATATCTACATCTATAGATATATAGATATCTATAGATGTAGATATATGTATATATATATGTATATATGTAGATATATACATCTACATCTATAGATATCTATATATCTATATCTTTCTTAATTACAATGCTATTAAAGGACAGCATATTTCAAGAAAAATCCCATTTCCTTATTTTGATTCACCAAAAAGTTGTGCATAATTAATATATACAAATTTATGGGGCACCTGGGTAGCTCAGTTAGTGAAACATCCTACTTCAGGTCAGGCCGTGATCTCACAGTTAGTGAGTTGGAGCCCCATATTGGGCTCTCTGCTTTCAGAACACAGCCCACTTAGTATCCTCTCTCTCTCTCTCAAAATAAATAAACATTAATAAAAATAAACACACACACACAATTTTATGAGTTTGCAGATAAGTATACACCCATGAAACCATTACCCCAATGAAGGCCATTCAGCCATTTACCTCCTAAAATTTCCTCCCACACTCTTTTATTCTCTAACTCCCTCCACTTCCTCTTCCTCTTCCATCTTTCCTCTCCTTTCTTCTCCACTTCTTTCACCTCCTTTACTTTCCTCCTTCTCTTTCTTTTAGTATTATTAATATTATTGTTATTATTATTATTTTGTGATAAGAACACATAAGTTATACCCTCAGTAAATTTTTAAGTATACAATACAGTATCATTAACGAAAGACACTGTGCTATACAGATCTCTAGGACATATTCATTTTGTGTAAATGAAACTGTATTTTCTTTGACTAGTACCTCCCGCCAACCTCTGGCAACCACTGTTCTGCACACTGCTTTCACGAGTTTAACTAATTTACATTCATTATATAAGTGATATCATATAGCATTTGTATTTCTGTATAGTATTTTTATCTCACTTAGCAAAATATCCTCCAGGTTCATCCATGTGTTTGGAAATGCTAGGAATTCTTCATTTCTAAGGTTGAATAAGTTTCATTGTATGTGTGTACAACATTCATCCATGGATGGTTGTTTTAGGTGATTCTCCATGTCTTGACTATTGTGAATAATTAATGAACATGGGAGTGCCTATATCTCTTATGGATCCTTACGTCAATTCTTTTTGGATAGATACTCAGAAGTGGTATTTCTGGATCACATAGTTGTTCTATTTTTAGTTTCTTGAGGAATCTCTATACTGTCTTCCATAGCAGTTGCCCCAATTTACATTCCCACAAATAGTGTACCAGGGTTTCCTTTTTTTCTACTTCCTCATCAACATTTGTTACCTTTATTTTTTTTTTGAGTGATACGGTGACATCTCATTGTAGTTTGAATCTGCATTTCCCTGATGATTAATGTGGAGCACAATTTTATATACATCTTTATATGTCTTCTTTGGAGAAATGACAATGTAGTTACTTTGTATATTTTTCAATTAGGTCAGATTTTTTAAATTTTAACTTGTTTTATTTTTTATTTTTTTTAATTTACATCCAAATTAGTTAGCATATAGTGAAACAATTATTTCAGGAGTAGATTCCTTAGTGCCCCTTACCCATTTAGCCTATCCCCCCTCCCACAAACCCTCCAGCAACACTCAGTTTGTTCTCCATATTTATGAGTCTCTTCTGTTTTGTCCCCCTCTCTGTTTTTATATTATTGTTGTTTCCCTTCCCTTATGTTCATCTGTTTTGTCTCTTAAAGTCCTCATATGAGTGAAGTCATATGATTTTTGTCTTTCTCTGAATGACTAATTTCACTTAGCATAAACCCTCCAGTTCCATCCATGTAGTTGCAAATGGCAAGATTTCATTCTTTTTGATTGCCAAGGAATACTGCATTGTATATGTGTATATATATATATATATATATATATATATATATATATATACACACACACACATTCTTTATCCATTCATCCATTGACGGACATTTAGGCTCTTTCCATAGTTTGGCTATTGTGGATAGTGCTGCTATAAACATGGGGGTGCATGTGTCCCTTTGAAACAACACACCTGTATCCTATGGATAAACGCCTAGTAGTGCAATTGCTGGGTTGTAGGGGAGTTCTATTTTTAGTTTTTTGAGGAACCTCCATACTGTTTTCCAGAGTGGCTTCACCAGCTTGCATTCCCACCAACAATGCAAAAGAGATCTTCTTTCTCCACACCCTCGCCAACACCTGTTGTTCCCTGAGTTGTTAATGTTAGCCATTCTGACAAGTATAAGGTGGTATCTCATTGTGGTTTTGATTTGTATTTCCCTGATGATGAGTGCTGTTGAGCATTTTCTCATGTGTCAGTTGTCCATCTGGATGTCATGTTTAAGGAAGTGTCTATTCATGTCTTTTGTCCATTTCTTCACTGGATTATTTGTGTTTTGGGTGTTGTTTGATAAGTTCTTTATAGATTTTGGAAACTATCCCTTTGATATGTCATTTGCAAATATCTTCTCCTATTCTGTCGGTTGCCTTTTAGTTTTGCTGATTGTTTCCTTCACTGTGCAGAAGTTTTTTTTATTTTGATGAGGTCCCAGTAGTTCATTTTTGCTTTTGTTTCCCTTGCCTCTGGAGACGTGATGAGTAAGACGTTGCTGCGGCCAAGATCAGGGAGGTTTTTGCCTGCTTTTTCTTCTAGGATTTTGATGGCTTCCTGTCTTACATTGAAGTCTTTCATCCATTTTGAGTTTATTTTTGTGTATGGTGTAAGAAAGTGGTCCAGGTTTATTCTTCTGCACTTCGCTGTCCAGTTTTCCCAGCACCAATTGCCAAAGAGACTTTCTTTATTCCATTGGATATTCTTTCCTGCTTTGTCAAAGATTAGTTGGCTATACTTTTGTGGGTCCATTTCTAGGTTCTCTATTCTGTTCCATTGATCTGAGTGTCTCTTCTTGTGCCAGTACCATACTGTCTTGATGAGTATAGCTTTATAGTATAGCTTGAAGTCTGGGATTGTGATGTCTCCTGCTTGGTTTTCTTTTTCAAGATCGCTTTGGCTATTCGGGGTCTTTTCTGTTTCCACACAAATTTTAGGATTATTTGTTCTAGCTCTGTGAAGAATGCTGGTGTTATTTTGATAGAGATTGCATTGAATATGTAGATTGCTTTGGGTAGTATTGAAATTTTAACAATATTTGGTCTTTCTATCCAGGAGCATGGGATCTTTCTCCATTTTTTTGTGTCTTCTTTAATTTCTTTCATAAGCTTTCTATAGTTTTCAGTGTATAGATTTTTCACCTCTTTGGTTAGATTTATTCCTAAGTATTTATGGTTTTTGGTGCAACTGTAAATGGGATCGATTCCTTGATTTCTCTTTCTGTCACTTCATTGTTGGTGTATAGGAATGCAATTGATTTCTGTGCATTGATTTTTATATCTTGCAACTTTACTGAATTCATGAATCAATTCTAGCAGTTTTTTGGTGAAGTCTTTTGGGTTTTCCATACAGAGTATCATGTCATCTGCAAAGAGTGAAAGTTTGACCTCCTCCTGGCTGATTAGGATGCCTTTTATTTCTTTGTGTTGTCTGATTGCTGAGGCTAAGACTTCCAATACTATGTTGAATGACAGTGACGAGAGTGGACATCCCTGTCTTGTTCCTGACCTTAGGGCGAGAGCTGTCAGTTTTTTCCCATTGAGGATGATATTAGCATTGGGTCGTTCATATATGGCTTTTATGATCTCGAGGTATGATCCTTCTATCCCTACTTTCTTGAGGGTTTTTATCCAGAAAGGATGCTGTATTTTGTCAAATGCTGTCTCTGCATCTATTAGGAGGATCATATGGTTCTTGTCCTTTCTTTTATTGATGTGATGAATCACATTAATTGTTTTGCGGATATTGAACCAGCCCTGCATCCCAGGTATAAATCCCGTTTGGTCATGGTGAGTAATTTTTTTCATGTATTGTTGGAGCCGGTTGGCTGATATCTTGTTGAGGATTTTTGCATCCATGTTCCTCAGGGATATCGGTCTATAGTTCTCCTTTTTAGTGGGGTCTCTGGTTTTGGAATCAAGGTAATTCTGGTTTCATAGAAAGAGTTTGGAAGTTTTCCTTCCATTTCTATTTTTTGGAACACCTTCAAGAGAATAGATGTTAACTGTTCCTTAAATATTTGGTAGAATTCCCCTGGAAAGCCATTGGTCCTGGACTCTTGTTTTTTGGCAGATTTTTGATTACTAATTCGATTTCCTTACTGGTTATGGGTCTGCTCAAATTTTATATTTCTTTCTGTTTTAGTTTTGGTAGTGTGTATGTTTCTAGGAATTTGTCCATTTCTTCCAGATTGCCCATTTTATTGGGACATAATTGCTCATAATATTCTCTTATTATTGTTTTTATTTCTGCTGTGTTGGTTGTGACCTCTTCTCTTTCATTCTTGATTTTATTTATTTGGGTCCTTTCCTTTTTCTTCTTGATAAAACTGGCTAGTGGTTTATCAATTTTGTTCATTCTTTCAAAGAACCAGCTTCTAGTTTCATTGATATGTTCTACTTTTGTTTGTTTGTTTAGTTGGTTGGTTGGTTAATTTCAATAGCATTAATTTCTGCTCTAATCTTTATTATTTCCTGTCTTCTGCTTTTGGGTTTTATTTGCTGTTCTTTTTCCAGCTCCTTAAAGCATAAGGTTAGGTTGTGTATCTGAGATCTTTCTTCCTTCTTTAGGAAGGCCTGAATTGCTATATATTTTCCTCTTATGACCTCCTTTGCTGCGTCCCAGAGGTTTTGGGTTGTGGTGTTATCATTTTCATTGATTTCCATATACTTTTAAATTTCTTCTTTAACTTCTTGGTTAGCCCCATTCATTCCTTAGTAGGATGTTCTTCAGTCTTCAAGTATTTGTTACCTTTCCAATTTTTTTCTTGTGGTTGATTTCGAGTTTCATAGCATTGTGGTCTGAAAATATATACGGTATGATCTTGATCTTTTTGTACTTATTTAGGGCTGATCTGTGTCCCAGTATATGCTCTATTCTAGAGAACATTCCATGTGCCCTGGATAATAATGTATATTCTTCTGCTTTAGGATGAAATGTTTTGAACATATCTGTTAAGTCCATCTTGTCCAGTGTGTCATTCAAAGCCATTGTTTCCTGATTGATTTTTTTGATTAGATGATCTGTCTATTGCTGCGAGTGGGCTGTTGAAGTCTCCTACTATTATGATATTACTGTCAATGAGTTTCTTTATGTTTGTGATTAATTGATTTATATATGTGGGTGGTTCCACATTTGGCGCATAAATGTACAATTGTTAGGTCTTCTTAGTAGATAGACCCCTTGATTATGATATAATGCCCTTCTGCATCTCTTGATACAGTCTTTATTTTAAAGTCTAGCTTGTCTGATATAAGTATGGCTACTCTGGCTTTCCTTTGTTGACCATTTGCATGATAGATGGTTCTCTATCCCCTTATTTTCAATATGAAGGTGTCTTTAGGTCTAAAGTGGGTCTCTTGTAAACAGCATATAGATGGATCTCATTTTATTATCCATTCTGTTACCCTATGTCTTTTGATTGGACATTGAGTCCATTGATGTTTAGAGTAGGTATTGAAAGATATGAATTTATTGCCATTACAATGCCTGTATAGTTGGAATTTCTGGTGGTGTTCTCTGGTCCTTTCTAATCTTTGTTGCTTTTGGTATGAATATATATATTCATTTATATGTGTATATATACATATATATGTGTGTGTATATACACACACAAACCTTTTATCCTCTCAGAAAGTCCCCCTTAAAATTTCTTGCAGGATTGGTTTAGTGGTCACAAACTCCTTTAATTTTTGTTTGTCTGGGAAACTTTTTATCTCTCCTTCTAATTTGAATGACAGCCTTGTTGGATAAAGAATTCTTGGCTGCATATTTTTCTGATTCTGCACATTGAATATATCCTTCCACTCCTTTCTGGCCTGCCAAGTTTCTGTGGATAGGTCTGCTACAAACCTGATCTGTTACCCCTTGTATGTTAGGGACTTTTTTTCCCTTGCTGCTTTCATGATTCTTTCCTTGTCTGAGTATTTTGTGAATTTGACTATGATATGCCTTGTTGATGGTTGGTTTTTGTTGAATCTAATGAGGGTCCTCTGTGCTTCCTGGATTTTGATGTCTGTGTCTTTCCCCAGGTTAGGAAAGTTTTCTGCTATGATTTGCTCACATAACCTTTCTACCCCTATTTCTCTCTTCAGCTGCTGGGACCCCTATGATTCTGATGTTGTTCCTTTTTAATGAGTCACTGATTTCTCTAATTCTTAAATCGTGGTCTTTTGCCTTAATCTCCCCCTTTGTTCTGCTTTATTCTCAATAATTTGTCCTCTGTATCACTGATTCTCTGTTCTGCCTCATCCATCCTTGCCGCCACTGCATACATCTGTGATTGCAGCTCAGTTATAGCATTTTTAATTTCATTCTGGCTATTTTTTACTTCTTTTTCTTTTTTTTTTTTTTTTTTATTTTTTTTTTTCAACCTTTATTTATTTTTGGGACAGAGAGAGACAGAGCATGAACGGGCGAGGGGCAGAGAGAGAGGGAGACACAGAATCGGAAACAGGCTCCAGGCTCTGAGCCATCAGCCCAGAGCCCGACGCGGGGCTCGAACTCACGGACCGCGAGATCGTGACCTGGGTGAAGTCGGGCACTTAACCGACTGCGCCACCCAGGCGCCCCTATTTTTTACTTCTTTTATCTCTGCAGAAAGGGATTCTAATCTATTTTCAACTCCAGCTAGTATTCTTATTATTGTGATTCTAAATTCTGGTTCAGACATCTTGCTCATATCTGTGTTGGTTAAATACCTGGCTGTCATTTCTTCATGCTCTTCCTTTCATGGTGAATTCCTGCTGAATTCTGTGATTCAGGTTGTGCAGATTGTTGTGTTAATACTCCAATCAGTTTTCTATGTGTGTAGGATGGTTTAGTGTTGGTATGGATGTATTTCATGGACAGGAGACACACAAAAAACTTCCATGCTCTTCTGTCATCTTGGATCCTCCTCAGGTCATTTAGATTTTTTACCATTGAGGGGCACCTGGGTGGCGCAGTCGGTTAAGCGTCCGACTTCAGCCAGGTCACGATCTCCCGGTCTGTGAGTTCGAGCCCCGCGTCAGGCTCTGGGCTGATGGCTCAGAGCCTGGAGCCTGTTTCCGATTCTGTGTCTCCCTCTCTCTCTGCCCCTCCCCCGTTCATGCTCTGTCTCTCTCTGTCCCAAAAAAATAAATAAATGTTGAAAAAAAAATTTAAAAAAGATTTTTTACCATTGAATTATGTGAGTTTCTTATATGTTTTAGATATTAACCTCTTATCAGATATATGGCTTGCAAAAATTTTATTCCATTACATTCCATTGCCTTCTTGTCATTGTTGATTGTTTCCTTTGCTGTGCAAAAGCTTTATAGTTTGATGTATTCTCTCTCATCTATTTTTGCTTTTGTTGTTGTGTTATTGGTGTCATATTCAAGAAATAATTGCCAAGACTAATGTCCAGAAGACTTTACCCTATATTTTCTTCTGAGAGTTTTATGGTCTCAGGTGTTAAGTTCAAGTCTTTAATCCACTTTGGGTTGATTTTTGTGTATGGTATGACATAGGGACAAATTTCATTCTTCTGCATGTGGCTGCCCAGTTTTCCTAATACCATTTAATGAAGAGACTATTCTTCCCCCATTATGTATTATTGGCATCCTTGTCAAAGGTCAGTTGACTGTACATATGTAGGTTTAATTCTGGGCTCTCTATTCTGTAACGCTGGTCTATGTGCCTGTTTTTAATGCCGGTACTATACTACTGTTTTGATTACTGTCATTTTGCAATATATTTTGAAATCAGGAAGAGTGATGCCTCCAGCTTTGTTTCTCTTGCTTAAAATCGTTTGACTATTTGGAGTCTTTTGTGGCTCCATATGAATTTTAGAATTTTTTTTTATTTCTATAAAAATGCTGTTTGGGATTTTGATGAAGATTGCATCGAATTTGTAGGTCACTTTGGGTAGTATGGACATTTTAAAAATATGAATTCTTTTTATACATAAACAGGGGATATCTTTTCATTTATTTATGTCTGCTTTAATCTCTTTCATGTGTTTCACAATTTTCAGGGTATAAGTCTTTCATCACGTTGGCTAAGTTTATTTCTAGGTGTTCTACTCTTCTTGATGCTATAAACATCATTGTTTCTCTAAAATTCTGTTTGGATAACTTGTTAGTGTGGAGAGATGTAAATGATTTCTGTACATTGATTTTGTATTCTGTGACTTTGCTGGATTCTGTTGTTCTAATATATTTTTTGTGAAATTTTTAGGGTTTTCTACACATGCATTCATGTCATCTGCAAAAAGATATAATTTTACCTTTTCCTTTGTTATTTGGATGCTTTTCTTAGATGTTAACTGTGGGTTTTTCATATGTGGCCTTTATTGTGTTGATGTAAGTTCCTTCTATACCTAATATTTTGAGAGTTTTTATCATGAGAACATGCTGAATAGTGTCAAATGTTTTTCCTGCATCTTTAAAGATTATCATGTGATTTTTTGTTTATTTTGTTAATATCACATTGATTAATTTGCACATATATAACTATCCTTGCATCCCATGGATAACTCCTACTCAGTCACAATGTATGATACTTGATATCCTGTTGAAGTCAGTTTGCTAATACTTTGTTGAGGATTTTTGCATCCATGTTTACCAAGGATATTAGCTTATACTTTTCTTTTATAGTGGTGCCTTTGTCTGTCTTTGGTACCAGAGTAATACTGGCCTCCTAAAAAGTGTTGAAAGTGTTATTTCCTCTTTTAATTTTTGAAAGAGATTAAAAAAATTGATATTAATTTTTCTTTCAATGTTTGGTAGAATTCATCTTTGATGGCATCTGCTTATGGTTTTTTATTATTATTGTTGTAAGACTTTCATTATGGATTCAATTTCTTTATTTGTTATTGGCCTGTTTATGCTTTTTATTTCTTTTTTTATTCAGTCTTGGTAAATTGTATTGTCCAATTTGTACAGAATGTCCAATTTGTTGAAATAAAATAGTTTATAATAGTCTCATGACTTTTTAAATTCTTATGTCATTGGCTCAAATATCTCTTCTTCCATTTCTGATTTTATTTATTTGAGTCTTCTCTCTTAATTTCTTAGTCCATCTGAATACTGATCAACTTTGTTTTTCTTTTCAAAGAACCAATTCTTCATTTTGTCTACTTTTTCTATTTTTCCTCTCTCCTTCCCTTGCCTCCCTCTTTCTCTGTCCCCCCACCCCAACCTCTTTATTTCTCCTCTAATCTTATTTCCTTAATTCTAACTTTGGACTTAGTTTTTTCCACTTTTTCTAGTTCCTTAAAGTACAATGTTAGGTTGTTCATTTGAGATGAACAATTTAAACTATAAATTTCTTCTTTTCCAAGTAAAACTATAAGCTTCCCTCTTTGTACTACTTTTGGCACATACCATGAGTTTGATATGTTGTGTTTTCATTTTCATTTGTCTTAAGATATTTTCTAATCTCCCTTTTGATTCTTCTTTGATCCAAATAAGGTACAAGAGTATCTTGTTTTAATTCTATGTGTCTGTTTTTTTTTCATTTTCTCTTTGATACTGATTCCTAGTTTCATTACACCGTTGTGAGGAAACAAGTATGTTGAATGATTTTAGTCTCAAAATTTTTAAGATTTGTTTTGTAACTAACATGATCAATCCTCAAGAATGTTCCATAAGTCTTTGAGAAAAATGTGCCTTCTACTTCTGTTGGAAGGGATGTTCTGTATATCTCTGTCAGGTCTATTTGGTCTATAGCGTAGTTCAAGTTGGCTGAGTCCTTATGGATTTTCTGTCCAGATGATCTGTCCATTATTGTAAGTGGGATATTAAAGTCTCTTACTATTAGTATATTGCTGTCTATTTCTCCAAGTCTGTCAATATTTGCTTTATATATTTAGGTGTCTGGTGTTGGGTACATATGTACTTACAATTATTCTATCTTCCTGTTGAATTAACACTTTTATCACTACAGACTTTTTTTGTCTCATGACAGTTTTTGACAGTCTATTTTGTCTGATGTACATAACATCTGCTCTCTTTTCTCTTCCTTCACTTTCAGCTTATGTGTGGCCTTAAATCTAAAGTGGGATTTTTGCTAACTACATGCAGTTGTATCTTTTTTTATATTTGTTTTGCCACTCTATGTCTTTTGACTGGATACTTACTCTATTACATTTAAAGTGATTATCAACAAGTAAGAACTTAGTATTACCATTTTATTAATTCTTTTGTATGTTTTATAGTATATTTTTGTTCTATTCCTCTTTTGCTTACTTCCTTCGTGATTTGATGATTTTTTTTTTGTGCAGCAATATACTTTCTTTTCTCTTTATCTTTTTTTATATCTGCAATGTTTTCTTTCTTGTGGTTAGCATGAGGATTATATAAAATTTACTCTTACAACAGTAATAATACACAGCCTATGTGAAGCTTGTAACAACTTAACATCAATTGCATACAAAAACCCTTCACTTTCAGGGCACTTGGGTGTGGGATTACTCAGTTAAGCAACTGACTCTTGGTTTCATCTCAGGCCATGATCTCATGGTTCATGAGTTCAGGCCCCACATTGGGCTCTGCGCTGTATCAGCACAGATAGTGCTTGGAATTTTTTATCCCTCTCTCTCTACCCCTACCCCACTCATTCTCTCTCTCCCAAAATAAATACAAAAACTTTAAAAAAAAAAAACCTTTCACTTTTACTCCTCCCCCTCAAACTTTGTTGTTGATGTCAGAATTTACTAATTTTAATATTGCATATTCAGTAACCAATATTTGTAGTTATAGTTAGTCTTTTTAGCTTTCTCTTTTAACTTTTGCATTGGGGTTAAAGTGATTTACACCCCACCCTTACAGTGTTACATTATTCTGCATTTGTTTATACATTTATCTTTATCCCTGAGATTTATACTTTTATATGCCTTTATGTTACCATTTTGCCCCCTTTCATTTCAGCTTGAAGAACTCCCTTTAGCACTTCGTGTAATGCATATCTAGTGTTACAAACTCCCTTAGTTTTTGTTTGCCTGGGGAAGTCTTTATCTCTCTTTTATTTTTAAAGGGCAGTTTTATTGAATATAATATTCTTGTTTGGCAGGTTTTTAACTTTCTTTAAGCACTTTGAATATATAACCTCACTTTTTCTGGGCCCGCAATATGGCTATTGAGGAAATCCACTGATAGTTTTATGGGGGTGCCCTTGAATATGATGATTCCCTTCTGTTGCTGCTTTTAAAATTCTCTCGTCTAACTTTTGATAATTTAATTATCATATAGCTTGGTAGACCTCTTTAGGTTCAAGCTTTCTGCCACTTTCTCATTCTTTTATCCGACACTCTCAACAATGCATGTATTTTTTTTCTTGATGGTGTTCCCATAGTCCCTGAATGTTTTCTTTACTCTTATTCTTTTTGTTGTCATTGTTCCTCTAAGTAGGTAATTTCACGTGACCTGTCTTCAAACTTACTGAATCTATCCTCTGCTTGATTTTGTCTGTTATTAAAGCTGTCTATTGAATTTTCCATTGAAGTCATTGTGCTTTTAAGCTCCAGAATTTGTTTTGGTTTTTATGGTTTGTATCTCTGTTGAACTTCGTGTTTTGTTCATGTTTTGTTCTTTTTTTCATCTAATTTAGTCATCATTCTGAGTATCTCACTGAAAAATATCTTAACATTTTAAGGGGCACCTAGGTAGCTCAGTCAGTTAAGCATCTGACTTCAGCTTAGGTCATGATCTTGTGGTTTATGAGTTCGAGCCTCTCATGCAGCTCTGGGCTGACAGCTTAGAGCCTGGACCCTGCTTTAGATTCTGTGTCTCCCTCTTTCTGCTCCTCCCCCACTTGTTCTGTCTCTCTGTCTCTCAAAAATGAATAAATGTTAACAAAAATTAAAAAATAAAAAAATTAATATATTTTATGATACTAAATCACCAGTATTTCTCCTCAATCATTACACTTAAGTTACTACCCTATGACCCAGCAATAGCACTACTAGGAATTTATCCAAAGAATACAGGAGTGCTGATTCACAGGGGCACATGTACCCCAATGTTTATAGCAGTGCTTTCAACAATAGCCAAATTATGCAGAGAGCCCAAATGTCCATCAACTGATGAATGAACAAAGAAGATGTGGTTTATATACACAATGGAATACTATTTGGCAACAGGAAAGAATGAAATCTTGCCATTTGCAGCAATGTGGATGGAACTGGTGGGCGTTGCTAAGTGAAATAAGTCAGAGAAAGACAGATATCATGTTTTCACTCATATGTGGAACTTGATAAACTTAACAGAAGACCATGGAGGAAGAGAAAGGGGAAAAAATAGTTACAGAGAAGGAGGGAGGCAAACTATAAGAGACTTTTAAAACCAGAGAACAAACTGAGGGCTGATGGGGAGGGGGTGGAGGGAGAGGAGAGAATGGGTGATGGGCATTGAGGAGGGCACTTGGGATGAGCACTGTGTGTTGTATGTAAGCGATGAATCACGGGAATCTACCCCCAAAACCAAGAGCACACTGTATACACTGTATGTTAGCCAACTTGACAATAGATTATATTGAAAAAATCAATATGTTTAAAATTCTCAAAGCTGTATAAATGTACAGAAAATATCCCAAATATAACTTTTCTTACATTTTAATTATTCTTCAATAATTCTTATTAAGAAGTCCAATATATTAAACATATCTCCCTTTGTATTCTGGGAGATTGGATTACTGTTACTAAGTATTCATCTCTTCTGTATAGGAGAATTATATATCAGTGTCTATTCCCATGTGACTTACAGAGATCCCTGTGGAAGAAGTATATATTTATATTTGGCCAGTGACTTACCATGACCAACTAGAGACCTTAAGAGCATCGCATAATACATTTCTCTTTCTCTCTGCCATCAAACATATTAGATGGAAGATGAGTTTGGGCCTGGGTGTAAAATGAAGGAAATAAGTGGAACCAGAATAAAGCTATCATTTAATCATAACAAATCATTTTTTTAAATGCAAAAAACACTAATGTCCAACTGAGAAGGTAAAACAAAGGATAGAAATTATCAGAAAATCATGAAGAAACTACCCAGATTTAACAATGACTTTTTCCCAAAATTAATGGAGAAGACATGCACCAGAACATATTACAATGAAATTTCAGTACAACATGGAAAAAGAAAAAAAAGAATCCTAAAATCTTCAAGAGAAAAACAAACAAGCAAGTCACATTAAATACTCAGGAACCAAGTAGCATCATAAATCTCAACCCCAATGCTGGAAGCTAGAAGGCAACAGGACTATGCAATCATATTTTGAGAAGAAATTATCAATTAAAATTTGATGTATAATCAAGTTTTTAAAACCATGTAAAATTAGAATAAATACATTGTCAGACAGGCAACTCCTCAACAGATTTACTACTTATATATCTTCTATTAAGAAGTTACTAGAGTATGTACCTCACTAAAATAAGGAGTAAACTCAGAGAATGTTGGATGTAGAAGAAAAACAGAGGGAATACCTAGGCTGATGCTTTATCCTAATTTTAGAATGACCACCATACACCAGGTACAGAGGGAAACAGCTTATATTGGGGCAGTCAAAAAATTTTAGGCTTTCATCAAAATTAAATATACAGAGTACCTGTTGCATCTGAATGCCTTGCAAGGGGAATAAGATAATTGGGAAAGACAGTGTGGCTTGAATTCATAGGAATGTAAGAAATAGAAATACAAGATAATTATTAGTGATAGAGAAAAAAAATTTCAGGAAAGGCAGAATACCATTAATTTAATAGCATCTACATGGCTTTGATAATATAAACACTGAATGTTAATCTACCAAAATTAATACATAATTCTACCTGAAAGATAGAATAGGAAAAGCACATGTGATGTGGCAGAGATGGGAGGAGGAAATAGTTCAAAGACCATCTTCAATTTTGGAAAGAAAAAATGACTAAGAGGTAGCAATATGAGAGTAATACTTAGAGATATGATGCTACTAAAGAAAAATACTTAAAAAGAGAGGAGGATAAAGAAGATAATAAAGAAAAAAATAAGAGTAAAAGGAGAAAAAGAAGAAGAAAAAGAGAAACAAAGGAAGGAAAAAGAGAAGGAATAAGATGAGAAGTTTATATAGAAAGATTTCATCATACCAGATATAAGAACTTCTTATAACACTACAGTAGTTAAAAGAATTTGGTAATTACATAGAAATAAAAAGATAAATCAGTGGAACAGAATCTATTTAAATTTCTAAAAAAATACCACACATACAAATAAATTGACACTTGATAGGGTGGCCTTGTAGATCAGCCTGAAAATTATGAACACTAGAAAGTACAATGCCAGGACATGGCTATCCATATAGGAACAATAAAATTATACTTAACTTTGCAATATACATGAAAGTCAATCTCAAGTGGAGTAAAGATCTTGAAAACAACCCATAAAAATCAGAAGAAAATAATGGCTATGTTTATGAGCTTGGTGTAGGAAAAGATTCTTATACAAGACAGAAAAAATGCCAAACATAGGAAAAAAGATTGACAAATTTAACTATTTTAAAATTAGCAATGATCAAATATCAAAATACATTATAATTAAAATAAATGAATAAGTTATAGCATGATCAAGTATGTTTGCAAAAATTAAAGTAAGAAATTATTAAAATCCAAAATATATTTTAAAAATCCCCAAAATTAATAAATAAAAGGCAAACAAGACCTACAAATGGGCAAATCTACAGCTGAAAAATGCAATGGCCAATAAATCTAGGAAGAGAAATCCTCACTAATAACTGTGGAAGGGCAAAATAAAAGACCAATTCACATTAAAGATATTGGCATAAAATTTAAGTTTGATTATACTAAGTATAGATAATGATAAACAGTAATTGGAAACCATCTTCTTTACCATTGAATATTCTTGTCTCTTTTGTCATAGATTAATGACCATAGAAGTGCGGGTTCATTTTTGGATTCTCTATTCTGTTCTATTGATCAATGTGTCTGTTTTTGTGTCAGTACCATACTGTTTTGATTACTATAACTTTGTGGTATATCTTGATATCTGGAATCTTCAAGTGTCCATCGATAGATGAAAGAGTAAGATGTGGTGTACATATACAATGAAATATTATTTGGCCATAAAAAGAATGAAATCTTGCCATTTGCAACAACATGGGTAGACCTAGAGGGTAAAATGCTAAGTGAAATAAGTCAGAGAAAGACAAATACCATATTATTTCAATCTTATGTGGAATTTAAGAAACAAAACAAACAAAGATTTAAATAAAAAACAAAAAAGCAGACTCAAATCAAAGAACCAACTGGTAGTTACTAGAGGGAAGGTTAGTGGAGGGATGGGTGAAATAGATAAAGAGGATTAAAAGTATACTTATTCTGATGAGCACTGAAAAATGTATAGGGATTGTTGAATCATCATATCGTACACCTAAAACTAATATAACACTGTATGTTAATTACCCTTGAATAAAGCTAGAAAAATAAATAAAAGAAACTATTTTTAAAATAGTTACAATGCTTACCACTAGTTACCACTTACAGTGTATTGAGGTTATAAGCTGTCTTAATCTTCTGGAGAGATATTCAGCATTATCTACTGAAACTGGAGCAAGTCCCATGACTCATCAATTCCATTTACAAGTATAAATACCATAAAAACTCCACTTTATGGACAAGGGGACACATACCAGAATTCTTGTGACGATATTTTTATAGCATTTTGAGTGTAAACTAAATGCAAATGAAAATATAAGAAGAATAGGGGTGCCTGGGTGGCTCAGTCAGTTAAGCTTCTGACTCTTAATTTTGGCTCAGATGATGATCTAATGATTTGTGAGTTCAAGCCCCATTCTGGGCTTTGCACTGACAGTGTGGAGCCTGCTTGGGATTCTATCTCACTCCCTCTCTCTCTGCCCCTCCCCTGCTTGTACACACTCTGTCTCTGAAAACAAATAAATAAACTTAAAAAAATAATAAACACATTGTGTGTATTGACACATGATGGGATATTTATAATAATAAGATGAATTAGAGCTGCAATGCATTAGAAATCTCAAAAATACATAAATGGAGAAAAGTAAGGTGTATAAGAATATGTACAGTATGATGCAATTATACCAATTTAAAAATATGTAATATGTTTCTGAGGAATATATACTATAAATACTTCATGGGAATAATAAATAACCAAAGATTTATGGTATTTATCTCTAATGGACAGGAAGGGAAATGTGATCAAAAACAGTCTATAAAAAAAAAGTTTATCAGTGGCTTCAGTGGTATTTATAAAATCTTACTTCTTAAATGGGGTGATGTATCCATGTATATTTGTTATATTCTTTTCAATACCTGAATATATCTGAATGCCTGAAATTGTAAAGGGGAGTAGGAGGTATAGGCTTCCAGTTATGGAATGAATAGGTCATGAGGATGCAAGATATAGCATAAGGAATACAGTCAATGGTATTGTGTGGTGACAGATGGTAACTACACAGATAAGCATAGCGTAACATATAGAGATGTTGAATCATTTTGTGGCACATCTGAAATTAATGTAACATTGTATGTCAGATTGATATAAAGTAAATAAAACAATCAGCTGGTTTTTCAAAGACATTTTAATTCTAAGATGAAAATTATAAAGATATGAAATATAATTATAGCATCTAAGCATGGGTATATTTAGCCTTGAACAATACCTATGTAGTCATAATTATAAACACTGAATAGTGATTTAATCAAAATTTTTAATATGCTTTTATTGGAAGGATGGGGAATGGACATATTTTTTACAGCAAAGAGTATGTGTAGACAAGCTAAATCATTTTCTTCCATAGTGGCAACCTAAAAGAGAATATCAAAACCCATTTATTTAGGAATACTAAGGTACAAGAAGAGTCAGAAATATAGTTGCCTCTGGGAAGCAAGATTCAGGAGTTTGAAAGGGCAGATAGATGACTGCTATTTGAATGCTAAGCTTTGGAAGAATGTTTGAGTTATAAACTATATATGTATATGATTTTGATAAAAATAAATTTTAATTTAAAAACGTAAATTAAGAATCTACATCATACAGAACAGACTCTGTAACCTAACCTGAAGCTACACCTAATACTGACCTATACCTGCCAGTAGGCATGGTTTGAGTCCCCTTCTCTCTGGCATGCTTGTGTTAATATCATCCATCCACTGTTGTCCAGAAAAACTAATATTTTATCTGTCAAATAACTCAATTGTAAAATTCCAAAAATCAAAATAAATTTTTAAAAAAGCACTCTCATCCTCACTACCTGAGAAATCAAAACCAAACAGTAAATACGACATAGAAAAAAATAAAATCCATAACTGTGACAGCTCATGTTACTAGCCATTTGTGGAAAAACAGAAAATAGAGATGCAACAGATTATTAGGTAATCTTGTTTCCTACAGTATGTATTCTCTAGTGGTTTATATAGACAGTCTTGTTTTGAATGACTTAAGAAAAGGCGTCGCTCAGCCCCACTACCCAGGGAAATCTATGCTGTATTAGCAACACAGCACCTGCGGTGATAGCATCACACAGATGTGCTAGATGGACTGAGAAATAGAAACAACTCTTTGGGGAACAAAAAAAGAGAGACAGGGAAACAAATTTCTGAAAAAGTATTCACTGACACTAGCATACCATGTAATTTCCCAGAATTAAAAAAAATCCAGAATTTGTAGAGAAACTATTTTTCGCATTCTAAATTTTGTGCCATTTCACCTACGTGAAAGGTGGCCATGGCACCAGCCAGATTTAAGGAAAAAGTAAGACCCCCAAATCCAAGTAATTTATTAGAGATGTAGAGGAAGATGAGAAAATGAATCATACTGAAATAATCACAGAAAATATTTTTATCCTATTTATCTGCATGTAAATATAGTGAGCTGCAATGAAAAGCAATCTGTCCTAAATGATTTTTGCCAAATTATTCCTTCTTCCATCCCAGAATGATCTTTTCCCCAACATTCACTTTCTTATCTTTTTTGACAGCAAAGACATAGTGAATGATGAGCTCTGCTTTTTTTGTTTTTCTTTAACCAAGTTGAGACATTCATGTACTTTAAACTTTATTTATTGGGTACTATATGAACCTCAGATGATATACGCAAATATAAGATCACAATAGAGACTACTACTGTTACTACTAATAGCATTGAACTTAAATTACCTCTTTTCATCCTCACAATGAAATTCGTACTTCCTGGTTGGAGGGTAAAACTATTTGGTGCTTCAATTTTCACATCTATAAAAAGTGAGAATGACAGTAGTTAGACAATACTTCTAACTCAAGTAATTGTGAAAATAAATTAGTCAATGTATGACACAATGTATGACACATATGTATGACACATAGTCAGTGTTTGACACCTATAACCTATTATTATTATAGGTGATGTAAGCCAGATCCATGGCTTTAAATGTCATTTATATATGCTCAAGAGTTCCAAATCTAGGTCCCTAGTCCTTATCTCTCCCCAGAACTGCAAATTCATATTTCCAAATGCCTGATTTAATCTTAATATGGATGTCTAGTAGCCATGTCAACATTAACATAGCCAGTGGGACTCTTGATTTCTTCTCCTCCCCAGAAGAAAAGCCAGCTCTTATGCTAGTAGACCCAGGAAATAACAGCAAATGAGGGTCCATATAGAAGTGCTTACTTAAGTATACAGATTACACAACCAAGTGCCCTAGGTTGAAATCCATCACATAACTACTCTTGTGACCTTGGGTAAATTATTTACTCTCTTGGTGTCCCAGTTTTCTCATCTTAAAAGACAGGAGATAATAGTAACTTCCTTGAGTTGTGATGAGGTGTCAATACAAATGCTTAGAACCATGCCAGGTACACACAGTAAACACTACATGAATGTTATGTACAATTATCATGTTCAAATTAATCATTATTATATTTTTCTTAATTACTTAAATAAAACAGCTAGGAGTTATCTTTGATTCTCTCCTTTACCCTTCACACTGAACCCATGAGTAAATCCTATTGGCTCTGTTCCAAAACATATCTCAAATCCAGTGACATATACACTACTACCATGTCCCTATACTGGGATCAGCCACCAATACTTCATGCTTGACTGTCACAATGGCCTCCCAAGCAGTCTTTCTGCTGCTACTCTTGTCTTTCCCCCATCTTCATCCACTACCCATCGCCAAACCATAATGATGAACCATTTCAAATGTAAGGCAGATCAAATCACCTTTGTAGTAAAACTTTCCAGTACAACACTCTCCTCACATTTTGAATGGAATCCAAACTCTTCATTTAGTGGAGTGTCTGACAACCGAGAACACAGAGCAAGATCACCACTGTGTAACCTAAGACAAGCTATTATAACATTCTGTGCTTTAGTTTCCTCATCTATAGGATGAAGATAATGTTAGCACTCAGCTCATGGGCTGTATTGAAAATGAAGAGTTCATAGATCCAAAATGCTTAGCCTAGTGCCTGACAAATAGTGCACAGGGTATACATGATTAATGTGTATATTCACATTTTCCTCTTCCTCCTCTTCCTGTTACCTCTTACTCTCTAACCACCACTGCTTTTCATCTGTTCTTTGAATAGACCATGTTCATTTCTGCCTTGAGACTTTAAAACAGCTGTCCTTCCCACACAGATTGTTCTACCACAAGATCGTCAGGTACCTGGCTTCTTGTCTGAAGGAGCTTAATTGTGTCCACAAAAACTCCTTCCCTCATAAATCACCCAATCTAAAGTAGACACTGTGACTCCCTGTCACATAATTTGATTTTATTCTCTGGATAGAACTTTTCAATATCTAATTTTAAACATAACTTTTTACTTATTTATTTACTAATTTTCTCCCCTGCAAAAAATAAACACACATGAGAGAGAGCAGAGATGGAAAGAGAAACCCAAACTCCATGAAAGCTGAGATTCTGCTTGTCTTGTTCCTTACTATATCTTTAAAGTCTAGATTGGTCCCTGTTTTATATGGAGTGCTTCATAAATATTTATAATTTTCTGACAGGGCACTTTATTTAAGGGCATCTTTAAATACTAACATCAGCTAAGACTAATAACATTGGTTCTGTTTCCTGAAAAGTTAAGAAAGCAATGACATAGGGTGTTTAATAAATATTTAGATGGTAAAGGTATTTCTATTTTGTGCATATCTAAGGTGAATATATCATAATAGTATATAATTGCTTAGTATACATAATTTTTCTATTTTGGTGCTTTGAGTACAAGATTTAATTTAATCCATGAGTTATATAAAGACTATAAACATAATGTCAATAGACAAATCAATAAATAGGTAGCATATTGCATTTGCATATCATATTGTATGTACATTTCTTGACAAATCTGGATTTACTGAGCAGTCAACAGAGCGGCTGAGAAGCAAAGGGAATTTGTTAAGAGGGTATTTAGTGAGGCTGGATTCAGTTGCAAATTGTTTTCTCTCCTTGCAGATGTGAATTAGCTGAGGTGTGAAGTCATCGTCATAATTTGGCACATTATTGAGGTGCTTGGATGGAGGATTTCTAAAAAAATAAGCAAAGAATTAAACTGTGGGAGAGCTTGCAGTGCAGCTGGAAATAGCAGTCTCTGATGAGTGAGCTGAGCCAACAACCAAAATTAAATAATGCTCTGAAAAGCGATCCTGCCTCAAGCACTCCATTGCACTGCTTCTCTGACATCCCCTTGCTAAGGTCAGCAGCCAGGACAAATTTAAGACTTACAAATACTGCCCTTCAAAGACTGACATGGAGCCAGATTTAAAACCAGATGCCTACTTGGAAAGGAAATTAGGAGGCAGCCTGAAACACGTTACATGAGAATATTATTTATTTGATCATGTATTAACTGAAACATCAACCATTTCAGTCTCAAACTGTATTGAGTAAGCAGTGATTCTATGAATGTACACTGCATAATTAAGCGAAATGCCATGTGTTAATGCAAGATGAATGACTATGTTGCAAATATCTCAAAAGGGCATGTAGAAACCGTGACTTAATAAGCTACTACCCCAGAATAGTTTTGTCTATTAATGCTTTGTAGATTTTTATAGAGATATTAATGCTTATAAATCTAAAAGTGGACCCATATAACTCATAAAGGAGTTATTTCCTTATTTTGTGTTACGAACACATTTCTTCAGCCAAGGATCCTTATAGAACTTCTCAGTTCTTGATAACTTTATTTGGAAACAACCAACCAAATGGTATGGGGTGCAAGGAAGCTCCCTCACTGAAACAAGAGTCACACATGGTTCACAGTTCCTGACATCAAAAGTAGTGAACACAGAAAATGCAACCTATGTGATATTTTTTAAAGAATATTACAAATAAGAAGGGCTCTTTTCACTTTTAGTTATATACATGGTAAAGGTGTGAGCAGTTCTGAGTTTTATCAAGGTAGGAAAAGCCCTCTTGGAACTAACATAGTATTATAATTTTGTGAAAGGTATTTTTGAACTACCAAACTGGTGCTGATGATGAGAGAATATTGCCTTTTCACTGAAACTGATTTTTTCATTTCTAATAACCAAAAATGTGTTCTCATTTTACTGAAATACCACCGTTTTCCTGAAATATGTCTCAGCATCCTCGCCTATAATGTGAGCCAGACTGATTAGTCTATAGTATCTTTCCTCTCAGCAGGGAAAAAGTGTTTACAATTTTCCTACTGCATTCTGGCCTGGGTCAGGTATGGGACAGTACATATGACAAATATTTACCGATGATTCTCTGTGCTCCAGTATGTTTGTAGGCATTAAGAACTACAACTAAGCCCTGGGTTATATGGACTCCATGCCAAGAGAGACTTGATTGGGACCAGATATTTTTATTCTCTGGAATGTAAATTTTATTATTTCAGATATAACATAACTATGAACCAAAAAATAAATGGACAATAATTGGCAAAATGAGATGAGTGGCAAAATTAAGTCTTCAAAAAGTCTCTGCAGTCATAATAATGTATCAAAAACATTAAAATGTGTTTCCAAATGTAAAATTTTGTGTGGAAATAAGAGTTAAGGACATCATGGGACATTCCTTGAATCACTAATACTTTTAAGTTATTGAATTTTGAAGTTTGCTATTCATAGAAATTTACTTGTTTTGAAGTTTGTTGAATATAGAAGTTTATATATAAATAAAAACTTAAAATTCATTAAATATTTCCAATTATTTTCACACATTATTTGCATTAGTATAAGTTTGAAGCTTATTAAATACAAAGTAATAGCATTTTTACAGTATATAAAATGTACAGTCTTCTTCTTTGTTACAGAATTCACTTCTGAGCTGAGAGTTAGGACTGGCCAGAATGACTGATTAAGATATTGGTGAAGTACAGGGTGAGTAACCAAGTGTGCTCCTATTGTCCAGAAACACCTGCAAATGTTCTAAAGTGTGTTGGTCCTAGTTCTCAGTTGCTATTTTTTTCCTTTTTCTGAATTAAGAATTCTTATGACCTGGTTAAACAAATACTCAGTGGAAGGATAGCCTATATTTCATGATGAAATGCAGGGGAAAATAATATGCACCTTGTCTTTCTATGACTAATGCAAAAATCTAATCATTCATTCCATTCCATGGCCCACACTGGGTTTAAACAGCTAGAGCCTGTCTGCCAGGTAAAAAGACTTAATGTCCCTCTTGAGAAGAAATTAACTGCTAAAACAGACCAACGTGAAATGGAGTTTTGTCTTCTGTCCTCAATACAACCATTTTTCTCTTTTAATCTTGTTCTTCCGTTCAAGCAGAATGAAAACCTGGAACTTTGCCTTGAGAAAATTTCATTTCTAAGGCTCAAATTCTGGGATCTCGTTTAATTGCAGAGGTGAGCTACCCTTGTAGCATTTCTAAAATCAGTCAAGTCCCTGCTCAAGAGCAGGAAAAGAATAAAGTGGTGTTCTACTTCCTAAGTCACACATTGTTGTTGTAGAAACCCTTATTCAGCACAACCTTGCTGAATTAATTAATACTGCAAAATTAAAATAGCCCAGATAACACAATGGTAGCAAAAACAAAACAAAACAAACAGACTCAGGTGTGTGACTCAGGCTTCCCCAGCCAGCATGGCTATGGCTTTTGATCCAGGGATATCAGGAAGGAGAATGCTGAAGGGGAAAGTAGTCTTATTAGAGCCTTAAGCCAATTGACAATAAAGAATTCTTCTGGTAAGATGACTTATCCCTTACAAAATGACAATTGGGTTCTACAAAGTAGAAAGGTATGTTTACTAAACAGGAATGTAAAAAGGAAATCTGATGTATTAGTAACAAACAAAACCAGTAGAATAGATGATAGACAACAGATGATAGATGATAGATAGATATGAAGAGATGTATTATAAGAAATTGGCTCACACAGTTATGGAATCTGGCAAGTCCAATGATCTGCAGAGTGAGTCAGAAAGTTGGAAAAGCCAGGAGAGCCAATGGTGTAGTTCCAGTCGAAGGCTGGCAGGCTTGAGAACCCAGGAAGAGTCAATATCCCAGTTTGAAGATCATGAGGCAGGAGGAATTCTCTCTTACTCAGGGGAGGGTCAACCTTCTTGTTCTATTCAGGCCTTCAGCTGAGTGGATAAGGTCCATTTACATTATGGAAGGCAATCTGATTTACTCAGTCTATCTATTTAATGTTAATCTTGTAAAAAAAAAAAAAAAAAACACCCTCACAGAAACACCCAGAATAGTATTTAATTGACAATCTGGACACCAGTTGGCCAAGTCGGTTTGAGACATAAAACCGTCACAACTGAGGTGTTAGTTCATGTGATGTGAGGGGCAAACCCCAGCATAGCCAACCTGATCTCAAGCCTGCATCTAGTCCTCTCCTGGCTCCTATCCACAATAAATGTATAGAATGTTTAGATGCTTCCTTTCCTTGTACTTCTTTAATTTTGTGACAGATCAAGTTGTATTTCATGGACCTATTTATAACCTAAAAGAATACTTATATAAGTATATTTATAACCTAAAAGTATAAAGATCCAGATATGACATTGACTTATTTCATTTCTTTATAAATATCTCCTTTACTCTTCCTCTTCACCCTTTTGTTTTTATCAATGTTCAGGCAAACGGTCTAAATACCTAATAACTTTCATTATACATTATCAATAAGTCTAAAATCCATGAAAGAATAATTGGTATTCCTTGATGTAGCTTCTCAATCAAAAATGAAATACCTGATCTTTGACAAAGAAGCAAAGGAAATTCGATGGAGATAGTAATCTTTTCCATAAATGGTGCTGCAGCAATTATGGGGGGGAAATGAACCCAGACACAGATCTTACCCCTTGCATAAAAATTAACTCCACGTGGAAAATAGTGTTGAAAGACAATGAAAAACAGTAAAAGTTATAGAAAAACTAATAGGGGAAATCTATATGACCTTGGGTTTGGCAATGAGTTTGTTGATATAATAGCGAAAGTATGATCCATAAAAGAAAAAATGCTAATTTAGACTGTATTAAAATGAAAAACTTCTGCTCTGCAAAAGATATTGTTAAAAGAATAGAAAGACAAGTCATACATTAGGAGAAAATATTTCCAAAACATGTATCTGATAAAGAGCTTATGTCCAAAACATACAGCTATTAGAATGATTAAAATCCAAGAAAAAACCTGACAATACCAAATTATGGCCAGGATGTAGAGCAACAGGACCTCCCATGCATTGCTGGTGGGAATAAAAATGGCATAGTCACTTTTGGAATGGCAAGTCACTTTGGCAGTTTCTTACAAAGCTGAAAAGACTTTTAGCATATTACTCAAAAATTGTACTTTTAGGTATTTACTCAACTTATTTGAAAATCTGTACCCACATAAAAACTTGTGCATGAATGTTTACAGCAGCTTTATTGAAAATCACTAAAACTGGAAGCAACTAAAATGTTCTTCAAAAGAAAATGGATAAACTAAATGTGGTACACCCATACAATAAATGATCAGGTTATAAAAACACGTGGAAGAATCTTAAATACATATTGATAAGCATATTGATAAGCTTCTAAAAGGCCATATATTGTATTATTGCAATTAAACTGTATTCCAGAAAAGGCAAAAAAGTTTTAAAGATCTTTAAAAAGTTTAAAGATAAGTCGTTGCCAGAAGTTTAAGGAATGGGGTGGAGTATTGAGATGGTAAGCCACATAGGATTTTTTAGGGCATTGAAATTACTCTTTATGGTAATATAATAATGGATATATGAGGTATTTGTCAAAACCCATGGTTTACAGCACTAAGAGTTAAACAATGCACAACACATTTTTAAATGTTTTTCAGAAGTTGGACAGATATCAGGATAAAATACAGATTCAGAAAAATCTAACTTGTGCACAAATGTATGGAACAAATCACTGAAGGGGATGGGAAGGTTCTGTCCTCAGTAATTTGGAACTGAACAGACTGTAGGACTGAAGGCAGAAAGAACTGCAATGCATTATACTCTAGTTGCAGTTTTTTCCCACAGGGGTCCTGGCTAAATCTGATTCTATATATGTGTATATTAGCGTTTAATAATTGAATAAATGCACAGTGGATGGTGGAAGCCAGGTTGGAGTTTACAAATAAGCTAGGAAAGGAGGTGCCTTTGATCCATATGGTGATAGAACAGAGTGAGAAACATCAGTATGAACTCATATTGATTTATTAATTGTAACAAATGCATCAAACTAATGTAAGATGTTATTAGTAGAAGAAACCGGGGTATGAGAACTCTCTGTACTATCCTCACAACTTTTCTGCAAATCTAAAGCAGTTCTTTAAAAAAAGATAAATGTATCATCTAGTTACATGTTATCTTTAAATTTCATTGCAAGAATTGAATTATAAAAAACTGTTATCCAAAGTTCCATTTTGAAATTTATTTTATAAATATCACTATGTTCTAAATAAGTTTATATTATTTATTTTAAGGAGTTAATCACACTGACTAATTAATTCACCTTTCTCTCAATGTTTTTGGAAGATCACTAAAAAAAACAATTTCCAATGAAAATCTGAAAATTCCAAATATCACAGGGTTACCCTGCCCCTATAAACTGAAGAGGCTATTTCAGACCAGCCATGTACAACAATGGATTTTTTTTAATGGTTCTGGCTGAATTTATTTCCAAAGTTCTAATGCTTTTTAGTATTATGTTTCACAAAAGTAAATGCCAAAATAACACAAAATTGGAATAAAATAAAATATCAGAAGCCTAAGTAAATCTTTGAATTTACTATGTTAATCTTGTTGTCATCATGCAAGGCCCTATCTAAAATAGGCAAGCAGATGACACCCTACCTCACTTTTGTTTATCTTCTAGAAAAAATATGCAGATTCTTTCACATATTTAATAATCCCTCTTCCAGGGTCCCTTTTTAGGTTTGAATTCAATCTTTTATACTGTTGCTTAATACCATTTCTTCCTATTGTTTTTTCAAGTAAAGATAGAAAACAGTTACTGGCTATTTCCTGCATAGCCATCATGCATGTGTATATAAAGATTGTCATCAAATAACCCTTCTCTTCAGGTTAAATGAGTACAGTTCCTTTAACCTTTTCAATTCAAAGCCAATCCTTTTGTCTTCTTGTGGGCAGTTATTATCTGAACACATTTCTAATTTGCTAGTCATGTCTTTAGTCCAGCACCAAAGACTTAAACTTAACATTCAAGACAATATATTTGTAAACCCCTGTTTGATCTTGGAGGAAAAATAGCCTATGAAAAGAATAGGGTTATCTAATTTTATCATTAAAAATGAATTTCACTGAAAATATTTCCAACTAGAATTTCAACATTCCTTTTGTGCATTTGGATACAAAAGGGAATGTAAAATCTGATAGAATATAACTTTTTGAAGAACATCCCCACCATGTGAATATTAAAATACAGGCTATTTGTTGGGACACTAGTGTAATGGATTGGTTGGCAAATTGATTCCAATATAAAGTAATAATGGAGGAAAATACTCGATATTTTGCCATCCCTGGCAGCTCTCATTTCAGGCAGCAAGATTCCTTAACTGTGAAAAGGCTTTCCTGCTGCTCACAGTATCTGTAGCCACATAGCTTTTGGAAGAAAATTTGCTGCTTTTGTCAAATAGGCCTAAAGAGACATGACATTGTCCTCTGGGCTCTGCAGGAGATCCTCTCCCATATGGAGGCTTGGTCATTTGGGCCTATATGAATAGGATTAACTCATCCCTTTCACAAACACAATGGGTTACTTATGTGATCACAAAGGAAAATATATGTAAAGTACTTAGCACAGGTCTGCCATCTCCTAAGGATCCAGAAAAATAGCTAGCTCTTTTTTTAAAAGGGAATTTGCAAATTACAAAGTTAAGGCGTTGTAACCATAGTAAAAAGATTTTTTTTTCCAATTTTGTAAATGAGAATTTTTTTTCTGACAATTTCTATTTGCTTGGTTATATGGAATTTATCTTAAATAAACAGGACTCCTGTCCTAAGAGATTTGAGAAGTGAAGTTGACATTCTCATCCTCAGCTCTAAATGGTGTCACACCCTTAATCAGTTTGTAAAACCAAATTCTAACCTGGTAGTTAAGGTAGTAAGTGTTCTGACTTTTGGCTATCCCTTTCCCTCTCTCTCTTCAGAAAGTCTTCTTAGTTCCCTGAAACTCTTACCTAGGAGCTCCTTGCCAAAGGCCCTAGCCTCTCTCTTCTATTCCAGCCTCCATTTCCTCCCTTCCCTGTCTGACAAGACATGGAATAAAGCCTCCTCTTCTCTCACAGAACCCGAGCAACCTCAACTTTCACACTTACTATGGGCCTCCCCTCCCCCCCCCCCAGGTCCATCATATACTGAGATACTGACATGCCATCAATTCCAGTGCAGCCAGTACTGTGATTATGCATGATTTTTAATAACAGAGAAATAAGAATGGACATATGGGCATAATACCATGTGTCCATGAGGGGAGCCAAATACACAAATTGAGGATGTTCATCATCCCCCTGTTGGGCTGTCTTAGGAAGCCCCAGAAGATGTGACCCATACCTTTTAAGTATACAGTGGATCCTCATATAATATAGCATTATATAATACATCATCTCCAAGGATGATAATTACTGGACTGGAGTTTCAAGACTACAATAAGCAACAAGACATCTAAAAGTGCTGTGGATTGGGAAAGAAGTTCCTAAGAAAAAGCAGTACTCTAGGTCTTGTTAATCAAGATTTCTCTGTAACAATTTGAAGTCGAAGTAATGATTTCAGATCAACAAAACGCCTCTGGCTAACTTACCTAGGTAATTGAGATACATTTGGCATTTTTCATATGAGACATCTGGACAACAAAACTTTTCATAAGAACCTATCAAATAATTTCTTCTTTAGGGATTTTCCTTTTCAAGAATAATTATTTTTTTTATACTTAATCTCCCCCAACTTTTTCCTCACACTTGGACATGTTCAAACCAAGATGCAGAAGCCCGCACCTGTTGCTAAGTAACAATTCTGCTTTGAGAATACTCAAATGTATGAATATATACATACATTTAAAAAAATCAATTCAGGGCTCACTTTTGGATTTTCAGTGTATTTGAATCTTCTTTATGGAAGGGATATATCATAAATATGGCTTATTTACAAGCTTCTCAATAATGCAGCGCATGCAGGGATTTATAAAAAAAAAAAAAGAAGGAGAAGGAGAAGAAGGAGAAGAAGGAGAAGGAGAAGAAGAAGAAAGAAGAAGAAGAAGAAGAAGAAGAAGAAGAAGAAGAAGAAGAAGAAGAAGAAGAAGAAGAAAGAAGAAGAAAATAGCTATAGCATCAGGAGCCCAAATCTTTGTTTCAGGTCTGGAATGGAGCTTTAATCTCACACCTTGAGAAGCCTTATCAGTGGAAAGAACCCAGTATGGCAGCTTAATAACATCCCTTCTATCAGGACTTGTGTTCAGAACTGTGGTGTGCATGGCAGGAATCCTGCTTTAGGAATGCAGCTTCTGCTCAAAACACATAAAAAAAAAAAAATACACCAAAATGATGTACAGGGACTGCTACCCTGAATCAGACTTACATCCTTTTACAAAGAGATTGCGTTTTAAAAACTGTGGTAAGGGGGCACCTAAACCATCTGCCTTCTGCTTCTCAGTTGCCTGTCACAGAAGGTCATCTGACTCAAGAAAAGAAACATTTCCATTTTATAAATAGAAAGGGCATTACAAATATATTTTGCCTAAAGAAAAATATTAATGAGATAAATAAACCCAAATTTTGGTAGAGTGTCAGCCAAAATATGTTCATCACTGTCAGTTTGAGTCAATCATGCAACATTCTGAAGTTAGGAACAGCTTGAGGCCATTGCTAAATTGGGATTATAAAAGATGTCTTCATGCTCAGGATCTGTAATTCCAAGGAAGAAGCAGGATGAATTTCCCCTGCTCTGTATAAAAGAAAGACTGAAAATTACCTAGAGGAAAGCCTCTCTTTGTGTTTTATTTTAGTTACAATCACCTCCTCCTCCTTACCCTACCACCACTGCATCCAGAAGAAACTGCTCTATTCCATGGTTGGAATATACAATAATTACAATGTCTGGAGCCAAACTGCCTATGTTTGAATCTTGGATTCCCAGGTAATTCTATGGCAGTTAGCAAATCATTTCCCAGTACCTCAGCATCCGCATCTAGAAAATGGAGATCATAATGAAAACTTCAGGGATTTTGTAAAGGTCAAAAGAAATCATAAAGCTTAAAGTTGTCAGGTGAGTGTTCAGCATGCAGGTCAATAAATATTAGCTATTATTAATAGAAATGCCCAAAGCATTTTCTCTGAGCCTCTTTCTGTGCATATCTTACCATCTCAAAATATTTGGAAGTTCTGTGTTGAAAGCATCTTTAAATTCATCCAGCACAATGCCTAAAACAACACTTTTTCTGAAACAAATGTAAGATTATCTTTCATACTTTGAAAAGTCTTCATATAAATGTATCACAAATCTCTGCATTTTCACTTTGATTAATGAGGGCAATATTCTTTCAACCCAATTATTGATCACCTATCACTCTCCATTAAAATATACCAATATTTGATTTTAAAATTATTATAATTTAAATTGTAGACCAACATGAAATACTTCTGCTTTATAATTACTAAAATTGGGAATGTGAATTCTGCTCCATCCAGAATGAGGGCAATGGAGAGCAAGGTAGCTCAGGATGAAATCCCATAAGAACCTGGCAACGACATTGGACGTGCACACTTTGTGGAGGTGACTTTCACTTATCCCCATTGCTAAGGCAGCATCATCAACAATGGCATATATTTATTGTATATCTATAGTTCTATGAAGAACCTGCCATATGTTTATGAAATACATGATTTACAATAAATGTATTAACATTTATATTTAAAATTGATAATTTTTTGACTCTCTAGGAAGTAATTTCTTGAGCGATATATTCAACATGTTTAACTTTTAATAGTCTCTAACATAGTACATTTTCTTGCTCACATGAACGAAGGACAGCAATGGGATTAGATTCTCTTTCTCTTCAATGCCTGAACACACGTATTCCCTGATGACAAAGGAGGTTTGGACCAGGAAAGAATTCTTCTATCGTGCTCTGTATGTCTTTTCCCAGAGGGCATCAAAACTATAAGTGAATTTCCATACAACTCAGGTAATAGAATAATCTTTACTCATACTATAAATAATTTTATCTTTTGGGTATAGAATTATGTTTTCAATTTAGAGTAAATTAAGTAGCATAACACATACTACCCTGCCATTAATAAAATAAGATTTGGTGATAATTGTCAGTTAGATTTTTTTAATTATTACAATCTTACCTTATACTGTAATTATATGATTAATTGTGACAATCCCACAAATTTATTTCAAAGTTTCAGTTAGGTCTTTAGACCACTTAATGTTATTTTTAACTTAGTTTAAAATTCATGTGGATAAAGGGGAAAAATGGTGAGGTTTTTTTTTCCTCTTGGTTTTATTCATTATTTTCCTCAGAGTTCTCCGACATCTATTTTAAAGCTCAGTTGATAAACAATATTTTCTTCCTAGTAACTTGGCACTTTGTACATAAAACCAGCACAATACTATTATTTATTCTTT
Source organism: Leopardus geoffroyi (assembly GCF_018350155.1). NCBI lineage: Eukaryota > Metazoa > Chordata > Mammalia > Carnivora > Felidae > Leopardus > Leopardus geoffroyi. Next base: position 32,740,324 of record NC_059341.1, on the reverse strand, counting down.
CACATAAAATGAGAAAATATGCAAAACACACAGACACACCCAAGAGACACACACAGAACCACTAATCAAGAGAAAAGTGTTGGTCAGGACCCAAAATAGCAGGTGAGTTGCTGCAGTTTACTGAAATTAAATCAGCCTAGGGTTGACACAGACCCAGCCAAGACCTGTTGACAGAAGCTTTAAAGAAGCCCTACTAGACACATTTCAGATTACTCTCCAGCCCTGGAAAATGGGTCATTTAAAGATCTATTGGTTTTAAAAGTCATTTTCCTGATGATTTAACCTTTGCTGGGCATGAGCATTTATGACTTGGCCTTTAAAACCCTCTACAACTCAGTAGTGGTAGTTGTTCCAGGTGTCAAAACTGCTTAACAAACCATCCAAAACTTGGTTGCTTAAAACCACAATCATGGAGCGCCTGGGTGGCTCAGTTGGTTAAGCTTCTGACTCTTCATATTGGTTCAGGTCATGATCTCGTGGTTCATGAGTTCGAGCCCCCTTTTAGGCTCTGCACTGACAGTGCGGAGCCTGCTTGGGATTCTTTCTCTCCCATTCTCTCTCTTTCTGTCCATTCCCTCTTTCTCTTTCAAAATACATAAATAAACTTTAAAAATAAAAAACAATCATCATTTACTACCTCTCAGTTTCCAGAGGTCAGAACTTTAGCAGTGGCTTGGCTGCTCAATTCTGATTCAGGTGCCCTCATGACAATATAGTCAGGTGAGGGCTCTGGCTGGGACGTCACCTGGATTCTTCTGTCATCTGTCTGGTGCCAGGGCTGGAATGACCCAAACTGTGGGGGCTTGTTTCTCAAGCATCTCCTTCTATTTCTATTTGTCTTTCTGTGGGATTTCTCTCCATCGTGGCCTTTTCAAGGGAGTAAAACTTCTACCATGTCAGCTCAGGGCTTCCCTGGTATGTGGAAGAGAGCAGGAGAGCAGAAGCCCATGGGTCACCCAGCATCATTTTCACAATGTTCTAATCATTAGAAGCCAGTCACTAGCCTTCATTAAGAGAGAGGAATTAGGCTCCCTCTTTTTAAAGGAGGTGTTCAAAGAATTTCCATATGTATTTTAAAACCATCTCAGCAGTTATGCCTAATAATTAGTTGTTGTCATAAGTAGTGGATGGGTTTTACCCAATATAATAGCAAGCATAGACTTTTCTTCCTTAATAAATTTTAAGCTTAAACACATGCCATATTTCTTCATTTTTTATTATCTGCTGAAATCATTCTTAAGCAAATCCTTTGCAATTTTATATTTGCCAAATAAATAAACATATATATATATTATAAATAAATAGAGCAAATAAAATAAACACAAATATGTGAATGAAATATCCACAAAGATGTCAGAGTGATGGCATAGAAAATATTATCAGGTTTCTGGTGCCACTTTTTTGCTATAACTCTGAATACTGTACTTTTGCTATTCCTCTGTATGATATCTCTCAGAAAAGATAAAGGTTGGTGCTTTTAATAAGTAATATTCACCATTTTAAATGTGGGTAGAAATGATGGATGTGGAAACTAAATATCCTCTTACTTTCTCTTACAAAATCATTACCCTCAAATCACTGACACTCTTTTCTGGAAAGTTCGACGTTGAAAATAATTCTAGTTTTAAGCTGATGGAAACTAGAGTAATTATTAACCAAACTCAATAAGTAGTAATTAATTTTTGCCTTCTTCTTTGTGCCTCATGAAATATTTCTGCAATCAACTGATATGCCACCACCTGGATTAACACTAAGATGTTTGGTATTCGACAGGTGTTAACACTGACTAAGAATCAGAGCCTTTTAATTAGCAAAACTCATTTTGTGGAGGGCAAGTTAGGCTTTTATCAATTAAAAAAATCCTTTTTGAATAATAATGAAAATTTAGCTCAGAACTTGAGTGTCACCATAGAGGTGACAACAGGCAAAAAAAAAAAAAAAAAAAAAAAAAAAAATCACCAAACCCAGAAAAGAAGAAACAAAAGCCAATGTTTACCCCCTTCCACAATGTTCCCAGAAAGAATTCTAGTGGATTTCCTGCAGGGAGGTTAAAACTTGGAACTCTAAATAGAGTAGCAAAAACCTATAGGAAATATGGAACCTAAAATCAGCCTAAGATTAGGCAAAGCAAATCTGTAAAAAGCAAAATGCACATGCTGAGAATTTTTTTTAATTTTAGTTTTAAGGTTGCCAAATGTTATGGAATCAATGTACTGATCTATTATTTCAGGTAATTTCCACATTTTTCTGTAATAAAACTTGATGAAATTAAAGAGGAAGAAATTATCAGTTCTAAATGTGCCTCATATTTGCCAATAATTGCCACACTAAAATTACCAAAATACTTTAAGAACTAAAGAAAGATACCTTTCACGGGAGGAGTGTCTTTGTCTACCAACTATCATAGAGAAAATAAGTGTCTATTCTTGTGGAGAATGTCAAGGCTGAGGCCAGAAACCCCTGTAAAAACTCTTTAGTAAAGGGTTGTGCTTTTGAAATAAGTAAAAAAAAAAAAAAAAAAAAAAAAAAGAAAGAAAAAAAAAGAAATTACACAGTTAATTGCCAAATATACTACATACATAACATCCTTTTTATCATGGAAAATAGAATTAATTTTTAAAGCTGAGGTATTTTCTTCAGATATATTATTTTCCTAATTCCTATAGTTTAGAAGCAGATTGGCCCTATCGGCTGTTTCACATAAAGTATTAGAATGCTGTCCTTTGAATTCACACCTTCATATTAATAGTCCCCACCACTCCAGAGGCTTTGTTATATGGCTAGGGTTTTAATTAATATACTTTTAAAATATAACCAAATTTGAAATTATAGTTTTAGAAATGTCTAGTTAAAAGCCATAGTGGAGGCCAGGACTAAAGACAGGGTGATCAGCTCTCAGCTATGTTAACTTTCATTTCTCACAGAATGCAAAAAAGCACCAGAATGGAAGTGAGAGATCCAGGTTCTTCATATCCTGGACAACACTAAGCTCTGAGAGTTGGAATGAAGGCTCAGTCTCTTGGGTACTCCATTTCTAAATCTGTACACTTGACTAATTATCTAACATACCTCCAACTCTCAACTGTTAAGATTATTTGAAACCAACCCTATAACCTCTGTAAGAAGGCCTTAAGCCTAAAATGAAATTCCAAAAATGAGATAACCAAGAAACAAACTATTACTTAAATTCCCCTTTGGACACTCTATTTGGTTATGATATTCTCAGTCTGGTACATAAAGACTAGCCAGTTTCTATTGCTAAACAGACACGTATACAAGGTCACCATTAATTTATTCATAAAACATTTATTGAAATTCAGCTAGATACAAGATATGGTAGCAGACACTAAGAAAGAGTCAGGAGTAAGACAATTTCTCCCTGGAGTTGCATGCACAGGGATCTGAGACAAGCAGGGCTCAGAAAATAAAACATGATGTTGTACAATTAAGTGATAAAACAAGTGATTGTTATATTAGGGCATGTGCAGAGGGGAAATGTCTAACCATTTTGCTAAATGTAACAATGGCTGGGAGGGCTGTGGCTTTAGTTTCCCTATAATCTCCTTCAGCATCCTGCAGAGTTACCACAAATAAACATAAAATCTATACAAGAAATGGTGTGCTTGCCATGCAAATGCACTTTCAAGACAAGTCCCAAAGTTTCTACATCCAACCAATGAATCATATCATTGTCCTGTTCCTGAATAAAAATGCTGACCTACCCTTGTTTATAGTCATTTTTTAAAGAGACAAGATTTAATTGTTTAGTGACTAATCAATTCAGTTTGTAGCTTATATCCACTAGCCCGAAAAAGCATGCATTAAAAATAATGAAAAGGATATAGACGGTTCCACCTGAAACTAAAAATGTAGACTTGTGCCTATAAACAGGAAGATTTATGAAACCAGGTCATGAATTTAGAGCAACACATTACACATAGGAACCTAGTCAAAAATTTTCCCTTCAGTCACTAAGGTTCCTCTCCATGAAGATGCCGTGTTTCTGAACAGAAACTGTCCAGATTATAGACACTGGATAAAGTGGTTTATCCAGTCAGACCATAATAGATGAATAGGGAAGATCTGTAGCAACATGTGTAGATTGAGGAAGAATATTTTTGTTAATGTTCTAGTTTTTACTGTGCGTGGCCCACTAACTCAGTCTTTATCCAAATAGTTCTTTAAGTTTTTACTTTCATCCTCCTCTTTCCTGTCCTTTATTCCCCCATGATGGACTTCAACCCAAATAGAAGGGTCCTGCTATGTGGCAGAGGAGGGACACAGCTGAGATGAAGAAAACAAGGGGGCAAGTGGCAACAAAGGAACCTCAAGAGAGAGATAAGTGGACCATCAGGACAAGCCTCCCAGACTTGAGTTAGAAATTGAGACTTCATCCTATGGGCAGTAGATAGCCCCTGAAATGTGTCCAGGAAGAGAAAAGTGGTGGAGGAGCATTATCAATCCATTTCTACACTATCTCTCAGACCTCAGAATGGAGACTACACCAAGGCAAGTTCTAGAATAGATCATCAGGCTTCCATGAGGGCCCAGCAGTATGAGCAAGACAAGATGGTGACTTGAACTTGGCTGATGACAGTAGAACAGGAGCAATTCAAGAGGAACTTTGAAAGCAGAATCAACAGATTTGTAAATAGACTATATTTTTTGGCATGATAGTTTGAGTGTCTAATATCATTGCACACTATTCCTGACACTAGTCCCCTCTCTGGAACAGGAAAAGTGGGCAGCAATTCTAACACCTAGAGGTGACGGTAGCATTCCCATTTTTCCAGTACCTAATACCTTGGAATAACTATGACCTCCTGAGTACCCAAATTCAAATTGAATTATATTTAAATTATATATATTTGAATTATATATTTAAATTATATCTAAAAGAAAATAGTTTTTAAAAAATTCACAGTAATAAGCCCTTTGTTTTCATTTGTTTCTACCATGTCTTTTACTCAGTAGGATCTGAAACTGAAATTTCAAGATACCCTAAGAAATAAGATTCCTCTTTTGTTTCTGACCACATGGAAGCAAAAATAATAAGACAGGCTGAGAGTCATCATGTTTACAGAAAAATTCTTAAAATAAAAAATAAAAGATTAAGCATTTCACGTTCTGAATCCCTTTTCAAACTGAGCCACATTATTTCCATTTTCAAAATCATAAACTAGTGAGGATTTCCTAGTTGTTGTTGGCATTATTCAAATGTATGTTTTACAACCAGCTCTCTTTGAAGGCTTTGTGCTGGTTTGTTTTTCATGGTGCCTAGCCATAATTAAAATAGGTTGGATTTTGAAAACATACAATTTTTAAGATAATGTTAGTTTTAAGAGAGAGTGCATTATCACCATTGCTCTATGTAGATTAATCTTCCATTAAGTGTTACATCCAGAAAGTATTAACATTCAGGAAGAATGTAAACAGTACTAATGACTGTAAGTAATTTGAGGATGGGTTTTTGGTGGAATAGTTCTGGAAGATGACTAAATTATCTAGGCATAAGTGCCCTGAAACTAACAAAGCACAATAGATGTAAATTCTCAAAGTGACAAAAAAAATATCCTCAAATAACACAATATTATGAAGTAGAAATAGCAAAATGATAAACAAATCCAATTTTCCTAGGAAAAATCTCAGGAAGTCATTTTCCACAGACTCTTTTTATGAAAAAATATTTGTCTTGAAACAATTTACAAACACAGACACATACACAAACAAAAAAAGATACATTAAATTAAGATAAAGGAAATGGGCAATAAGTAATGCAAGGGGCTCTGAGGAGAGGTTACAACTGTCACCATATCAGTTGTCTCTTCCTAGACCTGTGGAAGATGCTCTTCTCAACCCCATTGTATAGTGTAGACCAAAGAAATGTGAGGGAAAGTGGCATGTATCACTTGCCAGCAGAGGCAATGAGAATTCTACATGTGATTCTCCAGGTTCTCTCTTCCCTAACACTTCAGCTGAAGAGGCTGTGTGTTCCCAAGAATAAGAGGTGGAGACAACCTCCTCTGGACATTGGACAGAATATCTGAATGGATCAAAGTTCTTGCCAATCTGCTCAGGGTTTTGTTTATTCTGCTAAGCCATTGAAATTTGAGGGGTTTTGTTACCACATAACTTAGACTGTCCTGACCAATACTGTTAGTGATTATTTTGAAAAGAAAAAAAAATTGTTCACCAGAAAGTATGGATAAATTAACAGTGATATAAAGCATATAAACTAATTATTCACAAAATGTTATTAAAATATTAGTTTATTTATATCTATTAAATGCTCTACATACATTATCTCATTCAATTCAGATGTGGAAAGTAGAGTTTAAAGGGATTCAGTAATTTACATTATTTTGAAGAGAGCAGGATTGGGGCATCTGGGTGGCTCAGTCAGTTAAGCATCTGACTTTGGTTTAGGTAATGATCTCAGGGTTTGTGGGTTCAAGCCCCACATGGGGCTCTGTACTGACAGCTCAGAGCAGGAAGCCTGCTTCAGACTCTGTATCTCCCTCTCTCTCTGCCCCTCCCCTGCTCATGCTTGTTCTGTCTCTCAAAAATAAATAAATGCTAAAAAAAAAAAAAAAGAAAGAAAGGATAAATAGAGCAGGACTTCCACTGAGTGGGTCTGATCTGAGAGCTGTACTTGGGACTGTGGTCCCAAAGGAAAAGTTTTACATAAGGCATCACCTGGTAAAATTACCATGACTCAGCAGGAGAAAGAAACTTTTTCCTAGCTCTGAGTAGACTGGAACTTGGCACATGAATCTTTAAGTAAGGAACATAACAGACAATTTATTTGATAGTAAAAATTAATGAAAAGAACATGGGCTATGGGATTTGACAGACTTAGATTTAGATTCTGGAGTGATCACGCTTTCTGAGTGAGATATTTAAGAAAAAAATCAAATGCATACAGTGTCTGATGAAATCCAGTGCTCCCTAAAAGAGATACTGCCTCATCTTTTTTTTTTTTTACTTTCTATTTCAAAGTGTGGTTGAAATATTTCAACTAATAGTATTCTGAAGTAATTCAACTTACAGAGTTGAAAAATAGCATTCACTGAGATTTAAAAATTGTTGACATTTTATCACATTTGCACATGCTCTCTCTCTCTCTCTCTCTCTCACACACACACACACACACGCACGTTGTTTTGCTATGAAACATTTAAGTGTTGCAGACTGGTGTCATCAAAATGCAATGTAAGAGACTCCAACCTCCATTCCCCAACAAATATTAACAATTATACAGTTATCCATGAACAAAAACAGCCTGAAAGAGCTCTGGAGACCACTTAAGAAATTTTAGCAACACAATGGAACAAAAAAACCTGAGAATAACTGCATACTTCACCAACTTTTACTTCACAGATATCTGCAATCACTGACACCCGTCACTGGAATTCCTCTCCACCCCACACTCCTACCTACCCCAGACCATCTTGGAGCCCTGGAAACAGCAACCAGCTCAGGCTCTATGGTTTCACAAATGCAAAATGCCAGACTAGATCCTACAGCTGATCCCCTCTGCTGTTTATGGGCTCAGGGCTAGCCCCTTTGGCTGTATAGTTGTATGCTGCTGGCCTCATGTCCATCTCCCACCTTCACTACATTGCACACACCTAACAGGAGATTGGTCAGCACCAGGAAGAAAAGCCAATGGTCAGGGCCCCTGCAGATGCTTATGGGCAAGATAAGACCCTGTCTTCTATCACTAGCCTGAACCACCATGTTTACCTGTAGCTAGTCCCTCCAGCTACTCAACTATATGGTCTCGGCCTAACTCTCATCACCAGAATCCATGGCAGTGCACATGCTTATGGGGGAGATTGTGAAACCATGGGAAAGCATGTCAACAGCCAGGGCCCTGCAACTGTCAGTGAGCCTGCAGTTGATCCTGAACCTTGCTGCCTGCCCTGGTCCACAGCACTAGATGTATGTCGGCAACTGGCTCCTGCCACTAAATATGCAAATACTCTTAGCCCCTGTAGCCTAGTGTGCTCATCACCAGCTCTAGCTCCCACCATTCCGTGCCCTGATCCCTTGTTGCTAGGCCTACAGATGCCACTGAGTGTCTCAATAGACCTCCCACAGTATATAACAAGGACCAACAGTTGTCAATGCTATGGACCCCAGTGGTCCAAGCCAAAGGGACACCATGCTCCCATAGATGTGATGGCACCCCTCCCATACACCTGGCACCTTTCACCATTGAACCTGGGATCACAACACACTCCGGCATGCTCCCACTCACAGGTGAAAGTCTTCCCTTACCAAAATCGGTCCATAAGGTCTGGAAGAGGTTACTGCTCTTTCAAATGTTAAGACACCTACACAAGGCTAGGGTATCAAGGAAATATGACTCCACTGAAGAAATACAGTAAATTTCCTATAACTGGCCTCCAAAAAATGGAGATCCAGGAATTTCTCAACAATAATTCAAAATAATTAGCTTACAAGAGAACACAGAAAAACAATTTAAGAATATCAGGAAAACAATGCAAGAACAAAATGAGAAATTCAACAAAGAGACCAGAAATCACAAAAAAGAACCAAACAAATTTTGGTACTGAAGAATACAAAGACAGAACTGAATAATTCAATAGAGAATTTCAATAGCAGACTTGGCCAAGAAGAATGAATCGGTGAGCTAGAGAAGATCAAATGAAAGTATCTAATCTGAGGAACAAAAGAAAAACAAATGAAAAGGAATAAAGAAAGCATATAGGACTTATAGGATACTATTAAGAGAAATAATGTATTCATCATTGGAGTCCCAGAAGAGAAAAGAAGGAGAAAAAGGCAGACAGCTTATTTAAAGGAAAAATGACTGAGAATGCCCCAAACCTGGAGAGAGACTTGAACATCTAAGTTCATGAAGTTTATAGGACAACCCAAAATTTTAATCTAAAAGACCTCCTCCCAGATATATCAAAATAAAACTGCCTAAATCAAGGAAAAAGAGAGGATTTTAAAAACATCAAGAGAAAAAATTTTCTCTCATAAAAGAAAGCCACATAAGGCTCTCAGCAGATTTCTTACCAGAGGCCTTGCAGGCCAGAAGAAAATAGGATGATATATTCAAAGTGCTGAAAGAAAGAACTAGCAACCAAGAATAGTTCACGCAGCAAAGTTGTCTTTTAGAAATAAAGATAAGATAAAGACTTCCTAATAAACAAAATATGAGGGAATTCATACCACTAAATACTCCTTACAAAAAATGCTGGAAGGAGTTCTTTAAGCAGAATTGAAAAGATGTTCATCAGTGACATTAAAACATATGGAAATATATAACTCACTGGAAAACATAAGTATATAGTCAGATTCTGAATAGACTAATGCTTTAATATAGTGATGTGTTAACTATTTAACTAGCATTTTAACTAGCATAAAGATTAATGGAAGAAAGTAATAAAAATAGCTAAAACTACAATAATTTTTAACGAATATTCAATATAAAAATTTAAATTATGACATCAAAAATATAAGAGGGGATTAAAAGGGAAGAGTTTTTGTACATGATTGAAGGTATCAGCATAAATATCAGCATATATATTAGATTATATATCTAAAATCTATATTAGATATATGTTGTTTTCTATAAGCTTTATAGTAATCACAAAGCAAAATCCTGCAGCAGATTTGCAAAAGAGCTTAAATAGAAAGGAATCAAAGCATACCAATACAGAGAATCATTAATTCACAAAGGAAGGCAGGAAAGAAGAAGAAAGGAACAAAGGAACTATGAAACAGCCAGAAAACAATTAACAAGTTGCCATTAGTAAGTCATTACCTATCAATAATTATTCTAAAGGTAAATGGATTGAATTCTCCAACCAAAAGACATAGGTATTGGACAGATTAGAAAACAATAATTAACTATATGCTGTCTACATGAGACTCACTTCAGCTTTAAGGACACACAGATTCAAAGTGAAGGTATAAAAAAATACATCCCATGTAGATAGAAACTAAACAAGGACAGGTGTAGCTATATTTATATCAGACAAAATAGACTTCAGCCAAGAAGGGGAACAAGAGACAAAGGTGATTATGTAATTATAAGGGGGTCAGCAATCATAAATATATTATAAATTATGCATGTATAATTTATAACATATACAACATTCTACCCAATGTTATAGCATTTAAATATATTAAACAAATGTTAACAGATAAAGGGGAAAATAGAAAGAAATATAACAGTAGGGGACTTCATACCTCACTTTCAACAATGGCTAAATCTAGACAAAAAAATCAGCAATGAACTGTTGGACTTGAACCATACTTTAGACAAAATTAACCTAACAGACATATACAGAATATTCCATCCAACAGCAACAAAATACCCACATACTTCTCAAGCACCCATGGAACATTCTCCAGGTTAAATCATATGATAGGTCACAAAAAAAAAAAAAAATAGCCTAGAAAATTTAAGAAGATCGAAATCATACCAAGTATGATTTTCCAACCACAGTGGTATGAAACTAAAAATCAATAACAGAAGGGAAGCTGGAAAATTCACTAATATGTGGAAACTAAGCAACACATTCCTAAACAACCAATGGTTCAAAAAATAAATCAAAAAGGAGTCCGCAAAATAAACAACAGGTAGAACTATATCCAACTAAAATACTTCTGCCCAGTAAAACAATGAACAAAATGAAAAGGCAATGTATGAAAAGGGAAAAAATTTGCAAATTATATATCTGATAATGGGTTAATTTCTGAAAAATATAAAGAACTCATACAACTCAATAGCAAAAAAAATCTAATTAAAATGTGGGCTGAGGTACATTTTTCCAAAAAGACACACAAATGGCCAACAGGTACATGAAAAGGTACTGGACATCACTATTCATCAAGAAAATGCAAATCAAAATAACAGTGGGATATCACCTCACACCTGTTATAATGGCTATCATCAAAAGGATGAGAGATAACAAATATTGGCAAAGATAGAGAAAAGTGTTCCCTTGGACACTGTTGGTGGGAATGTAGTCTGGTACAGCCACTATGAAAAACAGGATGGTGGGTCATCAAAAAATTAAAATGGAACAACCATATATCCAGCAATCCCACTTTTGGATATATACCCAAAGAAAATGAAAACAGGGTATTGAGCAGATATCTGCAAAAATTGACCTCTGACCAAAGTGTAGATCCAAAATATTGGCCCTATCACCCCCATACTGAGAGTCATCCTGCAGTTCAGGGCTGGCCACTCGCTGCTCACAAAACACAACTTATGTGAGGCTTGCTGATGACCTCCTTGAAGCCCAAATGTAGAGAAACATGTGCACTTCATGTGACTGAAGGATCTGCTTTCTACTGATTTGAATGCATATGAAAGTTTCTATAATAGCATCCTAGCCGGTTCAGTAAAACCACATATAAAATAGTCTAGGGTCACCTAGGTGGCTCAGTCGGTTAAGTGTCTGACTTCAGCTCAGGTCATAATCTCGCAATCCATTGGTTCAAGCCCTGCATCGGGTTCTGTGCTGACAGCTCAGAGCCTGGAGCCTGCTTTGGATTCTGTATCTCCGGTCCTCCCCCATTCCCATTCTGTCTCTCTCTCTCTCTCAAAAATAAACAAACATTAAAAAATTAAAAAAAAAATAATCTAAAAATGCCACTTATGTTCCTGACATTCATTTTCCAAATTGGTAATGGAAGTACATGAAGAAGAGTTTGCAGTTGGGCAAATTCAGAAAACGATCAATCATTTTCCCTATCCGGTTTATTGTGCTTTGTTTTGTTATTGTTTTGGTTTTTTCAGATAGATAAAAAAAATTGCAGGGGGGTATGAAAACCCTTTATTAGAAGGGCAAACAGAAACTGAAAATTGGCCTGATTTATCTTAAAAATCAGGTAGATGCAGTATATGATAAGTAACCTTCAACCATGACCGTCCAGTAAAATGTACATCTCCTAACTAAAAAAGGCTTTGCATCAAATGAGAATAGTTTTCATGTTGGAGTCTACGAACACCTAGAGGATTACCAGCAATGAACCATGTTCTCATTTAAAGAAAGGGTACATGTTTTTGGAGAGGCTCTAAAGCATTAATTAAATTTGCAAAGTAGCCCATGTTGGGCTAAAAACAACTCCAATGATATCAAGTGGTTGGTGTTGTGTGATCACAGGGGTCCTGACTCACTTCCTTCATTAAACATGACTGGGCTATTTTTTCTTCTCTGACAGCTGATTTCTTAGATCTGATATCTATCTGATGTTCCTTTGGATGTTTCCAGTCCCTGGCTGTTGTACACTCTTCACCCTTGCCTTGTCTTTGCCTGGATTCTGGACCGCGGAACCTGCTTCCTCCTCTGTGATCTTATATCTATTTTCTGCCCATCCATAATTATGTCAGACTGGCAAATCCTACCTTCCCTCAAGAAGGTTCCTGTTCTGTGAGTTATTAAAAATATTTATGATAGTCTTCGGCAATATGCATCATCAGGTCAATAGAGATGTTATGAATAACTTATATAAAGCCCTGAAGTGTATTTAAGCCAAATATAATGGTTGTAATTTGTTTTTAAACACATACATTAGAAAATAAAGTTATTACACTCTGTTATTTAACTGAGTAATTTCAAAATGAATATACTCTTGGATAGCTTCCATAACTGAGTTATACATCTATATACTGTTAGGATGTCCCTGGAAAGGGAAGGTCCTCTCGTCAGCGCGCAGGAAGAAACTGAAGGGCAACCAATCACCCAGCGCCAGCACAACCCAATGGCGAGCCCCGAGCGGCTGTCCAGAACGGAACTGAAGGTCAACCAATTACCGAGCAACAGCACAACATGGCAGGAGAGAAAGACCCACCTGAGCCTAAACCCGGAACTGCTACAGCTTAAAAACCCTACCCCACCATACCTGGGAGCTACTTCTCTGACTCCCTCCTTGAGTCATGGAATCTCGCCCGGAACCTTAGTTCCCAATAAAGCCTTAAACTGCAAAAATTATTTTTGACTCTAACTCCTATCTTTACGCCGCACAACGCCTGACACTAACATATACCTTTTAAATGATGGAGAAATTATCATTGTTTATATATGAAATATGGATAGCACAGGTCAAATACTGACTTGGTGAAGGACAAAGCAATGAAAATTATTTTGTTCTTGAATTTCTTTGCAACGATTAAGTTAAAACGCAGAGCTACAGAGAAGTGGAAATTCAAGGATTCACCAGAATAAATGATGGTATTTTCCATGGAAGATCAAAAATTATATAATATAATTAAAACATTTTATTAAGAGGAAGGCACATTTTCTAAGAACTTGCCTAGAATCACAATTATGACTATAGGCTTCAGTCACACTAACATTTGACTGGTTCGGTAACTGTTTTTGCTGGGGGCACAATAAAAAATCTTAATTTAATTTTTTCACTATTTTCAGGGTCAGATATCCCCAGCAGGCACTAGAGCATTTGCCCACTGACCTGCACTTTTCAGAGGAATGTGAAAGAGCAGTGATAACTAGAAATCTACCAAGCTTTGATTCTGACCCTCCATACTCCCCCTGGCAATGCATTTAAGTCCTAACCATAAAAAACTGCACCTCTACTCATGGACTGACATCATGAGAATTATGCCAGCCTGAAGGAAAACTTAATCAATTCTGAAGGAGGAAAGATGGAGTAAAAATGTCAGGTATAAAGTGGTTGGCAGAGTGAGAACATCGTGCATTTGTGTACACTTCTGATTTATAAAATATTTTACATAGATTACCTTATTTGATACTCCCATCCACTAAGTGAGGTAGAGTACTTTTAGCCTTTTTGACAAACTGTAATTTTTCCTTAATTATCGTATGAAGAAGAAACATCGGGGTTGTGGTGTTACATAATAGTCCTGTATACAACGAGGCCAGCTCCTCGAACAATCCCACTAGTATCATTTCTACATCTTTCCACCGCTGCTAATGTGAGCAAGGAGTCAAGTTATGTTATCAAGATGGCCTTTTGTTAGCAGTTCTGAGCATGCAAATGTGGAAGTTTCCCTTCCTGATTCCTAGCCTCACCCTTCAGAGAAGTTGCCACATAATTAGCCCTCTACTTTCCTTTACTCAGCAGCTTCTTTTTAGAGCTTCACGTCTGGGAGGAACCTGCTTTCAAGTTAGTAATATGGACAGACTTCACCACTGACAGTCCACGTCTGTTCTCGCAGCTCAGCGGAAGAGCCAAAGGAAATGAGAACAAGAGCAATTACAGAGGCCATTCATGTTTACCTTTCTGGGATTTGGTTTCCTAGTATTTAAAATGAGGGACCAGGACAAAATAAATCTCCAAGATCCCTACCAATTCAAACATGAAATGTTTGCAGTTTGTTAAAAATATTTGTAAGTCAATCTTGCTTACAAAACTTATCTGTAAGGCCACTGAAGCATCTTTAGAGTTTCTATTAATTTATACTTTCACTGCCAATGAACATTTTGATCCAAACTCACATCTAAACAATCCCACAGCTATTATCACAGCCTTGTAAAGAGCATCTGAAATGCTAGTAGAGACAACCCTTACCTATAAATGACTCAGGAATATGAACAGCATGTGCAAATGCCCCTTCCTCCCTTTGTCTCCTCACCTCTGGAACCCCTGGTGCTACTGCCAAAAAGCCATTCTGGGCAGGCAAAAAAGCTTTAGAGAAATTGGAGGTTCAGAAGTAAAGAAAGGAAAGATACTGTGAAAAAGGAAATGCAGCATGGAGCTGACCAGGGACAGGTGGGCAGAATGAGCTGACCTCCACCAGCCCAAAAATATCTTTCCCCTACTGTGCCTGAAGTTTTGACTTCACTTTGGCATGCTGACTGAAATCGCATCACTGAGACATGCTTCCTGGATAATAAGCAGTTTTTTTTTTAATGCAACTAACTTGAGGAGATTTCAGAGACCATCAAGCCTTTCATGAATTTGTGTGATTTCATTGTTTTCCTCCTAACACCCAGCTGAGATCAACAATCCTCAGTTAATCAGAATTTTGAACAGCTGGAAAGAAAAGGCAGGTAATTTTTGGTGAAAGATAATTTGAGAGAATGTGCTAATTTTGGCTAATGTTGATGGAGAAGTTTAGAGGTCTGGAAATTAGGGCACGAGAAAGTGGAGGGTTTGTAGATACCCGAGAAAGGGGGTGCTGGCCAGTTTGCCAGATGCTGCATGCTCTTGAGAGTTAGGTGATATTATTTCTTTTACAGGTAAGAAAACTGAGGCTCATAGACATAAAGGAACTTGCCCAGGGTCAGGGTCAGATCATGTTACTGTCACCATTTCACACTGCCTTCACTTTTACTCTCTTTTTTACCCTCCTCCTTTCTGTTTTCTTACCATGCTCTTCTTCACTGCTACCAGCATTTAAATGAAGTGGGAAAATGTCATTCAGTTACAATTTCTGTGATCCAACCTGGAAGAAAATATGTTTTGGTCTCCATATAGCTAACTTATAAATGAGCTGTTGGGATACAATTGTTCTCAAGTTGAGTAATTCACACACTTTTGATTTTTTTCCAACTACATAATTCATTGATGAAAACTGTTGAAATAATTCCTTGTTTGTAATCTTGTCCAATTATTACACAGTACTATAGTCATAGTAGACTATAAACTCTTCACACAGGGACTTTCCTGCACTGGTCATACTAGGAATTCAGTAAATGTATTGAATCAATAAATAAAAGTGAATGAATAAAATCTAATCAAAATGGCCTACTCAATAATATAGTTGTATGCAGTTATGTTTTAGACCAGTCACCACAGAAAACCATGGACTAACTCTGGTTCTGGCTGCCAACAAAAGACAGTTCAAAAGCAACTGTTGGTGGCATCCTTTATGTGGTTTAGAATGAACAGTTAGGACATGTATACCTTTAATATGGCCTGGGATTTTTACTCCCCTTTTTTGGTAATTTTTAGTCTTTATTTTTATTTTTTAAGTTTATTTATTTATTTTGAGAGAACAAGAGCATGAGCAAGAGAGGAGCAGAGATAAACAGGGAGGAAGAATCTCAAGAAGGCTCCACACTGTCAGCACAGAGCCCAATGTGGGGCTCAAACTCACAAACCATGAGATCATGACCTGAGTCAAAACCAAGAGTCAGAGGCTTAACCAACTGAGCCACCCAGGTGTGCCTAGTCTTTATTTTCATATCCAACAGTTTCTTTTAACCATAGAGTTGATAACAATGAAATAATTCTGGACCAAAAGTAAAGAGTTAACCTTGAAATTTTAAGAGCATTGGCAATTTCAGGAGCAAAATCTTATGCAGAGGTACGTTGTATCATATCATGAACAAAAAAAAAAAAATAGCCACATGGAGTTAAGTAGCTGAGGTATTAATGGAACAGTACTATTGTGGAGCCTTTTAGGAGCAAAAGCATAAATCTCCCTCTATTTCCATGATCAATCTGTGGTCCAATCTAAGGGGAAAAGATTGACCACTAGTTAATGATAGATCTTTTGTAAATTGAGCTTTCTGAAGCAGCAGCTCAAAAAAAATTACTTAATAAGGAAATATCTGCAGTGAAATCGTTATTTCCAGGACATGACATAAATATGGGAGAATAAGACAAATATAGTTTGAACCTTGATCCCCTTGCCTGAAGGAAGGGGTAAAGATGCCCTATCAGAAAATAGGAACTGGATGTCGGGGAAAGGTTTCAGGACACCTGGCAGTACTAGATGCAGGAGCTATGCAATAAAACTACTTGAGTTCAAACTCCACATTCACCACATCCTATCTGTGCAGCCTGGACAAGTCATCTCAAACTTCCTTTATTTCAAAGTGGAGGCTGATACTAGTCCACACTGTAGGGAGGAATCCTGAGACCTAAATTAGTTAATACGTGTAAAAGTACTTAGAAAAGTGCTTGGCATAGAGTAAGCCCTCCATGAATGTTAGCTTTTCACTCCACGCCTCAGTATGTATGAGACCTCAGACTCAGTGAAGTCTCTGCTTCTCAGGATCTCATTTGTCCCCTCAAGATGACACGGTGAGTCAGCACTGAGCCCAGGCCTTGCTCTGCAAGCAGAATTAGTGACCCTCTTGGGGAGTAAGCATTTGTCATTGTACTTCTCAAGACCATAGCATAGAATTAGAGTTGGGGAAATTACAAAATTCACTGCAAGCATTTTCCTATTAACAAAGGAGTTTTCTGAACTGCTGCCTTCATTCAATTACAAGAAATCTGCTACTAACTAGTGGTCAGCCCACCCCTTAGCTTGGAGATGTGAAGTGTAGGCCAAAGATTGCCCACAGAATTGGAAATTTAAGATTTTGCTACTAAAAAGTTCTAAAACGGTATCAGTTAATCAATGCTTCAGCTACTCTACTGCGATGACTGACGTGTGGCGGTATTTTTTTAATTCATGATTTATGATTCAATGCACCTGCTACAAGTTATTCTGATCCTGAAATTTTCTATGCCCTTAAAATTCCAAATTTAACTTTCCTTCTTTGCCCCAGTAATGTCCTTCCCTGAAAGCATTCCTTTACATACCCATGAATTTCACCTCCAGTCACAATTCGTTGCCCTTACAGTCACTCCTGAGGCTGAGTCTGTCATAACCTCTTTACATATAACTCTCCCATCAGCATTTCAGCCCAGAAAATTCCAGGCACAATTGCCTTCTGGGGATCTAAATCAGGTTATGGTAATGTGACAGCTCATTCAATATCCTGTAACTCCCCAGCCTCTCGCCATCAACTCCCATTCACAAATTCATATTTTATAGAAAAACTTTAAATGAAAGCTTAGATTAGGCAAAGATTGCAGTTTGCTCCAGATACCTGCCGGGATTTACATACTCCATGGAGGAATCTGACTAATTCTAAACAGCAATTAAACACATTCAATATATTTAAAAGTTTGGGTGAAGGCAGGCTGACTGTTTATAAAGGACTGTGGTCTGGAACTTGAATCAGGCACCCATACATTTCAAGTTTGAAACTTCCTTTGAGCACCATAGCTATCCCACAGCTCTTTTGGTTCAGGAAGAAAATGTCTATGTCAAGACCATGTTCAAGTAGATCATACTTTTGAGAATCTTGGAATATTTGGTCATGGGAAGTGTATAGTACATGGGCAGACAACTAAGTGGAAATCAGAAGGTTGAATCAATGAGCTTTACTGCCAAACCACTAATATGGCTTTTGTTCCTGGACAAGCCACAATTTCATAGCATTCATTGTTCATCTATTAAATTAAGGTAAGGCAAGATGACTCCTAAATCCCAACCATAATCCCATATTGAAAGGTTTTTCCATGTACATTTAGCATCCAAGCCCAACTGGCAAGTCCCAAAGAGCCAGTCTAAATGTAATACTCTTAGTGAAACTGGCTCATGCTGATGGTTCTATACTTGTCCATTTTGGGGGGAAGTATATTTACAAAATCTTATCCTAATACCAAATTGGTATAAATTATTTTTCCTTTTATAGGAGTAATGAGATAGGTTTTCAGTTTTGAAAACATGTCTATAGGTCATATCTGAATGTGAACTTATTAGCTGTGTCAAGAACAAAATTCCTTTTGCCCAAGTCAATAGAACTTGTCTTAAAGTTTTTCTTTGTTTGTTTGTTTGTTTTTTTGTTTTAATTCTCACTTATGAAATCACTGTTTCATCTAGGAAGACACCAATAAGGAAGACATTGAGGTACCTGGGTGGCTCAGTCTGTCTGTTAAGTGTCCAACTCTTGATTTCAGCTCAGGTCATGATCTCATGAGCCCAGAGCCCCATGCCTGGTTCTGTGCAGACAGCAGGGAGCCTGATTGGGATTCTCCCTCTCTCTCTCTCTGCCCCTCCCCCACTTGTAGTCTTTCTGTCTCTCTCAAAATAAATAAACTTAAAAAAACAAATAAGACATTATTATGGTAGAAGGAGACTATGTTAACTCTAGAAAACCTAATCCCAGTTCTACCTCCTGTATAAGTGTTCTTATGTCTATGTTACTTAGCTTCCCAATAGTAAATAGAGAAGTAGAGGTAGTCTTTAACATGCATTCTTTCTATAAAATTCTGTTATTCTGGAAAATAAACTCCCCTTATTTCAGCCTAAATTCTTGTGGAGAAAAAATTTCATGTGGGAAAAATGAGTGTCAGGTAGATAAAAAGCTATCTATAAATAGCTGTTTAATATAAAACAAGTGAAGCAGAGGTATCCACTGAATTCTACTGCACTCCAATTTATTATGAGCATGAGAAAAAAACAGAAGATTTCAGAGGAGCAATATAAACATATGTCATTGCCTTTTCTGGCAACTCCTTAACTATTCACTTATAAATTCACATTAGGAGCATATATCTCCCACAACATACTCTGATGGCTTGTATGCCATGTTTGCAGCTAAACAGAGTATTTTTTAAAATTATATCATGCTATTTACACTATCACAAGATGAGTCCTGTAGCTATATCCTTTGAGATTTTCAGTTGCCACAAATGTACCTACTCTAATGCATGGCTGAAAGATTGCAGAAAGTTTATTGTTGTATTTGGGATTGTTCAAGACAAGGCAGGCATTAAAGACACTGCAAATCAGGACTGTAGCCAGAGAAATCTCAGCTTTTTCAGAACTGATGTTTTTATGTCTGGTTAAAATGTAATCTCCCAATGTACTAAAAGCTGTTGTGTTATCTGGGGAGAGATATTAATGGGCTGTGTGACCTTGAGTGAGTCCCTTAGTTTCCTATTTGTAAAATCAGAACTTAAACCAGGTATCTTTTCCAGCTCTAAACTTCTATACCTCCAAGAATTAATGCTTTCTTGTAGATGAAGTTAATCCTGATACAGACGATACAGTGTAGTTCAGATATAACCCAAACAAAATCACATCTTCCTCAGCACAAAAACAACGTTGAGACCAAGCAGGATTTACATGGGAATTAGATCTGGCCTCAGGTTTCAGCATTATTATGAGTTCTCACCAAAGTGCTCTGAATTATCCTCCACCCCGTTCAACTGCGCAGTAAATCTTCAGGATGTGAGATCAGTGCTAGCTCAGATAAATAAATGAATCAATGTTAAGCAAATGCAGTAAATCATCAGCTTCCCTCACCTCAGTCTCCCTTCCCTGCCAAATTCCTATGGAAACAAACAAACAAAAAAAGAGGAGAAAGGAAAGCAGAAAATATTTTCGGCCTACTACATGATTTGAGTGACCAAGATTGCCCTACATTTTATCAGCATGGCCTCCACCTGCCCTCCCACCTAGAAGAACTATTTTCAGCACATAGGCCAATGCTTATTTTTGTAGATGTATTAAACCATATCTCCTGTTATGCAGTTTTTTGTTAAGGAAGTTATTCCTTAAGCCCATCCAGCTGTTTTCTCAATTGTACCTTTAGGAATAAGGGGACAGGAAGCCTGAGAAGACATAGCTAATTCAGCACTACCCCTCACAACTACAACCCAAGAAAAATATCTCACAGGAACTTACCTTGTTAATAGCAGATCAGCAGCACATCCTTGTATGAAGGACAGTCATCTCAATTTCTTTAGTTGGCCATTGTTAAGTTAAGTCCTGGGTAATTACTTTTCTCATTCTAATTTAATTTGCATTAAGCCTAGTGTGTTTAGTTTTTGAGACCTAACACTCAAATCTGGCAGACATTGGCCTGTGGTTAGGAATGCAAGACTCCTGGGAAAACATCTGGTCTCATTCTGAATAAATGCCTGAATTCACTATATTCTCATCTGAGAACTCTCTGAATGTCCTTCCTAATGGAGTATATGCTGCACATACATTATTTTAAAATATAAACAGATTAACAATTGACCACTGAGGGAACGATGAGTAGGAGAATGTTTGATACTTTACTGTGAATTGATCATTAAAATTATTCATAAAATTATCCTATTATTTTAAAGAACCACATGCCAACTTAAGGCATTCCTATTTGACAAATAATTTTGAATGGATTGCAGTCATTTTAGCTCTCTCCTTTATTCTCACATTGTCATAGTGCGAATTGTAAAGTAACGAATAACCTTTTCATATACGGTAACTATTGTGTGGTTACTAAGGAATAGAAAACATCACAAAAAGACTATGGAGATATTTATCTATAAATTATCTAATACTCATTTAATAGATACTGTTAGATTATCACCAACATACAAAACATGCACACACATGTACCTATATACATACATGTATATGTATGCATACAAGTACATTCTGTACATGTGTGTATGTACACACATACATACAAGTACATGTGTGTATGTATACATTGAGCAATAAATTGGGAGTGTGTTTACTTCAATTTATGGGCTATGTTTGAGAAAAAACAATTTTTCCAAACTAATATTGATGCATCTCTAACTAAAGGCATTAGAATACTATTTATCCATTTCCTTTATTGTAAACAGAACGTCCAATAAAACACTAACTTAATTCTAATATTTATCTTTGTTTACAGGCCAGAAAGCTGAGAGACTGTGAACACTTAAGTTGATAAAATGTTGTTGAAGCATCCAATGTAAGTGGATAGGGAGTATAGTTGAATTTAATGAGAGCAAGAATGAAAAAAATCCTTGTATTTCTGCATTTTCTTCTTCAGAAATGGCACTTGACATTTGTAGAATCAGAAAATACAAATGACCAAAAGCAATGTGTGTCAAATTGAAAGCCTTAGCTCTCTGTCTTGATTTGATAATTTTCAAGAGTTAACATTAGTGACATTCTAATTTTGCATAGACAAATGACTAGTGTTTTATTTTTTACAATCAATAAGTACAGTAATTTGCTATACTCCATTATTTTTTTCATTAATTCTCCACAGCAAGTAATGGCAATGAAATATTGCCATTGCATATGTTATATTCTCCTTTTCCAGCCCTCCTGAATATATTGAAAATTTGTAAAAAGTCTCATTAAAAGGTCTTATTAACAGAATATCCAAGCTACCACAATATTCTAATGTTTCATCTGAACTGCCAAGAATCACTGAGTATTCCTAGATTACAATAAAAGTCATACTACCTCACCATATGGGATCCTTGAATTATGCGATATTAGTGACACATGCCTCCATTTCCTCATTTTCTCAGATTTCTCCGAATACTTTGAAATTCATCCTCCTCACAAGGCTCACTGAACACCTCATTGGCATACATTCCTCAGTCCTCCCCTCCCTTACCCAAGCCACCAATGTCCAGAGGTTGTTAAAAATATCTTCTCTGTGGAACATATTTATAACATTTTTGACCTGGTGTCTCCACTGTAGGCATTTCAGCGCCAGGGGCTCTTTGACACTGTCACAGCCTATTTTGATCCCCAACTTTTTTGATACAACTTAAAAAAGTAAAATAAGATATTATAAGATAAGCTTTTATACTCATAACTTAATGTGCAAAGCCTTACACATTTCAGACCTACAGATCGTAAGGTGGGCATCAGCAAAGAGATATGGGTCAAGAATGCAGAGTCAGAGATGAGACTGAGGTTGGTCAGACCAACTACAGAAGACAGAGCCATGTTTAACAATAACGCTTCACCCCCAAAACAGACAACCAGCCACTCTGAGCAAACTATCTGCTTTTTCTCTGAGAAGTCATCTATATTTTGGAAGCTCTATATCACAACTTTTCATATTTCTCCTTTATATTCAACAATACATAATTCGAATGATATAAAAGTGAAAACATCATTTAGGTTGTACAAGAAATCTGCAATTACATTTCTTTTAATATAGTTCATATATAGAACATCTTTGTCTGTGGAGACTAGGACTATTAGCTCATCTGGAGGCAAATCCACTTTAAAACTGAGATTTCACTTCTGGCATGATAGCATGAGGCCCACTCTCCAGAAAAACTTGTCAAAATTATATATTAATTATTAAAATATTAAATTATAAAAGATATATTAATGATGTGTGTATTTAATTTGTATTAAACATATACTACATATAATATATTTCTATATAGATACACACACACATGGATCTTGACTGTCCTGTCTCAGTTGGAAAGATAGGGGTTCTATATTCAAAGAGGCAAGCCAAGAAGACGTGGGGATGTTGCTCTGCCTCCCCCAACTAAGCACTAAGTTCCTAAAGAAGTGGTGTCACATAGAGAGAAGCTTGGTCCTGTCTCATCCCCAGCTCCTAATTCTTAGCTCAGAGATTTTTGCCTGGGAAGAAAGGGAAGCCAATAAAAGCTATTCTTTTCCCAAATAACTGACTTCATTTGCAACAGAGAGCAAAGCGGTTAAAGCCTAAGGACACTCTCAAAACAGCAGAGGTTTCTGTGATGGCAATTAGGGTGAGGTTGGTGGATTCACTGACAATAGAAGCTAAATTATAGCCTAAGTAGTTTGCTGGAGCAAACTGGTGAAAGAAACAGTGGAGAGGAGCCTTCAGGGGGTCAGAATGTATCTCAAATACTGACCAGATAGCAGGGTGAGGTCAATGGTAAGAGGCAGTTAAAGAAAGCCCTGTGAAAATACTGTCATCCCAACATGACTTTTGACACAACTAAGGCTGTACTCCCAAGGCACAACATCAGAAGTTTCACACTGTGGGATGCGGTGGGGCACGGCCCTCACCACAATAATGCAGTTACAAAACAAATAAAAAACAAGCAAAACAGCCAGATAAATAAAACTAACAGGTACCAAAGCTCCCCTCCCCCGCCCCCCACTTCAGAAGTATGGGTAACTACTACTGAGAGCTGGTAGACTATAATATCTAAAATATCTAAAATGTCCAAATATGCAGGAAAAAAGGTAGGTATTACCTATAAACGGGGGCGGCGGTCGGGGGGGGGGGTAGGCAATAGAAACTCTGAGAGAGCGACCATATATTTAACTGACAAAGCATTATAA
Source organism: Leopardus geoffroyi (assembly GCF_018350155.1). Classification (NCBI taxonomy): domain Eukaryota; kingdom Metazoa; phylum Chordata; class Mammalia; order Carnivora; family Felidae; genus Leopardus; species Leopardus geoffroyi. The sequence goes on along the minus strand of NC_059341.1, from coordinate 32,716,476 downwards.
ATATGCTCAAAGAATTTAATAAAAAACATGATTAAAAAAGTAGAGGAAGGTTTGGTTACAATGGTGCTTCCAACAAAGAATATCAATAAGGATATGAAAATTATTTTAAAAGAACCAGATGGAAATTCTGGACTTAAAAAATACAATAACCAAAATACTAAAATATTCTAGAAGGGCTCAATAGTAGATGTGAATCACCAGAAGAAAGAATCAACAAATTTAAAGATAGATTGAAAGAGATTATACAATCTGAGAAGCAGAGAAAAAAAAAGAAAGAAAGAATGAAGAAGGCCTTAGGAAAATATGAGACACCATGAACTGCAACAATGTGCCTTCAATGGGAGTACCAGAAAGAGAAGAGGGGAAGAAGGAACAGAAAAAATATTCAGACATAATGGCTGAAAAATCCCCAAATTTATTGAAAAACATAAATGTACACATATGGAAAGCTCAACAAATTCCAAAGAGAATAAACAAAAGTGATTCACTTTCATAAACAGTAAATATGTTCAAAACCAAAGATAAGAAAAAAATCCTAAAGCAGCAAGAGAAATGTGACTCATCACTAACAAGAGAATCCCAATAAGAATAATAGCTGAGTTTTTATCAGAATCAATGAAGGCCAGGGACAGTGGTATATATCAAGATGTCTCAAAACAATAACAGCAGCAGCAGCAGCAGCAGCAGCAGCAGCAATAACAACAGTCAGCCAATAACCCTATATCCAACAAAGCTGTTTTTCAAATATGAAGTTAAAAAAATTCCCATATAAGCAAAAACTGAGATAATTTGTTGCAAAGTAATATTACAAAAAATACTAAAAAAAAATCTTCAGGATTAAAGCAAGTGATCCCAGAGGGTAAAAAAAAATGTAAAAACAAAGAGCACCAATGAAGGCAACTGTGTAATTTTAAAAGAGATATAAATGTGTATGCCTTTATTTTGTTTTGTCAACTAATTTAGGAAGCAATTCTATAAAACAAAATGCATATATTTTCCAGCTGAAATATACAGAAATGTAATGTATTTGTGGTTTTTAAAATTTTTTTAAATGTATATTTATTTTTGAGAAAGAGACAGAGTGTGAGCAGGCGAGGGACAGAGAAAGAGAAACAGATCCAAGCAGGCTCCAGGCTCTGAACTGTCAGCACAGAGCCCAATGAGGGGCTCAAACTCATGAACCATGAGATCATGACCTGAGCCAAAGGCACATGCTTAACCAACTAAGCCATCCAGGGACCCCCAGAAATGCAATATATTTGTAAATAATAGCACAGAGGATGTGGTTGGAGCAAAGCTGTAGTGGCCTAAGAAATCACTCCAAATGGTTACTCAAATCCACAAGAACAAATCAAGAGATCCAGAAGTGATAAGAAGGGCAATATAACTAAGGCTATAAATATATTCTTGTTCTGCCTTCTTCTCCTAGCTTCTTTAAAGGAGATAATCCTATATAAGGTAATAATTATAAAAATAATGTTGGGTTTGTAACTTTTATAGTGTAATATGTATAATAAAATTATTACAGAATGGGGGGGTGGGAATAAAACTTTATAGGATTAATATTTCTATATTTCATTGGAATTAAGTTAGTACAAATTTGAACCTGATACTTATATGTTAGTATGTTTATGGAAAACTGTAAAGTGACCACTAAGAAAATAACTGTTAGGAATACTGAGAAAAAAATCATTAAAGAAATTAAAATGCTATGTTAGAGACTATTCGCTTAAAGAAAAAGAAAATATAAAAAGAGTGATAGAGGAGCAAAAAAGAGACATATAGAAAACAAAAAGTAAATGACACATGAAACTCTAACCATATCAAGAAAGACATTAAATTTGAAGGGTTAAACAATCCAATCAAATGTAGAGATCTTCAGACTGGATTAAAAAAACAAACAAACAAACAAAAAGCAAGATTCTGGCTACAGAAGACACACTTTAGATTCAAAGATATAAGTAGATCAAAACAATGAAAAAATACTTAGTCTGCAAACGCAAGCATGAGGAAGTTGGAGTGGCTATACTAAGACAAAATATACTTTAAAACAAACAAAAAGTTACTAGAGATAAAGAGGAATATTTCATAATGATAAAAGGGTCAGTTCATTAGGAAATATAAAACTGAAAACATATAAATACATACAAATATATACCAAAATACATGAAGCAAAAAGTGATAAATATTACCAGATAGATAATCCAACAATAATAATTGGAGACTTCAAAACTCCACTTTCCATAATGGATGGAACATTGAACATTGAACAACACAATGAACAAACTAGACCTTATAAAATAGGTCTAGACATCTAGACATCTATAAAATACTAGAAATCTATACAATACTAGACATCTGAACAAACTAGACATCTATAAAATACTCTACCCAATAGAAGCAGGCCATACATCATCCTTAAGTGTACAGAGGAATATACTGTTCTAGGATAGACCATATACTAAGTCATAAAACACACCTCAATACATTTTAAAGGAGAGAAATAGTAAGAAGAATGTTTTCTGACACACTGGAATGAAATTATAAATCAGCATAAAATTTTGAAAATCCCATAATTAGGTGAAAATTAACAAAATCTTTTTTTTAAGTTTATTTATTTTGAGAGAGTGTGAGGGAGGGGCAGAGAGAGAGAGAGAGAGAGAAACCCAAAGACTCTGCACCATCAGTGCAGAACCTGTTGTGGGGCTCCAACACTGGGTTCCATGTGAGCCCGAACTCAAGGATCTGTGAGATCATGACCTGAGCCAAAATCTGAAGTCAGATGCTTGACTGACTGAGCCACCCAAGTGCCCAGAAATTAACGTATTCTTAAATAAACTATAGGTCTAAGAAAAGTCAAAAGAGAAATTAGAAAATACAGTAAAACCTTGGTTTTGAGTATAATTGGTTCCAGAAACATGCTTGTAATCCAAAGCACTTGTATATCAGAGTTAATTTCCCCATAAGAAATAATGGAAACTCAGATGATTCATTTCACAACCTAAAAATATTCGTATAAAAATGATTACAATACTTTAATATAAAATAATAAAAAATACAAAATATAAAGAAAAATAAATTAACCTGCACTTACCTTTGAAAACCTGTGTGGCTGGCATGAGCAAGATAAGAGAGAGGAGGGTTATTATGTAAAACAACTTTCACTAAGGGAATCACTATCTATTGGCTCAATGAAATCTTTTTCTTTTTGTGCAACTTTAACAAGGGATCTATCCAATGACACTTGCTTTTGCCTCCTTTTGAGGATTTCACAGAAATGTGACATTGCATTCTCATTAAAAGGATTCATCACTTGCACTGCTACAGCCTTATTCAGGTGGTGTTTTCTACAAAATTTTGCACTGTTTCCCACATTTTACACATCTCCCTAATTTCATTTGAAGTGCAGGATTCCTCTGCCTTTGTCTCCTCCTCCTCTGAAGATGTAGACTTATAAAGTCTTGCAATTTCAGCCACTAGCACTTCTCGATGATTTCCTTCTTTACTTCTACCTAAATCATCCCCTTTTCCTTACCACCCTTCTTTTTTAACATTTTTCTACATGGGGTCCAACTTGCACAGATGTTGACTATAGTATTAATAAACTCCTGTCATATACTGTATTTAATGTAACTGGCAATAAGGCAGCCGAGGAAAAGGTCTTTATCTGCAGTCAGCCTGACCTAGAATGAAGTAAAGCACTCCTAAACCTACTTTTGTATGGAAAAGCAAAGGACTGTCCATACATGTTTTGAAGTGACAAAAAATACACTAGTGTCAGTTGTGGGCACCTTCCAACATTCTGAAAAATTGCTGATTTCTGCCAAACTCTGCAGCCTGGGACTGAGCATCCAAGCATGGGAGATGCTCACCCACAATCTCGCAGCAAGAGAGAGAGAACCATTGGCTCAGTTGTGGTCATGTGACCTTCAGCATCACATACTACTCAAATTGCAAGACATCATTCGTTTATCAAGTTAAAATTTATTAGAAATGTTTGCTCATCTTGTGGAACTCCTGCAGAATAAGTTACTCACAATCTAAGGCTTAACTGCACTTTGAAACAAAAGAAAATGAAAAGAACATACAATTACTTATGGGTTGGAATTAAAGCAGTACTGAGAGGGAAATTTATAGCTGTAAATGCCTGTATTTTTTTTTCAATCTTAAATCAGTAATCTAATTTTCCATCTCAAGGCACCAGAAAAAGAAGCTAAACTTAAAGCAAACATAAGGATGGGAATAATAGAGTGGAAATTAATGAAATAGAGAATAAAAAACCAGTAGAGAAAATTGATGTGACCAAAATCTGGTTCTTTGAAAAGCTGAATAGGATAAACTTTTATTAGCTAGATTGATTAAATACATGAGAAGAGTCAACTTGCTAAAATAAAAAAAAAAGGGGGGGGGCATTAGTACAACCCTACAGATGTAACAGGAATGCTACAAGCAATTGTATGCCAATAAATTAGATAAAATAAATGAAATAAGAAATTCTTATAAAGACACAAATTACAGAAACTAACTCAGTCTGAATAGGTCAATAACAATAGATTGAATTAAGAATTAAAAGAAACTACCCAAATAAAAAGCCTAGATCCAGATGTCTTCCTGGGTGAATCCTACCAAACATTTAAAGAATTTGTACCTGTTCTTCACAGACTCTTCCAAAAAATAGAAGAGATGGGACTACTCAACAACTCATTCTATGAAGCCAGTATTACCCTGGTACCAAAACCAAAGATATCACAAAGAAAACACACTATGGACCAATATCCCTCATATATACAGAAATAAAAATCCTTTACAAAACATTAGCAAATTAAACCCAGCAACATATAAAAGGAATTATATCCCATAAAAAAGTGGGATTTATTAAAATTAATAAGGTTGGTTTAACATCTCAAAATCTATTAAGAGAAAGCATCAAATCAATGAACTAAAGAAACCAAAATAATATAATTATATCAACAGTTGCAGAAAACACACTTGACAAAATCCAACACCCTTTCCTGATTAAAAAAATATAAAGTCAACAAACTAGGAATAGAAGTGAAACTTTTCAATGTAATAAGGGGCATCTATGAAAAACTAACGTCACATTTAATGATGAAAGACTGAGTTCTCTCCCCTTATGATCAGGAACAAGACAAGGTGTCTGCTCTCACCACTTCTATTTAACATTGTACGTAAGGTTCTTGTCAGGACAATTAGGAATAAAAAGTAAATAAAATGCATTTAGGTCAGAAGGAAAGAAGAAAAATATTTTATCTGCATATAACATGATCTAGTATATCTACAATTATAAGGAATCCACTAAAAACTATTAGAACTAATAAAAGAGTTCAGCAAGGTTGCAGGATATAAGGTCAATATAAAAGTCAACTACATTTCTATACATTAGCAATTAACAACCTGAAAATGAAATTAAGAGTACAATTCCAAGGGTGCCTGGTGGCTCAGTCGGTTAAGCATCTGACCTTGGCTCAGGTCATAATCTCACAGTTCATGAGTTCAAGCCCCTGTTGGGCTCTGTGCTGTGCTGAAAGCTCAGAGCCTGGAACCTGCTTCAGATCCTGTGTCTCCCTCTCTCTCTGTCCCTCCCCTGCTCGCACTGCGTCTATATCTCTCTCTCTCAAAAAAAATAAATATTAAAAAAAAATTTCAGTTACATTTTTTGCAATTGCATTTACAATAGCAGTAAAAAATAAAATACTATACTTAGGAATAAATTTAATCAAGGAGGTACAACTCTTATACTCTAAAAACTATAAAATACTGGTGAAAGAAATTTTAAAAGATCTAAATAAATAGTAATTATTCATATTCATAGATTGAAAGATTTAAGACGGCAATATTCCCCAAATTGATTTACAATTCAGTGCAATCCCTATCTGAATCCCAGCTGGCTTCTTTGAAAATTGACAAGCTAATACTAAAATTTATGTAGAATTGCAAATGACTTAGAATAAGCAAAACTATGTTGAAAATAAAGGGTAAAGTCAAAAGACTCACATATCTTAATTAAAAAAAATTTTTTTAATGTTGATTTATTTTTGAGAGACAGAGGGAGACAGAGCATGAGTGGGGGAGGGTCAGAGAAAGGGAGACACAGAATCAGAAGCAGGCTCCAGGCTCGAGCTGTCAGTACAGAGCCAGACACGGGGCTTGAACTCACAGATCCGTGAGACCATGACCTGGGTCAAAGTCGGATGATCAACGGACTGAGCCACCCAGGTACCCCACATATCTTAATTTTGAAATTACTACAGAAAAACAGTAATCAACACAGTATGGTACTGATGTAAAAGTAGACATAGATTAACTGAATAGAATTGAGAGTTCAGACATACACCCATCCATCTGTGATCAAGTGATATTGAGAAGGGTAAAAGATTGCTCAGTGGGGAAAGAATGGATTTCTCACAAATGATGATGGACAACTTGATAGCCACATGAAAAGAATGAAGTTAGATGCTTTATCTCACATCACATATAAAAATTACTTCAAAATGGATCAGAGACCTAAATGTAAGAGCTACAACTTTAAACTCTTAGCAGAAAACATAGAAGTACGTCTTTATGACCACAGATTTGGTAATAGTTTCTTTGCTATGACACCAAAAATCGCAAGAAACAAAAGAAAAAAATTAGACCAATTATATTTCATCAAAATTAAAAACTTTTGTGCCTTAAATGACACTATCAAATAAAGTGAGTTTGTGCTTCAAAGAACACTATCAAGAAAGTGAAAACACAATCTTCAGAATGGAAGAAAATGTTTGCAGACTATGTATCTGACAAGGTATTTGCATCCAAGATATATAAAAACTCTTACAACTCAATAATAAAAGGACAAATGACTCAGATAAAAATGGGTGAAGTATCTGAACATAGATTTCTCCAGAGAAGATATACAAATAACCAATAGGCATATGAAACAATGTTCAAGATAATTAGTCATCAAGAAAACGCAAATCAAAACAACAATATTATATCATTTCATCTACACTCAAACACTGCTGGTGGGAATATAAAAAATGGTGGAGACACTTTGAAAACCAGTCCGGTAATTCCTCAAATGGTTAAACTTAGAGTTATCACATGACTTAGAATTCCACTACTACATATTTACCCAAGAGAAATGAAAACATATCTACATAGAAACTTGTACACTAATGTTTAATAGCATTATTAATGATAACCAAAGAGGGAAACAATCCAAATGCCCATCAACTGATTAATTGATAAACAAAATGTGTGGCAGAGCTGTACAATGGTATATTGTTTGACAGTGAAAAGTAATGAAGTACTGATACATGCTGCAACATGGATGACCCTTGCAAATGTTATTCTAAGTGAAAAAAGCCAGTTGTAAAATATCACATAGCATATGATTCCATTCATAGGAAATTTCCAGAATGGAAATACAGAGCAAAAGTAGATTTGTGGTTGCTCAGGGCTTGGGAGAATGTGAAATGAGAGAAAAAAATAACTAAAGGATAAGGAATTTCTTTTTGAGGTACTGAAAATTTTCTAAAATGGACTAAGGTGACAGTTGCACATATCTGTAATACACTAAAAATCACTGAATTGTACACTTTAGAAGAGTGAATGCTATGGTATGTATATTATATCTCAGTAAATCATTAAAAATATATAAACTCTAAAAGTATCTTTGCTTTTTTTAATTATAAAAGTTACATAATTCAGTACTGGTAATAATAAAAATAGTTTTCAAATCTTTAAAATAAATAAAATATAGTTAAACTAAAAGAAACAATCACTGCCTATAAAAAATGTAAACAATGCAAACATGAATAAACAAGATGCATAAACTTGGTGGGCGAGGGTGGAGCAAGAGGCAGGGATATAACTTAAAACACTTTACTCTTTGATAGGGTCATTTTTGTGTAGTTCTGTCAAAACTGATTATTCAAAATGGCTTTGCCAAAATGCCCCCCATTGCTGTTGGAATTACCCTTTGCTGCGATCAATTCATCTTCCAAATTTTTTGATCTGTTAACAGCTTTGTTGCCACCTTCCAAGAATCTGTGGCCCATTCTTTCATTTCAGGCCATTAAATTAGTTAGTTGTTTTGGGTTTTTTGTTTGTTTGTTTGTTTTAATTCATAGTTCAGCACCACTAAACTTCTACTGATTTTTTTGAGAAAAGAGAATAAGTTAATTGTCTTACCCTAAAACCTAATCATTTTCTGTTCTCTTTATCCTTTTGCTTTGCTGGCCAGAGACTCACATCCTGTTTTCTTTGAGGTTTTGTTTTGGTTGTTTTTTTTTTTTTCTTTTTTTTTCCTTTCTCAGTCAATCCTTCAAGGCACTCTGCCCATATTTTTCCAGCTCTGTTTCTGTCTCCATTACAAATGTTTACATATGTTTTTAAATAAAATATTAACATTTTAACATCTTTATTAAATAATTGTATTAAATTGTTATATAATTCTATTCAGCAATGACAATGTAGTTTTAAAAAATGTGTTATCTTAAAACAGAACCATAGACTAAAAGGAAATCCTAGACTAAAGGATATAAAAAAATTAGATCATAAATCCAAAGGGTCACATAGTTTGTCTTTTTATAAACCAGGAAAAGAGCTAATTTTGATTCAGCTTGTAAAACTATGTGCTTCACTGTTGCTTGCAAAGTAGACTTCTCTACTCTTTGGACATTTACAAAGATTTTTTCAACCCACAACTGTTAAGCATGTTCTCAGCTACTGAGAGGGTTGCCTTGGGATTATTCTTGGCTTTATTTGTTGGGGTTTTTTTCCAATTACAAAAAAAAATGCATCCACTGGTCAACCTTTATGTATAAATGCTACTAAGCTTGCTTCTGCTCTAATGACATTATTTTAACATGATTCTAAAAATGACAGGATAAGCATTGCTCTAAAATTGCAACAGTAAAACCAATTGCATATTGTCTCAGAGCTAACACTACTAAAATAATACAAATTAAAGAAAGAGTAAAGGAGAACAGAAATAAATACAATGCAGATGCTTCAAGTAAAAGTACTTTAATAAGGGAGTTATACAAAGAGCCTTGGAAAAGGTTAAGGTAACTAGCAAGGACTACTGAGACACCCAAACTCAGAACAGTGAGAAACTATTAATACCAGGAAGGCTGAAAAGAAAGACAGGGAGATGACAATGTGCTGTCAGAGCCCTGTGAGAGCATCTGGAGGGCAGAGACGTCCAGCAGGAGCTTCTGTTACTGAGGAACACTGGCACAGACACAGACAAGGGAGAGAATAGGGAAGATCATCCCAGATCTCTCTCTTTCCTCTGGGTATTTGCTTTTCAGCAAGTGTCTCCCATTAGCCAAATCTAAGAGAAAACTGCCAACTGTGGAGCCCAGGAAATGAAACCTATAGGAATTAGCTCCCTTATGCATAAGGAAAAGAAGGCCAGGAGAGGAAATTTACCTGTGGAGGCAAACATGGACTAGGTACTAGGAAAAAGGAATCTAGAAATCTCAAGAAATATCCCTGCACCAAATATGCAAGACCCAGAAGTAACTGCCAATTTTTAGCTCTTATGCAAAAACAGTATAGTTTCCAAAAGGTATTTCCACTGATACATAGAATGTTCATTTACCTTTGCTGTCTCCTCAAGATTTCACCTCTGAAGAAGAACCCTTTTTTCATGGTCATCCTCTAGCTATCTAGATGATGCATTAAAATTTTCCTGGAAAGAAAATTCAGAGGTTGAAATAGACACAATGACATTCCTTTTATGGGGTCTGGACTGAATACTGGAATGCTCAATCAGACTGGGGAAGTCAGATTATTGGTCAAGAGGCCACCACCTCCCTCTTTTTCTTAAAGCTACTGCCTGTACACTGGCATCCTTACCCAATTTAGTCTCAAAATGCAGGTCTTTATCTTATAAAGCCATTATCTTATAATTGTCATAACTAAGCTATCACTATTACCAAGCAGCACAGAAGTCATCACAGAATAGATTCAAATCTTTGTAAGTGCCTACAGGTGTGATCATATCAGCATCATTGTGCTTGTATCAGGCAGGGTGACGGCAGAAAAAGAATTCTACTCTGATGACTCAATTGAAGAGATTTTAATAAGACAACTGCAGAAGTGTGCACAGGGTTAAGGGCAACTGCAAAAGATTGAGACACCCAGGAATTGAGGGAAGATCTTACCACCTTTTGAGCAGCAGGGGCACAGATGGGCAGTGAATAATGTGACCAAATCCCTGTGAGGGCTGGAACTCTGGAGGAGGAATGGGCAGAAACTGCAGTTATGTGGAGTGACATGACCACTTCCAAATATAAACTACAGAAACAGGGAGGAAGAGGTAAATTCCCCCACTTCTCTCTCTTTCTCCTTCTAGCCTCTAGCTGACCTCTCCCACTGGCTGCACCTCACTACCTGGCACTGACAAAGGCACTCAGGTAGTATGGTCCATTGGGGTCAACCGTCCTGGTACACAGCAAGACACAGAAGAACAGGTTAGGTGGGGGTGTGCCCGATGGAAAATAGCCAGAACAGCATCCCTGGATAATAACTCGTTAAAAGTACTATAAAATAAATAAATTATTGGAAGAAGCCTAGATTTGACTCTTTTCCAAGGGGACTTAATTACTAAAGTGCCAAAAGATATTGCTAGTTATATAACAAATATCTTAGTCTAAACTACAAACAGCAGTAAACTTTCCATTTGGGGGCTAACAGTGTGGTTCCGGCATAGAGATATAAGAATACAATCCATTTTCTGGAATTCTGTATGTTAAATGCATATATAGTGTATATCTTCTATTTTTGTCTTATTGGTAACCTCCTTCATAGCTTTTTTGGAAATAACTTTATTCCCTAAACCAACTAAAGTGTGGTATATTATTTTGAAAGAGTGGGATTGTTAATTATAGAAATTATTTCAAATATAAATTAAGTACTATGATTTGGGATCAAAGCACAGTAGAAAGGGATTTTCTATATCACCTTATTTTCTTGTTTAGTATGCACAAAATTATATGTCTCCTTTCCACTCCAGCTTTATTATATCTGCCACATCACAAATAATATGATCAATCACAAAATGTCCCTATGGTCTGATGCATTGGTTTTCTGAATTTGGCATTTTAATTGCTTTTTCATTTTATAATGTGGGCAGCAAAATTGGTTATAGATCCAAAATTAAGCCATATTGGTAAACTATAAGAAGAAATATTGCATTACAAATGAAAATTTCACCAAGTAAAGTTTCATTTAATTGTAGCTTTTGTAAGGACAGCATTTCTCTAGTTTAATCTTCAGATACAATTGTTGCCATGCCTTTTGCTCTGTTGCTGTTAGAACTATATCTAATAAAGTTAACTCTTCTTTAGATATTATTTGAAGCAAGCTGTTTACACAGTTGTAGCTTTATAATGACTCCAGAGACTTTAAGCTTCTTGATGTTTTTTATTAACATTTTAACATCTAGGACTAAAAATAAAATATAAATTATATTTTAAATATTTACTTGGATCCCTTATGATTGGTTATTTTATAATCTCATGTGCCTTTAGAGAAAATTTTAAAGAGTAATTAAAACATATCTTTCCTTGAAACACAATGAAACTTTTTAAATGGCTTCTACTTCAAGACAAATCCATATTCACCTTTCTAATTTTCCCGTATCTTATTGAATGGTATCTCTCACATCCTCATGTAAGTACACATGCAAATGCAAACACACACACACACACACACACACACACACACACACATCCATTATAGCACTGGGAAAAAATAGATGGATTAAGATTATATTAATGATTTGGAAACCGTATAATTTCTATAAAAATAAAAACAAAATGATGATATTACCAGACACCTAATTATATAAACTAATGACCTAAGATCCAATTCAGGGCAAGGAGGGGACCTCTAAATAAGTTAAATGAATGCATTTTCTTAACCAAACCCCAGAAAAACAAACAAACAAAACAAAAAAAAAACCACTTTTTCCATGTTCCACATCATGGAACTCTGCAAGCCCATTGAAAGCACTGATGGCTGAGTTCATGCTATGTTCTGTGCACACAGAAGATAACTACAGCACTTCTCATGTTTCTATCAACAAAACTGCTCCTCTCAGGAAATAAATCTGTCACAGTGGACCCCTTACATGGACAGTAAGTCTAGAGACACACAAGGTAGTCTTCTATCTAACTAGCCTTTTCACACCACTGTTGCCAAATGAGCAAAAACCTGTCAAAGATGGAAGAAATATCTCCCAATGTGCTCCACCTGTAGGGGAAATTCTTCCTTCCTTACTTGAAGGAGTCTGTGGCCTATCAGCATATTCCCCTCCCACATACCTTAAACAGAAACACACCAATCAGTAGGTCCAAGAAAAGCCTGTAAGCTTGGTGCTTGGACTGCTTCTCCTACACTTACTTTGTTGGTGAATTCATAGCTTTAAATACCAGCACTAAACCTGTCACGCACAAACTACTATCGTTACCCTGGATGTCTCCCATGAACTGCACATGTACACATCCAAATGCCTGTCTGTATCTAGATATCTAACAAGTATTTCAAATATAGCATGTACAACACTAAACTCATGATCTCTCCCTAAAACCTTGTCTCAATAATAGTTATTCCTCCTTTTTGACACTTAGGCCTGAAATCTGGGAGTCATCCTAGACTCCTATCTTTCTCCTATATCCTATGTGCAATATGCCACCAGATCCTTTTGTTTTTCAAATTCATCTAGAATCCCACTGCCTCTCACAGCTGGCATTGCTACTACCTTGCCCCAGCATCATTACTGTTCCCCTAGGATAATTGCAATAGCCTTTTCTAACTGGTCATCCTACTTTCACTCTTGCCCTGTTGCTATTATTCCCAACATGGCAGCCAATGTGATCCTCTTAATATTAATCAAATTAAGTCATTGGTTTACTCAAAACCTCTGATGGTTCTCAATTTCAATCAGACTAAAAACCAAAGTTCACAAAACCCCAGATTATTCAGTTCTACATCACTACTTGACCTTATCACCAATTCTTTGTCCTTCAACCCAAACACTGAAGTCATAGTTGCCTCCATGCTGTTCTTGGAACATTCCAGGCACATCCCAGCTTTGGTCCCATCACACCCATTGTTTCCTTGTAATGAAACGCTCCTTCTCTGATTCATCTTTGGCTTGCTTCTTCACCTGCTTCAGGCAGGTCCTTGCTCAAATGTCATCCTTTCCATAAGACCCACTCTGAATCCTCTGTTCAACTTACAACTGCAACCTCCCTTCCCTGTTAGCATTTCCAATCCTCTATACCCTGCTCTATTTTTCCCATAGCACCCATCATCTGTATTTTCTGTGTTTATTGCCTTGCCTTTCTCTCCCCACTACAATATAAGTTTCTCATGGCCAGGTATTGTTGCTTTTTTTAAAATTATTGTTTCCCAAGTGCCCAGAACAGTGCTTAGCTCACAATAGCTCACAAATTTATTATATGCAAGAAATACCTGTTGAATTAATTAAATGAAGATCTCCAAAGTCAGCTCTCATATTCAAAGGGAAATTTAACAGTGATCTGTAAAATTCATGGTGGCCCTTAATATTGATCAACCTAATTATTGATCTATAAATATAAGTAAATGGACACTTGGTCATTTATAAAAAATCAGCAACCTTAAAGAGGGTAATCAAACAAAATAAGCAATAAAAACACTCCTGGTAAACAAACAAAACATTAGAACAATATGATCATTTCAATAGACACAGAAAAAGGATTTGACAACACACAACATCCATTCATGATAAAAACCTTCAACAAAGTAGGTGTAAAGGGAACATACCTCAACATAATAAAGTTCATATATTAAAAACCCACAGCTAATATCATCCTAAATGGGGAAAAACTGACAACTTTCCCTCTATGGTCAAGAACAAGATAGAGATGTTCACTCTCACCACTGTTATTTAACATGGTACTAGAAGTGCTAGTCATAGCAATCAGGCAACAAAAATAAATAAAAGGCATACAAATCAGCAAGGAAGAAGTCAAACTGTCCGTTTGCAGATGATATGATGCTCTGTGTAGAAAACCTGAAAGACTCCACCTAAAAACTGCTAGAGCTGATAAACAAATTCAGTAAAGTCACAGGACAGAAAATCAGTGTACAGAAATTTGTTGAATTTCTGTATACCAATAATGAGACAGCAGAAAGAGAAATTAAGAAATCAGTCCCCTTTAAAATTGCACCAAAAACAGTAAGATACCTGGGAATGAGCCTAATCAAAGAAGTGAAAGACCTATACTCTGAAAACTATAAAACATTGATGAAAGGAATTGAAGATGACACAGATAAATGGAAAAACATTTCATGCTCATGGATTAGAAGAATAAACATTGTTAAGATGTCTATACTACTAAAAGAAGTGTACACATTTAATGCAATCCCTATCAAAATGCCAACAGCATTTTTCACAGAACCAGAACAAACAATCCTAAAATTTGTATGGAAGCACACGCTGGAGGCATCACAATTCTGGACTTCAAATTATATTGCAAAGCTGTAGTGATCAAAACAGTATGGTACTGGCACAAAAATAGATCAATGGAACAGAATAGAAAACCCAGAAATGAACCCACAACTACATAGTAATTAATCTTTGGCAAAGAGAAAAGAACACGCAGTGGGAAAAAGACAGTCTCTTCAACAAATCATGTTGGGAAAACTGGCAAGCCAATGAAAAGTCATTGTTTCATGCAAAACAATGAAACTGGACCACTTTCCTACACCATGTACAAAAATAAACTCAGAATAGATTAAAGACCTAAATGTGAGCCTTGAAACCATAAAAATCCTACAAGAGAACACAGGCAGTAACCTCTTTAACACTGGCCATACCAAGTTCTTTCTAGATATGTCTGCTGAGGCAAGGGAAACAAAATTAAAAAAAATAAATAAACCATTGTAACTACATCTAAAGAGCTTCTGCACAGTGAAGGAAACAATCAACAACACTGAAAGGCAACCTACAGAGTGGAAAAAGATATTTGCAAGTGATATAGCCAATAAAGGGGTAATAGCCAAAATATATAAAGAACTGATATAATTCAACACCCAAAAAACAATAATCAAATTAAAAATGGACAAAAGACATGAACAGACATTTCTCCAAAAAAGACATGCAAATGGCCAGAAGACACATGAAAAGATGCTTGACATCATTCATCATCCGAGAAATACAAATCAAAACTACAATGAGATATCACCTCACACCTGTCAGAATAGCTAAAATCAACAACACAAGAAACAACAGGTGTTGGTGAGAATGTGAAGAAATAGGAATCCTCTTTCACTGTTTGTGAGAACATAAACTGGTGCAGCCACTCTGGAAAACAGTGTTGAGTTTCCTTAAAAGTTCAAAAATAGAACTACCCTTCAATCCAGCGATTTCACTACTAGGCATTTACTCAAAGAATACAAAACTAATTCAAAGGGAATGTGTGCCCTGATGTTTATAGCAGTATTATCTACATTAGCCAATTATGGAGGCAGCCCATGTTTCTACTGACTGATGAATGAATAAAGAAGATGTGGAATATATATATATATATATATATATATATATATACACAATGGAATATTGCTCATCCATAAAAAAGAATGAAATCTTTCCATTTTCAAGTATATGAATGGGGATAGAGAGTACTATACTAAGCAAAATAAGTCAGTCAGGGAAAGACAAATACCATATGATTTCATTCATATATGGAATTTAAGAAAAAAACAAATGAGCAAAGAGAAAAAAGAAAGAAAGGCAAACCAAGAAACAGACTCTTAACTACAGACAACAAAATGATGGTGCTAGAGGGCGGTGGATGAGGGGATGGTTTAAATAGGTGATGGGGATTAAGGAATGCACTTGTTCTGATGTATGGAAGTGTTGAATCATTATGCTATACACCTTGATATATCACTATATGTTAACTAACTGGAATTTAAATTAAAACTTTAAAAATAAACAGAAAATTAAGGAATAGGTCAAGTTGTTTTTTAAACAAGAACTGTGAATCTTGGTTTCAAAGGCTATCACATTCACAAAAGAACAGGTTGTTGTGCCAAAGGAATCATCAAAGAACCAGAAAGTCTTTTTGGGATTTAAAAATGTACTTGATATAATTTATAAACCAATAAATGAATATTTTTTAATATATGAAATTTATTGTCAAATTGGTTTCCATACAACACCCAGTGCTCATCCCAAAAGGTGCCCTCCTCAATACCCATCACCCACCCTCCCCTCCCTCCCACCCCCCATCAACCCTCAGTTTGTTCTCAGTTTTTAACAGTCTCTTACGTTTTGGCTCTCTCCCACTCTAACCTCTTTTTTTTTTTTCCTTCCCTTCCCCCATGGGTTTCTGTTAAGTTTCTTAGGATCCACATAAGAGTGAAACCATATGGTATCTGTCTTTCTCTGTATGGCTTATTTCACTTAGCATCACACTCTCCAGTTCCATCCACATTGCTACAAAAGGCCATATTTCATTCTTTCTCATTGCCACGTAGTACTCCATTGTGTATATAAACCACAATTTCTTTATCCATTCACCAGTTGATGGACATTTAGGCTCTTCCCATAATTTGGCTATTGTTGAGAGTGCTGCTCTAAACATTGGGGTACAAGTGCCCCTATGCATCAGTACTCCTGTATCCCTTGGATAAATTCCTAGCAGTGCTATTGCTGGGTCATAGGGTAGGTCTATTTTTAATTTTCTGAGGAACCTCCACACTGCTTTCCAGAGCGGCTGCACCAATTTGCATTCCCACCAATAGTGCAAGAGGGTTCCCGTTTCTCCACATCCTCTCCAGCATCTATAGTCTCCTGATTTGTTCATTTTGGCCACTCTGACTGGCGTGAGGTGATATCTGAGTGTGGTTTGATTTGTATTTCCCTGATAATAAATGAATATTATTGCATAACTGTTGCTTCAGAAAACTGAATTGGTGATTTGGAACCTTATCTTGAGCAATTCTTCCAGAACTTAAAAAGAAAATAAAATAGAAACTACAGAAGGGAGCTTAAGAAATATGAATCCAGGGGCGCCTGGGTGGCGCAGTCGGTTAAGTGTCCGACTTCAGCCAGGTCACGATCTCGCGGTCCGTGAGTTCGAGCCCCACGTCGGGCTCTGGGCTGGTGGCTCGGAGCCTGGAGCCTGTTTCCGATTCTGTGTCTCCCTCTCTCTCTGCCCCTCCCCTGTTCATGCTCTCTCTCTCTCTGTCCCAAAAATAAATAAACGTTGAAAAAAAAATTAAAAAAAAAAAAAAAAAGAAATATGAATCCAAAACATATAATATTGACTTATTAGAAGGAGAAGAGAATGAAGAAAATTATAGAGAATAAATAGTCACAAAGAAAATCTCCTGAGCTGACGATGAACTTGGGGTATCAGGACAAAAGTGAACCCCAAGTATCACAAAGAAAAGAATGTATTAAATTAATAAAATATGTATGTAGATATTTTCTTGTCAAAATTCTATAAAGAAAAGAATCTAATTTTTTACAAAAAAAATGTTTACCTAGATAAGAAAGACATTCAAACTAACATTAGATTTCTTAATTGTAATTGTAAATACTAAGAAATATCTAATTGACAGACTACTAGAGAAGAACGTGTCTATAAATGTATAGATTTAATATATGTTTCTATGCTCTGACATAAAGTAATTAATTAAAAGCTGTTTAATACTTATGTGAAATACATTCTTCAATTCTCTTTTCTCACATAAACATTTTAAACTAAAGAAACTCTTCAGGAAAGGAATTATTGTTACTTCTCTCCTCTCCTCTTGGAAAAAAATCTTAATTACTTTAGACTTGCTACAGACTAAAGCACCATAATGAAAGGTATTAGGAAGGAACTCCAAAAGCACATTAAAAGTATAACTACATTTAAAAATAGAAATAAGTAGGGGCACTTGGGTGGCTCAGTCATTTAAGTATCAGACTCTCAATTAAGGCTCAGGTCATGATCTCATGGTTTGTGAGATCAGGCTCCATGTCAGGCTCTGCACTGACAGCACTGAGTCTAGTTGGGATTCTCTCCCTCTGTCTCTATCTGCCCCTCCCCTGCTCATGCTCTCTCTCTCTCAAAATAAATAAAAATAAACTTTTAAAAATTAAAATAATAAAATAAGTACACTACATCATATTCATACACTCAGATCTAATAAGACTGATTCACAATTACTCACAAATCTTGTACATTAATTTGAAACAAGATCAATGTATTTAATAAATGGAAGCTGATTTACATTAATCATCATGTGGGAAAGTATGAAATAACTATAATTGGAAAAATGAAGTAAACATTTATATATGAGATACATAAACATACATATATATCTATCTATGTATACATCTATATATATAGGTAGATATAGATAGATATATAGATATAGATATAGATAGATATAGATAGATTATAGATATAGATAGATGATAGAGATATATATAGATATAGATAAGGTATAGATAGATGATATAGATATAGATATAGATATAGATATAGATATAGATAGATATCTCGATACACACACACACACTCCTTAACAATTACCTTACATTTTTCATTCCTCCAATTATTCCATGGAATCATTTCCACTGTCCCCTTCCCTTATACATCAATAACACAGCAAAAGACATAGTTAATAGATAAGTATGTTTCCTAGGATTTTTGCTTTTGCAGCTGATGGACCTCATCCTATTTTATATTCCCCAACTCATAAAGGTTCTAGACATATTATTCATAATTATGTCTATCTATTTATACCTTTATTGAAATGACTATTATTAGATCATTAGGGAGGCATATCTCTTAAAAATACTTATCTTATAGCACATATATTGGCATACCACTAGAAACAGTATGAGCAGAAAAATAATTTGTACAGCAAATAAGAAAAATCACTTACATTACACAAATTTTAAATATTCAAATCAAATGACATATAAGCTTACCTTATTCTACTTTCCTACAATGATACCCATCATACTGAATAAAATACCCATCATACTGAATAAAACACATTTCACGTATCATGTTCAATAATTTATTTAGCTTCATAACACACCAATACACACACACACACATATATATATATATATATATATATATATATATATACATATCACCCTTCCTAGTATATAATTTTGAATTCAACGGAATTAAAGTTAATGTGATAAAATTGTACATATATCCATACACACAAAGCTTAAATAATTATCTATACACCAGTGTTACAATTACTCCAGGCATTCTGATGAAAGAATTTATAGTTTTACAGATGCTGCCTAAAATTTAGGTGAAAGATACACTATAAAACCAATACCATAATTGCTGGGGGAAAAATTAGTGTGCAGAATAGCTTTCCATCTATACCTCTCTTGTGATCATTTTAGTAGACAACCTAAACATCAATCCAAGTTTCCTTTCTCTACATATTGTTAAGTGTTTTCCAGTGCTAGAACACTTCTTTGAATCAATGTTCAGGTAAGACCCTCATGCTTCTCAATGGTTTTGTCTGATCATTGAATACCCACAGAGTGTGGCCTTTTGTTGTCTTACCATTAGAAAGTAAGTGTAACATCCATAACCAGTGACAGTTGCCGTCCCTATCAGATCTCTTTCACTATCTTTTGAGGTAGGGGAGAGGTCACCAAGTGTTACATGTAGAAAATAGAATTCCTATTCTACATTGTTTTAAAGCTTTCCTCACTTGTAACAAATACTTTAGTATCTTTTAGCTTCTCTAGTAGCACTAACTCTCTTGATGTTTCTTTAAAAGAGGTATTCTCAGATTACAATCAGCTTTTTCAGTGTCTTCACCGAAAGAAGTGAAAGGAATTAGATAGTGAATACCATACAGTTTTGTGGATATCTCCTGGACTGCTGACATGATATAAGCATTCTCTGCTCAGATCCAGCACATACCATGTGTATACCTCTGAGACCAGCAGCTCAAATCAGAAAAGCCCCTAATCTAGGTTTCAGAGCTTGTTCCTTTCAGTTATAATAAATTATAATTGAAGAAGTGCAATATTAAAGATAATTATAACATACCATCCTTCCTCTGTTATTCTCTTTGAAATAAACATACAGAAACACACTTTATATTTTAACAACAAACTCATCTCCTCAAAACACATGTTTCAAATGCTTCTTTAGGATATCCTGAGAAATGGTGATGCCATTTACTGAAAGGTCTGACTTGACATTGAAGAATAGCATAGATCATGGAAATCATAGCCATTTCAACATATTATGTTCACCTAAGGTGGCCTTTTATCCAGATACTACACATCTATGAGACAAGTAGATTAAAAGGACTTGTAATATGGAAAGGGGACTGCCTTGGCAGACAACCTAATAACATTCCACTTATCTTTCTGTATTTGAAGTTTTCCCAGATATACACTTCTCTCATTTAACAAATAATCATTGAGCGACTACTCTGTGTCAGGCAGTGCACATTCTGAAGATGCATAGGGAGCAAAGACAGAAATAGTCCCTTGCACAAGAAGATCACTGGTGCCCTAGTGACAAGGCCACTCCATTAGGGTGCTCTGATGAGGCAGTGCTGGACATGAGCATCACCATGGGACACACCCAATTTTCACAATGAAGCCCATCTGAATGAATCTGGCTCATCAGCTGGGAAATCTGGTGTCAAGAGATTTTAATAAAAACATCAAAATACAAACTTTGCAAATCTTTTTCTCTCCAAAAGCTGCCTGTCAGACAATTTCTATAAAGTTCTAGCAAATCCCAGAAACTAGAGATAAATAACTTTCCCATGAGATTCATAAATTATGAGAAACATTAAACTCAAGAAACTGCCAAGTTTCCAAAAGTTACATGTTTTTCTAAGCTTTATCTGAAATTCTGGTCATACCATGAGGCCAGTTAGAAAAAAAAAAAAGTAACAAATCCATGAACCTTGCATGTCATAGCTGTCTAATATTCCCAATAGAATTCTTAGACAGGACTACATTTTGTTTTTAAGTAGTACATGTAAAGTTAACCACTTGTATTTACCTTTAATCTGCTTTAAAGATAAACCTTGGACCTAAGGTTGAAGTTTGGGTTCTCTCCTTATATCCCACGGCATGCTGGACTTCACCCTGAGTGGCTTCAGCCCCCAAGCCTGTGGCAGCCAGCTTTCCTGCTTGTCCCCTCCACAGTCCAATCTCTTTATGAAGACAAAGTCCATGTATCCCTTGGTCACCGCTGTACATCCCAGTGCTTGGCAAATAGAAAGTACTCATAAATATTTTTGAATAATTGAATAAATAACAAATTAATGTGAACCTTATTTAAAAAAATATTATATAGGTATCTATGAGTTAATATCTTGCTCAAATAAAATTTATTTTGTTTAAAATTTCCTTACAAGTTTATTTTCATCCTCATATCTATAAGGTATTATAGTCAAGATACTTTCTAGATCAAATCCTGCTTGAATCAGTGACTTCAACTTCTCCGCTACTTCAAGGTAGTTGCTGTTAGAGTACTATGAGCATAAAACAAGAAATACTGTAAAGTATTGAGCCCAATACCCTGTTAGATGCTCATTTTGTTTGCCAATTCTATTTTCATTAGCAAAATAGAGCATAAATTGGTATTCCACCATACAGGGAAACAGATCTTTGATCCACACCATTCATTGCTGTTTGCAGCACTCTTAGGGGCTTTGCCTCAAAACTAAACATGGGACTATGCCTAAAATAAGGCATATTTTTTTTCTTTCTTTGTCTACTCAGATGAAGTTGTTGTTTTAGAAGCAGCAACAGACTTTAACAGAACAAATATTCCTATAACTAGCCCCTCCTCCAATTTCTGCATCGCACATCTACAGAAACCCAAAATCAACAAAATGATAATAATCAACTTTACCTGAATCACAAAATGCCATGATATACATAACATGTATTCCCTCACAGCTGGCATTTGTGTAATGTTGGTGAGTGCAGCCCTTACACAGGATAGTTTAATAATTCCACATCTGGAAAATGTATACACAAAGATGTTAAATATGATAGTGTTTAATACAGCAAAAATATTTAAAATCTAAACCTCTATTATTTGACTACATTAAGAATTTAACAAAACCATCCTTCGTACAAGGCGTCAGGATTTTTAATTGATCTATTATAATCATATATATGTTTAATATCTATAATGGGGAAGTCTGTATCTTCCTATTAGGAATGTATTTAAAACTATCTAGGTAATGAACAAACATGAGAAAAAGAAAGAGAGAAAGCAATAAAATAGTTTCTGGAAGGATGTTCAGCAGAATACTAACTTACAGCTGTTCATATTTTTAAATTATATAACATTATAGTGGTTAAGTTATTAAATTTATGTATTGTCTTTTCTGTTACACAGACAAATTTAGAAACCATTGATACATAGGAAAAGATCTTCACATGTCCATCTCTATACAACTTATTTCAGGGCAATGATCATTATTTGTTGGATAAATATAAACATATAAAATAAATGAACAAAATATTGAACAGAATCATAAAAATATCATATATTTTATCTGGAGAAAAAGCAATGAATTTGAAGCCTTGGTAAATAATAAACCTTGACAAGAACATTATGGGCCAAGATCCCCTTTCCGCTGAGAAAAGAAACAGCCAAACTAAGCTAGTTCTTGAATAAAGTTTAGAACTTGACAGAGTTGTGTTTTGCATCCTCCCTTTTTCCTCCATGTCAGTTTCACACTTGAACACTCAGGACTCTCCTATTCTCTCCCACTTTTAACAAAACCTGCTTTCAGGAAATTATTAGATATCTGTTATGTATATGTTGACATGAATTCAGTTCATTATTTCTCCTCCCAGGTGTCTTGGTGAGGTTTTAGGTTGGCCAATCTCCTTTTGCTTTGTAGTCAGGTTCTTCAGTCATCAGACTCCAAAGTGATGTCTATGATCCTAAGATGTACAGTTAACTGATGCAACTCGCTTAGAATGCATCATTTTATGCATCAATTCTATGTTTGAAATGGATGTGAGGAGTTGGCTTTTAGTTATGTGTTCAAAAAGGATTGGTAGGTTATGGGCTGTGCATGTGTGCAGCCTCAGCATCAGTACTTAGACCCCACTGATGAGAAGAAAACAGTTCAATAAGTACCTAGGTTATTCCTGCAGATAACATTGGCTGGTTTGATCCCCGATACTTGGCCATTCTCTCCCAATTAGGAGTATATCCAGCTGGCTCTATGTGAGAGAAGGCCCAGTGACTGTGCCTCAAGGCCCACTTAAGACTGCAGGACCTACATCAGGTCCTAGATTGCTGTCTCTGCTGGGTCCCACTGGTGGAAGAATTGCTCCTCCTTTGACAACCAAGACCTACTTTCTATGTGGACCCTTTCAGGATGACTCCACCAGACTCTTTCCTCCCTCTGCATACACAGAATCTAATAAAGAGTTGAGAAACCAATTCTTTGGACTTGCCTCTTTCGCAAGACACAAGTACAACTTGCCTGTGCTTTAGTCATATT
The DNA here is from genome assembly GCF_018350155.1 of Leopardus geoffroyi. Classification (NCBI taxonomy): domain Eukaryota; kingdom Metazoa; phylum Chordata; class Mammalia; order Carnivora; family Felidae; genus Leopardus; species Leopardus geoffroyi. The sequence continues at coordinate 32,692,923 of NC_059341.1, read as the reverse complement.
CTGTGAGACTGTATCTTCATGTAAAGGCTCATGTATTTAAAGGAAAAATAAACTGCTTTTTCTCTACTTCTTCCACTAGTGCGCTGTGAAAATTATGAAATGAAATGTTTTTAAAATTCATCACCAGTGACCAGGATCTTGCCTCAGCACCTTTGGACTTGCTATTCTCAATCCCAGACTGTTTTTCCCCAAATATCTGCTACTTATCTCCAAGTTTTTACTCAAATGTCATCCTCTCACTGGAGCTTTTCATGAGCATTCTATGTAAATCTGCAGCCCCTTAACCACTAGGATTTCTTATTTCCCTTTTCCTTCCTTAATTTTCTCCAAGCACTAATTAACATGTTACTTCTTCTATATCCATTTTATTTATTGACTATTTGCCTTCAGTGAAACATAGACTCCATTAGGGTGTATATTTTTGTTGTTTCCATCTACTTCTCAACTCAGTGCCTAAATTTGTGTCTGCTACATAGTAGGTATTCAATACATGTATGAAATAAATTATTGTACAAATATTTTATAATTATTACAATAGTTATTGGTGTAGGGTTTTGTGAGAGAGGAAGTTAAGTCCGTTGAGAGGGGCAGAGAAGGCTTCACAGAGGGTGTAACAATTGAGGATGGATGATTGGCACAAAGCAGTCAGGCAGAGAGGCTGGTGAAGAACATCTGGCAGAGAGTCAGCATGGTAGTGGCTTTGAGGCCAGAATTATGTGGTCTAAGACCTGACAGAAGATAGGTGCTACTGGAGAAAAGCAAAGCAGAGGGTGGTCTGAATCTGGATGAATGTATCAAGAGTCCAATCGTTAAGGGTACGGGAGCCACGTAGGCATCTTGGATTTTATCCTAAGAGGAGGGGCCAGTTAACCATTTTAAGTAGAAGAGTGGTGTGATTATATTAGTGTTTTAGAAAATTTATTTTAACTCTAGTGTAGAGAATGATTAAAGGGGGGCAAGACCAAGTAGGAGGTCTCTACTCTCATGAAGCCTATATTCTCAGGAAGACAGGAAGTAATACATAATCAAATATTGTATTTCATCAATTCAAAGCACTCATTTTTCCACATTTCAAAATTTCTGAAATGGGAATGTATTACAACCAACAGTGTCTTAGATGTAATAAAATATGGTGAACAAGAAAACAGGAGATAATGATTTGAGGAAAAACATAATGACATGACAGAGAGTGACTATAAGACCCCTTTGGGATGAGTGGTCAGGCAAGGCCTTTTACATCCTGAGGTTTAAACTGAGATCTAATTGACCAAAAAGAGCCCTCTGTAGCAGATGTAGGAAGAAAACATACAAATCAGAAGGGACAATTAGTATTAGGACCCAGAGATAGGAATAAGGTTGGTGTGTAGCAGTTATCTACTGCTTAGTGACTTAGTGACTTAACACATCATGTGTTTGTCACAGTAGGTTAGCAGTTTTGGCTGGGCTCAGCTATAGCACTGCATCCCATGACCACTGAACTCACTCATGTATAGGGCTCACTCCATGTCTGGAGATTGAGTGAAGGTTGGCAGAGATAATGAAGGAAACTGAGCCATGTGTTGTTCATGAAACAGCAGGGTAATTCAGGCTTCTTCCACAAGCACCCAAGGAGAAAAAAAATTTCCAATGTGTAGTGTTTCTCAAGCCTCCTCTTATGTCAATTTTGTTCTTGTCTCATAGGTCAAAATAAGTCACAGGATCAAGTCAAAGTTAATATTGGAGGGCCACAGAAGAACATGAATACAGGGAAAGGTGACTTATTGGGACCCTTTCTGTGACAATATCCCACAGTGAGTTTGAGGAACAGAAAGAAGGCTAGTGTAACTGAAGCATAATCAACCAACAGAGAGTGGTGGGAGATAATGTATTAAAAAAGGAAGGTAATTAAGATTCAAATTATATAGGCTCTCATAATCCAGAAAAGGTCTGACTGTTTTCAAAGTGAATGGAGAGACACCATAATGTTCTAAGCAGGGAAATAATTTGATTTCATATACATATTTCATTCTAGCTACTTATAATTCATAATTATAGATGTACATTATTTAATAGGATGAGAATGTAAGCAGGAAGCCAGGGATCCTGGGAAGGGACAATTGTGGTGTGTATAAGGGAGGTGGCAGTGAGAGACGTGGATGAACAGAAGATCCTGAGGAGGTAACATTAAGACCTTGGTTAGATCTGGAGCATAAAGACCACTGGGAGCCTTGGTCTCTTCCTAGTAACTCATCCTAGTTCCTGCAGCTCACATGGTTCCCAGGACCCATGAAAGGCCTTATTCAAAGCGAGCACCTAGTACATTTGCTAAACAAATAGATAGATTAGCAGGTTAATCACCCCTTTGATTTTTAGCATCAACTGCAACTGCCTAGACACAGGCAGAGGCTGCTAATTTAGGATTTTCATCCCATTCTGGGATGTTTTGCTGCTATCTTTACTGTACTATTTGTCTTTTGCTGTGTAGCAAATTACCTCAAAATATAGTGACTTACAATAAGAAACACTTATCATCTCACAGGAATCAGGATGGTTCTGACTCAAGGTCTCTCAGGAGACTGCAGATAAGATGTTGACCAGGACTGCAGTCATCTGAAAGCTTGACTGATTTGGAGGATCCCCTCCTAAGGCAGCACACTTACATAGCCAGCAATTTGGAGCTGAAAGCTGGCAAGAGGTCTCAGTTTCTCCCCGATGCTGGCTTCTCCATGCAGACCTCTCCACAGACTGCTTAGACATCATCACAACATGGCAGCTGACAGCAAAAGTCTCCTCTTTAGGACCTAGTCTTGGAAATTACACATCATCACTACAACCACATTCTATTAATTATGAGTCACTAAGTTCAGTCCACATCCAGAGGGAGGACAATCAGTTTCCACTTTCTGAAGGGAGATGAATCAAACAATTTGTGGGAAGATTATAAAACCACTATACTACTAATAAAAATCACCATCTTTGGAGTAACATATCAAGAACTGAGGTTGCTATTTTTTATATACACTGTCTTTTATATATTTATTATATACACTCTCTCACCTTTACTTTAAAACTTGTACCTTACAGATGAGGAGACTAAGGCTCAGAAGGTTTACTGACTTGTCTAAGATATCAAGGCTATAAAGTAATAGAACTAGGACTCTGAATCCAGTCAGTATGATCTAAAACTGGTTTCTATTTTATACCCCCACTGGGCCTTCACCCTTTCTCCCAACCACATACAGAACCTTAAGGAAAAGCTTGGCAATTCAGAAAACTAATCATGTATAATGCTTCATCTGTTTATTTTAAAACATCTGCTGCACTGAAGCACTGACACCTTTCTTAAAAACATAAAAGCATATTAATTTGAATCTCTCCAGAATTGTGATAATGATTAAGATGAATAATTTAAACTTTTAAATGAGTTGATGATATAAATAAGGTTGCATTTAAAATGTTATCGTTTTCACAGACATTAATTGTGAAAAATTAAAAATCAGTACTTTCAGTAAAGCAGGTCTAGTAAGATTCACATGGTTTAATGTGGGTCTTTTTTAAGTTTATTTATTTATTTTGAGAGATAGAGCAGGGGAGAGGTAGAGAGAGAGGTAGAGAGTGAATCCCAAGCAGGCTCCGCACTGTCAGCACAGAGCCCAATACGGGGCTCAAACTCAAAAACCATGAGATAATGACCTGAACCAAAATCAAGAGTCAGAACTGATTCACATGGTGTAAAACTCATGAGAATCTGTCTCTTTTGGTACTGGAAACAATTAAATGCTAAATTTCTCCAAAGACATGCTTTTCAACTGGTTCACTATTTCAAGCTGACTTTCTTCCTCATCCTCAAAGATATATGGTATATGGCATCTTTATTAATGTGTTTTCCTTATTTTTATTTAAATGTGGTGTGATTGAAGATATTTCAATGCCTTGAATCCAAACTACTAAAAAAAAGGATGCTAATAAAGGAATATCTTTTGAGGAGTACTTCTGACACTCGCTAACATGCTAAGAAATGTAAGCTCCAGCTGTACACAGAAGCCATTCTGCTGAATCTGGAGATATGCTCATCTCAGATTATGCCTGCTATGAAAAATAAGCTTATTTTAGAGGGCCCTGAACATCTGTCCTGAAAAATGTTGGCTTACATAAAGAAAAATGCAATAGAATAGAGCTTCCATAGCGCTGAGAGAATGAGTTAGAATCAGATTCCCCCAGTCTCTAGCCTGTGGCAGACACCTGCCTTCCAAACCAGCTCATACCTGTGTCTGAGTGTGGACCAGGCTGTCCTGAGAGAGGCCAGGGGCATGTCCATTTGCCTTCTGGGATTCCTTTACGGATCTCCCACTGGGAGTTTCATATAGTCCCCAGAATGCATTTTCATGTTTTTCCCTGCCAAGTCACCACTGTCTGTCTCTATGAGTTTTTGTCTAGTTTATGTACGGTATATATTCTCTCATATTTTCTCACTCACTCTCTGTCTCCCCATACTTCCCTTCCTCACATGCACACTATCAGGGAAAAATCTGCCACTGTCTGCCTATTTTAGATGCAATTTCTACTAATTTTGAAAACAAAGTATATTCTGCAAAAGCCTAAATAATAATAGCTAATTTCATATAGGAAGATCTCACTGTGTGCCAAATACTCTTCCAAATGCTGGTCACATATTACCTTAATCCTCACCACAACCTGTAAAGAAGGTAACACTATTGTTCACATTTTATAAAGAGAACCAAGGCACAGAGACCAAGTGATATTCCTACTATCCTGAAGATAATAGTGGCAAAGCCAATGTTCAAAGCCCTGTTATTAATAACTCTACCCCAACTGCCTCTCAAGCTGTCCCTAGCTAATACAAAAAAAAAATGCAACGTGAGTAATCAAAAAGGTTTATCCTTGATCTCCAATGTTCAGATAGCTTTTGCTTTTTCAGCCTACATTTCAGGAAGTCTATAATCCTATTAATATGTGGTTTATTATTCTGTGAGTTTGAATAGAACATGGATCAAATCAAACTCCTCAAAACACAATTACACACTAGCCAGCAAAAGAATGATATATGTTTATACCTACATCATCCTGAATACTATAACATCTAATATTTGTGTTTTACATGAGAAGCAATTTGACCTGAACAACCATCCTGTGTAGATGGTTCACAGGATGTGAAGAACCAGTGTGTTGGAGAACCAGTGTGTCTTCCTGGTTCTGGAGGAGATGTCCTGAATAATTATAATTCTACCACTTAAGAGTTGGTTGTTGTCTGTACCTCACCTCTCATATCTGTAAAATAGTCATCATAATGATACTGACCATGTAGGCTTGAGGATGAAAAAAGTTAACATTATTAAGCTATTAGAAAAGTGCCTAACACATAATAAACTCTTAAACCTGTTAGCTGCTATTTAACTTGAAGAGGTACTATTCTCACCCCCATCCTATACATAAGGAAACGGGAAAAGAAAGGTTGGATGGCTAGCCCCAAATCATACAAGTAGTTAAAGCAATTTTTGACCTCAAACCAAATATTCTTTTCATAACACACAATCTTATAGAGAGGCTAAAAGAACACAACTCCATTTTACAATTTGCATCTGTCAGTCTCACCTTGTTCTCTCTCCACCCCACATGAAACACCATGTTATGGTGCCATGTTTACAACATCATTTCACCTGTAGAGCAATGCTGGTGAAGACAGTGAAGTTGCTGATTTACCACATACGCTTTTTGGAATTGCCAAATTATGCTAACATTTAATATTTCCCAAACATATAAGCCCCTCCAGATTTAGAGGCAATATCCTAAATTATTAAATGTTCCACAGTGAATTCTTTAATTATACAATGCCATTTTAGAAATGCTGTTGAGTGGCAGACTGTCATCAGAGGCAGCCATAGGATAAGAAGCAGAGAGAGGCAGTTCAGCCTAGGGGATTTTGACCTTTTGCTCTTGCCTGTGGCTGGATAGTGACTCTATCCATGGAGTTTACAGAGAGTCTGCCCATGAGGAAGGAGGTCATGCTTTGCTGGAGATAGAAGTACACACACAATCAACTGATAAACCCCACTGGTGACACCCCTCTTCCCAGAAGTCTTTCAGACAACCCATGTGAGACATACTGTCCCCTTTCCACTGTTCATGTAGTGAGACTCTTGATTTTACATGTGCACAAATATGAGGGATTTGGTTGGAGGGAGGGACAGAAAAATTGTCACTCTTAAGTATGGCCCTATATGAATCATAGACTTCTAAAAGCTGCCAAGTTCAACAGGTACAGAATATAAAATAGTGCAAATCCCCTTCTAGAAGCTCACAACATGCTAGGAGCAATGTGACCAAATTTAGTTTCTGTAGGAATGAGATCAAAAAGAAGCTAAGTTAATGTGTAAACAGGAAAGTATTTTTTTAGAGGGTGGACCTTAAGTTTTGACCCTCGTATTGAAGAAAGAGTGAGAAATGGAAGACTATTCTTACATGGTAAGAATGACCACTGAGACAGGGGGGCCCAAGAGGCTCAAGTGCTTGGGAGCTGAGGGACTATTTAGTGATGTGGGTGTCTGTGTTAAGGAACTGAAGACCAAAAAGTTCGGAGGTTGTGGGAAGACAAATGGATGATTATTCAATGGAAAGGTCATTTTCACTTGGATGCCTTTGAAACTAAAAGGTCTTCAAAATTCTAAGTTGAGACACTCCAAAGATTTCTCTTTGGGCTTTATTTAGAACAATTTCATGATATGAGTGTTACCCAAGGCATGCTAACATATTTCATCTGAAGGAATGATAATTTTTAAGTTTTATATAAATATTTCCTAACTCTTCATTCCATCCTGGCTAATGGAGAAAATGATATCTTTATTAATCAAGTCACTTAAAGAGAGTAATCAAACATGCATTGACATGGGCATTAGTGATATATATTCATTCACAGAAAAGAAATGTACCATCATCCTATTTTTTGACCTATTTCTATTTTATAACTTTAAACATATTTGGGGACATGTTTTAGATAGCTTGCTTATCTTAGAGACTGGGTCAGAAGATTACCTCTCAAAATCAACTGGGAGAGGCATGGTATTTCTAGATCATAATACAAAAAAGCACAATGTAATAATATAAATAACATTGTACAAAATAGAAACCAATGAGGAAAGCCGAGTCTTACCAAGAGAGGGCTATTTCACATATGGTAAAATTTACCATGATATGATTCTTGAATCCTTATATTACCAGATTTTTTCATTTTAACAGTTTCTTTGTTTATTTTGTAATAAAAATTTTATATTTTCCCCAAATTAAAATAGAATGTGATTTATACGCGAGAGTATTTCACATATGCATGGATTCTGATTATAGAGAAAAATATTTATTGGGCACACAAAAGTTGGAAAGTAATATAAAAATGCACTAGAGCCAATATTCAAATGATGCACCCTTTAAAAGAGCAAATTTGTACATAAAGTCCTTTGAACACAAAGAATCTTACATAATTGCCTTCTTAGTACCACTTTGGGGAAATTTTTTATTTCAAGTTTTCATTTAAATTCCAGTTATTTAACATATAGTGTAATATTAGTTTCAGGAGTAGAATTCAGTTGATTCATCACTTACATACTCAGTGCTCATCACAAGTGCCCTTCTTAATACCCATCCCCCATTTAGCCCATCCCCCACCAACCTCCCTCCAGCAAAGCTCAGTTTGTTCTCTGTAGTTAAGAGCCTGTTTAATGATTTGGGGCACATTTGTTTGACCAAACATTAAATACACATGCATGCATGCGCACACACACACACATACAAAAACACACACTCAAGTTTCAAAGTAAAACTTAGTTCAATTATCCAGCTAATATAAGCTTCTCTTCCCAAACTCTGCTCTTTTCCTCAGTTCATCATTGGCTCCATTTTTAAGATATTTGGGGGGGGGGAAGTTTTGCCTAGCTTCTTAAAGGTAATAGGCTCATTTCCCCTCCCTCATACAGCTCCAGGTTGCTTGGGCAAGGGAAGTGACAGGCTCAGTGTCACCTCTCCTTTCCCTGATGATAATGATCCTCCCTTACATACTTAGCTGCTTCCTCCTGAAACCTGAGGCATTTTGCCTCAGGCTGTCTCTCTTCTTAAGAGAAATTGGACACAGCTTAAAGATTTGATTATTCTGACTTCCACATTTCATTAAGATAGCATCACAAGCTCTGAGTCCAGGGACACCCAGAAGTGCACCAATTCTGCACAGAGTTTAGTTACTATTTCTGGGTATTTGCATCTGTCTGGAAAGTGAACCATGTAACCCAGTCACAGACATCATACTCATTGTCTGTTAGTTTGATACAACAGAGGTCATCCCATTTCTGCTCAAAGCCGTCAATGATTTCCCTTTCACACACCCCATAGTCCTTCCCCATGCCATCACAGGCTAATAGTTTTTTTTTTTTAAAGATAAAGAACAGCAGAACACTGCATGCACAGGGCTAACAGGTGTCATAACTTCCCACCTCCCCAGTCTGTTAGTAACATCAGTGTTTCCTCAACCATGATGGGCTGGCAGTTGCAATGGATCAGGAGGCCTAAGAACTTCACCTGTTAGCCAGGGTCTGTCTTCACAATCCTCCCCTACTAGGATTTTTTGACATTTCTTCCAGAGAACATTTTTTAAAAAGAAAAAGAAAGAGCCTAATGTACCATCTGAGTTTAAACTTAATCTGAAGTAAATACACTGACAATTCTTCCAAATCATCAGTTTTCCTGTGTTTATTGCTTTGCACTGGTATTTTTACTCCCATCTTTTCAAATAACTGGCAACTCAACTCCCAAAAACAGGATAATTGCCAGCCCTCTGGTTTCCTCGCTTCCCACTTGAGCTGACCACATGAGAGGTTAGGGCTCTGATGAGGTATCACTCACCTATAGCAGAATCATAGTCTCCAGTTGCTCCGGACAAATGAAAGAATTCCAATTTACCATAACTCCAGCATTTGGAGAGCACAGCTACAGATTCTGCCAAAAAGATCCAGCCCCTTGACCAATCATTTTCTATTAACTAATATGTTTAAATGATTACCCAATATCTTGGAAAGAAAAAGGGAATAATGCTGCTCAGTCTGTAAAAACAAGGCAGTGTCTATATAGAAACAAGACACCCTGATTTTTTTTTCTTTTGCAAATCCACACTTAAAGAGAATCCCAGACCAGAATGCAGGAAGATCTCCTGGATGACCTTCTCTCCATTTCCTGCCAAAGAAGGAATAGGCTCCTGAGACCATCCACCAGACTGTGAGGAAGTCAGGGTTACATTGCTCCAAAAATCTTAGGGCTGAGCAAAGTTTCATCTTTAAGACAAATCTTGGCACTCTGACCAGGTCATTGTTTAATGAGAAAATGCTTACAATTTCACCATGGATTCAGAGTCAAAAGGCAAGAAGGCAAAGAAAAATGTCTTTTTACAGACAATAGGCTTTAGAAATATCAAAGAGCTCCCTTGTAGAGCAGGGATCTACCAGATGAGTTGGTAGAGACTGGAACTTAAGAATTAGTCGAAACAATGTTGAGTGTGAAACAGAATTGGAATGTGGCTGTGTAGCTCATGCACAGTATAGTTCTGGAGCCCTTTCTATAAAGGGAAAGGAACTGAATGCCTTTGTAGTACTGTCATCTCCCACCCTACCTCTGATATGCTCATTTAAATAAAAGAAAAGCAGAAGTATTTAGTAAATCAACAGTATTTTGATGGTAGTAACAAAAGACAGCATTTATATGGTAGATTTGTTTTTTGTTTGTTTGTTTATTTGTTTTTATATGGTAGATTTTATACCTGTAACAATGATGTGACACAGAAAATATTATGATTCTCATACTGACCACTGACTACTGACTCCTAAAGAATATTTCCCACTAGCCGCTTTGGTAAAGATCACCATGGTTTCCTAAGACTGCCAATGTCTTCTTCCTTAGTGTGTCAGCTAACACCCCTGTATATGCACTAAATCTGAGTCCTCAGCATTTTATTTTTAGGTTTTTGCATACCATGTAATTAGTGGTGATTTCAACCTAGATAGGCCCTGTCCATTTTGTTCATATTTGTCTTTGTCCTCCAAATGTGGCTTCACCCACCATGAAATCTGAAAACTAACAAACAAAAAAAGCCAATGTGGTGTGTAAGTATTCACATCATTCACCTACAAAGTACTCTTGAAACTCCCTTTATACATCCCATGTTTCTATTCATCCCCTCCAATGCAAAATGCAGAAAAGAACTAAGAGTAGATATATAATAAACCAGAACTGAAATTCACTGCTGTCTGTGAAATGGCTCATGTCCTAAGTTCCTCAGTAACGATGACTGTTTAAATTGCTTGCTACCCTTTAATGATAATGGCAAACTTTACTGATAATGGTGAGTTAAATCAACCAACCTCAGTATTTTGAATTAAAAAATTCAGAGTAGAATAAAAGAATAGTGAAGGAAATCAAACACAAATAACAATAACCAGAACCATAATATCACTATCACTAACATGGATGGAGTTAATTATCATGAAAAATAAATAATTGGAAATAATTAATTAATTATTGTGAAATATAATTAATTAACCATGTCACCATCCTAATTAACTAGTGGGTATATAGCTGTCATTATATGACATAAGATTTTGAGGAGTGTAGCACAAAATTGCTAAGACTAGCAGGGAATGTCATATTATTATTATTATTATTATTATTATTATATATCATAAAGGGGTATAGTTTCATATATTATATTATGCATATAATAAATTATACAACAGAGATGTCATATTATACAGATCATATTTAATGATCTAAGGAAGGGAAAAGGAAAGAAAGAATGAGCAAATGAAGGAAAGTTGGTCTATATCATTCCTAGATAACGCATTGCAGGTGAGGCAGAGAGCTGGCCTCTTTGCCCACACTTCACTCTTCTTTTCAATTCATCTTCAATACTCTTGTCAGAATGAACTCTAAAATAAAAATGATTATTCTATGCTTTCCCCACCCCAGCCTACAATCCTTCTGTAGCATGCAGTGGTATCTTTCAATTTTTTTTTACTATAACTCACAGAAGTACATTTTATGTCTTGACACACATGTATGAACACACACTCACACAAGTAAAAAGTATATTTCATGAAGAATAGATTGGTAGTTGGCAGGAGCTGGGAAGGGATGAAGGTAGGTGTGGCTAAGGGAGACCTATGGTAATGATAGAGTTCTGTATCTTGATTATGGTGGTGAATACATGAGACTACATGTGCAATGGAATCACATGGATCTCTACGTGCACACTCAAATTAATGTGTACAAAACTGGTGAAATCCAAAGAAGCTCTATTGATTATACCAATGTCAGTTTTCTGGTATTGCAGGACTGTGTTTAGAATGTTAACATTGGAGGAAGCTGGAAGCGAGGTGCCTGGGACCTCCCTGTGCATTTCTTTGCAATTTCCCATGAATCTAGAGTTACTTCAGAATAAAAAGTGTTTTTTAGGTTAATAAAAAGAAATTTCACAAACAATACTTAATATAGGTGATATACTCTGATATTTTCTATTCTAGTCCTTTGTATTCTTTTTTTTTTTATTTTAACACAGGCTATAACCCACCAAGTTATTTCATGACTTGTGACTGGATTTTGACACCCACAATTTGAACAACACTGACCTAGAAAAGAAAGCCCTAATTATTTAGCATGATCAAGATGAACCTTTCTATTTTCATCTCCCATCACTCAACATTGGATCCCAATGCTGTACAACCTTGGGACATACTAGTTTCTCAATAAATGCTGAACAAATGAACGAATGACAGATGCAAGAAACATGTTGACTTTCTTCTACCTCATCTTGCTTCTAACTAAAACTAATAGAACAAACTTTATGGGGATCTTCTGTGTATGTTAACATTTGCGTTTATTCTAGTAATAAAAATATGTTCAAAGTAGATAATTTAAGAATATAGACACGTAAAAGATTAGAACAGAAAATCATCATTAACTAATCCTATAATCTCCAGAGCTAATCACTAATATTTTGATGTTTCCCTTAAAAGGTTTTTTATGCATAAATGTGTATAAGTGTGTGTGTGTGTGTGTGTGTGTGTGTACATTTTATGATGTTGGAAACAATGATTATATCAATTTATGTATTATTTCTTTTTTTTTAATTTTTTTAACGTTTATTCATTTTTGAGAGACAGAGAGAGACAGAGCATGAGTGGGAAGGGGCAGAGAGAGGGAGACACAGAATCTGAAACAGGCTCCAGACTCTGAGCTGTCAGCACAGAGCCTGACGTGGGGCTCAAACTCATGGACTGTGAGATCATGACCTGAGCTGAAGTTGGACGCTCAACCGACTGAGCCACCCAGGTGCCCCATATTATTTCTTATATTATTTATTGTTTCTTATTTCTTTTACCATATAATTTGAGCATTTTCCATGCCATTCAATATTCATTGAAACACCACTTCTAAAAACTTCACTGTAGGGTTGTGTGTTAACCTATTCTCCTATTTGAACACCTAGCTTGTTTTCAGATTTTGCCACCATAGATAATACTGCAGTGAGCATCCTTAAACATTCATTTTCATAAAAAAAAATTTCTCACTATCCTTGAGTAATACCATGTTTTCATTGCTAGTTTGGAAGGCAAAATAACAGTTCACATTGGTTGTTGGGGGATGATAGTAGCTGATGGAGTCTGTGGCATGCCAGAAGTGTAGACCCCCTTGACACACTCACTGAGGTCAGGCTTTGGAACAATGTGACCTGAACTGAGGGAAGGTGAACTGACTTCCTATCATCTGAATACTTGTTCTCCTTTTATTAATGTCAAAGATAAAGTTTTTGTAATAATAAACATTGATCAGATTACACTGGAAAACGCACACTGTCCCATACTTCTGAGCCATACAAACGTGCACCCAGTTTCACTCTTGGCAAACTGTTCTGCCACCCACTACACAAGGCCTCCAGACAGGGCCTCCATCTCTCTGGGGTAGGCTTGCCTCCCCCTGGTTCCCTCCCTCCAACCACCCCAGCCTGCCATCATCCAGTCCATGTGCTCCAGAGCTGCAGTGAATGTCAGCCTCTCATTGGCCCCTTGGCCCCTTCCAGCCATGGAGACCTTCCAGACCTGGCCCTTCTAGGGCCTTTCCCTGATAACAAGGGATCCAGGCACTCCAGGAGCTACTCCACTCATCCACTGCCCAGTAGGGCCTGTGAGCACTGGGGCAGTGCCATGTTCTCTTCACCTTTCATGGGGCCTTGTGTGTGAGGAGCCCCTGGAACACCACCTGCTTACAGGGACCCAAAGCAGGGGCACTGGCAGCTGCTCCCAACTTTCCTCTCTCTCCAAAGAGCCTTTCCTTCTCTTTTCAAAGGTATGCACAAATAACACCTCTTTCCTGGTAAAGAGAAGCAGATAAATACAGCATTGGCTTTAAGAGTGTTAGAATAGGAATTGGGACAGGGTTCTAGCCCTAGGGCTTCCATTCCCTAATCATGTAAGAACAAGCACCGACAGGATGTCATCATTTCTTTATGATTTTCTTTGCCCGCAAATGGTGATATTCATAGTTGCCTGAACAAAATGAGAACAGCATGAGGTCATAAAGGTGACTGTGTCTGCAAAGTGGTACCACTGTTGCAGGTGGGCAGTAGCATCATTGCAGGTGGAGGCAGTAGCTTGGCAAAGTCCTCACAATATACACAGTCACCTCCCCAGGCCAGGCACCTCACCTGGTGGGAAAAGTTCCTGGGAGCAAATGCATGCACAAAGAACAAAGGCAAATGCTCACATCCCTTGCAACTTTGCTGCCCAGCACACTCCTTCTCCGTGCTGGCTATCATTGTGCCCAAAAGGTAAAAATAGCTCCACTTTCAAGCTTCACCTCAATAAATTAGGGTTAGAGGCCAAGGTTCTAGCAGAGGGAACCTTACAGCAACAATGGGATGGCCCCTAGACCAAGGAGAGGTTAGGCCTGGGGCACAACCTTCACTAATTTGCCTCCACTGACTTCATCTGGCTCTAACAGCACCACCCACCTAAAGATCAGATACATGTTCCTTGATACTGAGTGGTCTTTGAAAAATGAATATGTTCAATAGAATCTATTTATCTTGGGGGGAAATGAATATAATTCCAGTCAGTGTTCAAAGACACTATTTTTTTAGCCTGCACAGTAGCATATGGTTACGGTAAGGTAGCGTGTCAAGCCAAAGTCTTTTGTGAATCCAGGGCAAAGCTCTTTTCCAATGACACAAGATAATTATGAATAGAAGGGTGATCCTCCTTCATGTCCAGCAGGAGCTCGATTCTGACTATTCATATTGGTCATACCCACTCAGAATGACAAAATCATTTGATGGACAGTAGACAGATATGCATTATTCACAGAGGCATCTTCAAAGAAATTCCATAAATTATAGTTTCCTGAAACTGAAAGTTCCAGTGAGCTGGCGGTGAATGCTAGGGGTGAAGAGGTGTAATCAGCGTGAGTATTGTTCCTGGTTAATTTGTCCCTTATAGGTGGCTGCATTTTATGCCCCAGGAAGAAGGGCTCTCTTTGTATTTTCTCAGAACTGCCTTCAACTCTTCCCAGAGACTGCCTACAGTTACTGAGTCTTGACCTGGGCTGCATATTAGTATTGCCCTGGAGTCTTTTAGAATCCCACTGCCAGGGTCACTCCTGAGAGATTCCTCATTGATCTGAAGTGAGGCCTGGGCATCAGTATTTTTTTAATCTCTGTAGTTGATTCTAATGTGCAGCCAGGTCTAAAAATAATGAACTAACCACTATAATTGCTTAAGAGATTTGCACATTTTTAGCCAACCAGGTTGTGTTCTTGAATACCTTTCCCTGTATACTCAGATTCCAAATACATAAATCAAGGTCCATTTAAGTCTGGGTTCTCCAGAGAAACAGAAGTAACAGAATGTATACATAGAGAGAATTATTTTAAGGAATTGTCTCCTGCAATTGTGGAGTCTGTCAAGCTCAAAATTTACAGGGCAATCCAACAGGTTAGAGACCCAGGAAAGAGTTAATGTTAAAATTCAAGTCCAAAGGCAGACTGGAGGCAGAAATCCTTCCTCCTCAAGAGACATCAGTCTTTTCTCTTAAGGCCTTCAACTGGTGAGGTTGATCCACATTTTGTAGTGTAATTGGTTTTATTTGAAGTCTACTTATTTAAGTGTTAACCACATCTAAAAAGCACACTCACAGCAACATCCAGACTGGTGTTTGACCAAATGGTTGGGAATCATGCCCTAGCCAAGATGACACAAAAAATTAATGATCATAGTAACTTTCAATGGATGTATCTGAACAGTGCATAGATGACTCAGCCCCTTGGCCATCTGGCAAAGTGCTTCAACTATGTACTCCTCCAATTCTTCCTTATTTACATTATTGACTAAAGACTAATTAGTTCATGTTTGTATCTCCAAAAAGAACAGGTGTGGATACTAAGTGATGGTCACCAGTAGGGCTGGAGAATTCTGGGGAGCAGTGCAAAAAGCATTTGAAATTGAAGTCCTGGAATCAGTTGGAGAGAGAGCTGACAAGATATCAGACAAATGGACACATGAAGCTAGGATCTAGAAATAAAGTTACTAGAAATCTAGTTACTTCAGGTAGGGAGCTGAAGGCTCTCCATCCTAGAGCAATTGACACAAACTATTGACACAATAGTTTCAATCCAGGCAGATAGGAAAGGGGAAAAAGTGTGTTACCATATGCAAGCCCTGTAAATGAGGAGCCAGCACCAGGCCTATAGAGAAAGTTCTACTCACCATCAGGCCAGTAAGAATCATTGTGATATCTAAAGTAGGTCATCAGCACAATTGTGGACCAATACCAGTTTATCTTCTAGCTATATGAATAACATGAAAAACTTAATACCAAGTTGAAATATAAGATATGCCAATCAAACACCTTCCACTGCATCAGGGAACACTCCTGCTTTCTGGCTTCCTTCAGTAAGGTGGAACAGAAAATTGAAGGCATGGAGAATCGTGAGGTTGGTGAATACATTCCCTAGGATCCTTTTCTAGGCTGGTGATAGGCTGACTGACAGCCTCCCTCCACCAAAATTCCTACAGACAAACTCCTCCTCACAATCCTTTTTTCCTTTCCAGGTTCAGGCTTATAAAGGTGCACACTGGCACTTGTTATCAGAGACTGCAAGTCAACTGCAAGGTTAGGGAAAGAGTGGGGGGTGGATCCTGAAGGCAGTGGATAGAACTTGGAAGAGGTTCCTACATTCCCATGCCTTTCTCATTGGTTACTCTTTCCTATCAGGACACTGGTGATACCAGAACCATCTACAATGAATGTGAGACTCAAGCTGCCTATAACCAGCCATGGGTTCAGAACGAATGGCAATTATCCAACTCGGTTCAGAAGCAAGGCAGGTATACCAATTGGCTTAAAGCTAGATTATGTCTCTATTGTGTCCCACCTGTGTGACCTTGGAAAGGTAACCTCTGGGCCTCAGTGCCTTCATGGGTAAAGTAGGGATAGTGGTATGATCTCCTAAAGACAGTTGCTTTGAGAACTAAATAAGTTAGTACATTTAAATCACAGCATAATACCTGGTATATAGGCATACCTTCTAACTCTAGATCATTGGTTCTCAAAGTACATTCCACACACTCCTGAGGGTCCTAAGACCTTTCAAGGGGGGACATGTGGTCAAAACTATTTTCATAATAACACAAAGACATTATTTGCCTTTTTCTTTCTGCTGACATTTGCACTGATGATAAAAAGCAGGGATGGATAGAACTACTGACACCTTCACACAAATCAAGACTCCAAAAGGCAGTAGTGGCCGGTTATTTTAGTCTTCACTGCCACAAAGTCAGAAAAAAAAAAGTCAATGCTACATAAGAACTTAAAAATGTCCTCAGTGTGATAGAGAAGTAAATTGATTAATTTTATCAATCTCAACACAAGAATGCATGTCTTTTTAATATTTAGCATGACAAAACAGGAAGCATGCACAAATCACTTTTGCTGTATACCAAAGCTGGGATAGTACTTGTGCATTCATTTGATTTGTAGACTGAACAAGTCACTTTTTCAAGGAATAGATTTTTACCTGAATGAACTATGGACAGACAAACAATAGTCCTTCAGATTTGGGTATTTGTCAGGCATTGTCTCTAAAATGAATGACATGACCTTGTCAGCTCAAGGGAGAGGACTGACAGAACTTGCCAATGATAAGAATCTAGCTTTCAAGTGAAAACGAGAACGCTGAAAAGCTTGTGTCTGCCACCATGATCTTGACAGCTTCCCAATAGTTAGAGACTTTTCTAAAGAGATGGAGGAATGATATAACAAATGTGATCTTTTGATGTTGTCTAATGGAATATGTCAGTATATGGAAGATCAATACAAACTAATATTTTCCAAGTGACCAGTGCATGAAGTTACAGAATTACACACAGGCATAAGATCCATCCTAAGTCTACAATAGACCAATAGATTATAATGTAGCAGAATATGAAAAGTTTATTAACTTGGTTTCAGATTCTATGACTGCAACTAACTTTTAAGAAATTACTTCTTATCAGAGCACCTGGGTAGCTCAGTCGGTTCAGTATCCAATTTCTGCTCAGGTCATGATCTCATGGGAGTTCAAGCCCCACATTGTGTTCTCTTCTGTGTGCCCAGAGCCCACTTCTGATCCTCTGTCTCCCTCTGTCTCTACTCTCCCCTGTTTGCTCTTTATCTCTCTCAAAAATAAACATTAAAAAAAAAGAAGTGACTTCTTGTCAAATTCTAGTATAATATCACAGAAGAATATTTGCAATTATTTGAAAATGCTATTAAAATACTTCTCCCCTTTCTAACCACATATCTATGTAAGGCCAGATTTTCTTCAGCTTTTTCAACCAAAACAACATATTCCAACAGATTGAATGCAGACGCAGATAAAAGAACCAGCTGTCTTCTTTTAAGATTTGCAGAAACAATGTCACTCTTTTCACAAAAATGTTTTGTTTTAGAAAATGTAATTGTATTTCATGAAAATATTTTATTTATTTTAACTTGTAAGAGATTTAGTATTGTTATTTTAAATATAGTAATAAGTGTTTTAAAATTTCTCATTTTTCTGATTTCTCAAATCTAACACAAACTGATAGAAATTACCCACATAAACAAAAATTCTTTGGCATGTTCAATAATTTTAAAGAATGTAAAGGGATCTCAGTATCATAAAGTTTGAGAACTACTGATCCAAGTGATCACTATCACACAACTGAAGCTAGTCTGGGAGAACATCCTACCAAAGTAACAATCCATTGCTACAGTATCTTTGTTAATTTTGGCCCTTCAATTTGCTCTCCCTGTTTCTCTTCATCCACCCAAATTCTGCTCATTTTTCAGCAGACACATCTGAAGTGCCCTTAAGTCCAAGGAGTCCTTCCTGGATAATGTAGGAATGACATCACACTATCCCTTACCTAGTGCTTTTATGTCTATGCCTCATAATATGTTCTTTACTTGTCCAATGTTACACATCTTATCACACCAACTTGATTGTAAAGCCTTTGAGAAGAGAAACTCTGTTCAGTAATTATTTTCCTGTATCCAGCACATGGGTACATAATCTACATAATATAATTTAAATGTGATCATACAAATTGAATGTATGTATCAGCGTAAATCATGTGTGGCTTTTGCCACACAGCTTCCCCCTAAGAAACTGATCTATTCTCATGGCCCTTACATTTTTATCTTTGTATAAATGAAGAACCTTCTATACCCATTGATCTTTATTTGCTAAAAGGTCTTTTCTTATATTTGGCTAATGCTTATCTCAATAAATGCTAAGTGGAGGAGACAGCATATTTGATCCTGTCTCTTTATTATTACACACTTTTCAAATACATCTCCCAGAATCTCATGGCCAATTATAATCTCTGAAAGAGCTATGGTCCCAATAAGAATCTTTTTAAAACTGGATAAGATATGAGATTAATTGTGGAAATGTGTATAGGTTAAAAAAAGTAGTTTTAAAACCACAAATGTGTAGTAATTATATTACAATGCTGTGGTTATGGATGATTTTTTCTGTTTTTCACAGATGTTCTCTAATGATATTTGTATTATTTTTTTTTACAGTTCTATTGTATATTTAAAATCCAGTTACGCATTTCTTACCAGTTGGGATTTATGAGCACATAGATCAAAAGCCAACTGTGAGGGGCGCCCGGTGGTGCAGTCGGTTAAGCGTCCGACTTCAGCCAGGTCACGATCTCGCGGTCCGTGAGTTCGAGCCCTGCATCAGGCTCTGGGCTGATGGCTCAGAGCCTGGAGCCTGCTTCTGATTCTGTGTCTCCCTCTCTCTCTGCCCCTCCCCCGTTCATGCTCTGTCTCTCTCTGTCCCAAAAATAAATAAACGTTGAAAAACAAAATTAAAAAAAAAAAAGCCAACTGTGAAAAATTATTTGGTATATGAATGATCCTCAATAATGTTGTTATAAAAAACAACAACTGTGGCTTACTTGGTGGGGATTTACATGCATTAAATATTGGGTAGTGGGAGTTCACAAAAAATTCTGGGAAGTTTAGCAAATAATATTGGCAGAAAACTGAGCAAACCTAGTAGCCCAGAACCCAGCCAAGTCTGCACCAGAAAGTATGGCTATGGTCCCAGTGCTGGTATTGCCTCCCCTGGACACTTGCCACTGCTATAAATTTCTACGGAAAGCCTCACAGTGTTGGGCAGGACCATCTGATTGGCCAAGTCCAGGTCACACCGGTGGCAAGAAGTGGGGAAAAGGGATTATTTGTCCCTTCCTTTTGCTTTTGTTGGGAATCTTGGCCCTCCCTACCATCAAGATCTGCATGATGAAGGAGAGCCTCCAAGCAGAAGGGTGTTCAAATGCTGGAAAGCCAAAAATTGATATATATTCACACATAATGCTATATACAACTGAAGCATTTGAAAGGGCCACGAATGAAAATTACAGTAAAATTCATTTCAATGAGTTAAATGAATAATGCTTTCCTTTCACTTAAGAAGAAAACTATTTTCTGCCTTTTGAAGATATGCTGAAAGTCTCAGTTCTATTAGGCTGTATCTTACGGCAGCAGATAGCTCAACTTACCATCATCACTCCTTTTAAATTTTGCAAACCCTATCCACTCTTCAAGTCCAATTTGAAGTTCCTACTCGTCCATGAGGTAACTTAAGTGTTCTTCTGCTAAAACAATTACCTACCCATTGGCAGAAATGTATTTGCAGACACTCTAGAATCTAAATAAAAGAAAATGTTAGGATGAGAAGAGTAATTCTGATGCCAACTACATCTATTGAGAAAACAATATCTAGATGCTGCTGTTAAGCAGTTGGCAGTCAACAGGGAGTGTTTCAACCATACAGTCTATCTGGAAATATAACACAGTGGCTTACTATTTTCACCTGGAGCTACTAGGTTTCATTTCAAGTCCCACTTTCTCTATTTCCTGGTGATATAATCAGGGTCAATTTACTTAACTCTCCAAACTAGAGTTATCTCAACTGCAAAATAGTAACAATAATAGCACCTACCTCTTAGGGTTGTTGTTGGGATTATATGAGATAATGCACATAAGTAGCAAGTGCCTTATGGATATCACTTGATAAATGGTATTTAGATATAAATGATAATTATACATTGACCTCAATGTAGATTTTAAGTTTAATTCTTCCTGGAAAGTAATAAGCACCCCTTTCAATATATCAATATGATATAAATGATTATTATACATTGACCTCAATGTAGATTTCAAGTTTAATTCTTCCTGGAAAGTAATAAGCACCCCTTATTGGAAAGCAATAAGCATCCCTTCCTAGTTTCAGCCTGAGTAGCAGGCAACAGAAATTTACCCTGCTTGACATTTAAGTAGCCACTTAATATTAGAAGATAATTCAGCTATTAGGTAACATACTTTTAATGGCTTAAATTGTCTCGTTGTTTTGTCCCAAGTTTTAACTGGTTCACATAAATTTCAGTCCTGTTAAATGGTTACATCAAGAATTTATACTGCAGGGCTAAAACACAGGAAAAAGATGTGATCCCTCCCTTGGAAAATGATACTCAGGCAAGCAGGAAACATTACAACCTGCTTAGGAAAAGGAAGAGGAAATGAATTTGCATGCTAGGGAGGGAAGTGGGGACCAATCACAAATAATGCACTGCACTTGTGAGCACCTCCAAAGTATTCTGAAATGTTATTCACTGCTGAGAGAGGAAATCTGAGTTGACATATTATTTTCTGAACTGTTTATTAATGCATTGACTGAGGCAGAAGCCGATCAGCCTTCAATCCCATCCCCCAATTCAAAGTCAGTGTCTTGTCACCAGCTCTCTCTGCTAGCTGAGAGAAGGGGAAAACTAAAATTCTGAAAAAGCTGTTAAGAACAGTTAAGAAAAGAAACCTGATCTTCACCCCCCCCCCCTCCTTGCATGAGTACAACAAAGCTTATGCTTTCAGTGGGAGCATCTGAAGTGGAATTTCCATTAATCTTGGGCCAAAAAAAAAAAAAATGCCTTCTGTTCAGCTACCAATCAATCAGCCCCAAATGAAGGAGGCGGTTAATGTTTTTTACCCAACTGAACCTCTCTGCCTCTGGACTAATATCAGAGCTAAAGAAATTAATCAGGCACATACTGACGGCAGAGCTTCAAACTGTAATCTACCTTGATGGGTTCTAACTCTGCAGTTCACCAGTTAATGGGAAAAACAGACCTTACCAGGGGCTAAGAGGTAATCTTGCTGCCACAGTAAACAGCATAAATGCTATTTTGACATAATATAGTAAAGTGACCAGAGCCCATCACTCCCTTGAGAAAAGGGAAGAAAAGAGGGGATTAAAATGTATTTTGTGAGATTGGAGTGAGACAGAAAGAAGGATTTACTGATACCTAGAGGTGTTCAAAATTAGAATCAGTCAGCTCCAGACCTGATTTCAGCTCCTTTGATTGATTCTTTCTTCTTTGGTGTTTTTTAAATATCAGATTAGCTCTGGGGCGCCTGGGTGACTCAGTTGAGTGTCTGACTTCGGCTCAAGTCATGATCTTGTGGTTTGTGAGTTCAAGCCCCACATGGGGCTCTGTGTTGACTGCTCAGAGCCTGGAACCTGCTTCAGATTCTGCGTCTCCTCTCTCTCTCTTTGCTGCACCCCCCGCACTTGTGCTCTCTCTCTAAAATAAATAAATAAATAAATAAGCTATGTTGTTATGAGTTCATACTTGAGTGAATAAGGAATAAAAAAATATTTAAAGGGGTTCCTGCATGGCTCAGTCAGCTGAGCTTACAACTTTGGCTCAGGTCATGATCTTGGGGTTTGTTGGTTTGAGCCCCACATTGGGCCCTGCATTGACAGATCAGAGCCTGGAGCCTGCTTTGGATTCTGTGTCTTCCTCTCTCTCTGCCCCTCCCCCACTCATGATCTATCTCTCAAAAGTAATTAAATGTTAAAAAAGTTAAAAATAAAAAAATAAAAATCAGACTACCTCAGATGCTGCTCTCCAACTACTGCTCCTGACCAGAAATGCACTCATGCACTTCTGTCAAATAAAAATTGGGAATCAATAGATCTAAAAAAGGGTCAGTTTCAAACTCTCTCAGACCAAGCACAAAATCCAAACCCCATATCTGCCTATGTTTATAGCCAACTGTTTAAACTAGAATCTATGGAATAAATCTACAGGACACCAAACCCTTAAAAATTCAACTCCGCAAGCACTTATTAAGTAGTTATTAGTGCAAAGTGCTAATATGTTGTGCTAAGTGCTACAGGATCAAGAGATGAATACATGTCGAGTTTATGCCTTCATACAGCTAAGAACCTTATTGGAGAGACAAATACGCAAACAACTATAGTAAAAAGCAAAATTATATAAGGAGTGGAAATGGAGAAATAAGGAAATGCTGCAGAATGTAACTGGGATGACTCTGTTTTTCCCTCTACCACAGCACTGTCACCTGCATTAAATGGTTGCCAAAGTAAATGACCCAACGGTTGAATCACTGCCACCTTCCTATTATAATTCTGCACATGTCACTTTCCTACAGAGCCCTTAATCAGCACATTCATTTCATTCACCAAGATTGAAAAGACCTGACTGCAGAATATTTGCAGAAGGTTGTTTTTCCATCCCTGACCAGTGTGGTTTGGAAAGTTACTATCTTCAGAGAAAGTAGAGGCTCATAAAATAGTGTAATTTTCCTCTTCAAGATCTTTGCAAAAAAACCTGATATGTATTGACTAGTATTTTGCAAATCAACATATATGAAAATTTCTAATTAGCATATTATGGAATCATATACCTCATCTTTTTTCTTCCCTCTGATCTCTTCCTAGTTGTAATTAAACCAGCTGTGGCTATTTAGGCCTTTTTCATGTTCCAAGAATAACCTTCCGCTCTTTCTATCAGAACCATTAGAAAAAAATAAAGTCTTAACATTGCCTTGGATGAATCACACCAGGATCTCATTTGAGTCCATAATTAAAATCCATTTTAATCCATAGCACATAATTAATCTAATCTAGTGGGCCTCAGTGAGAGACTACCATAATAAATGCTCTTCATGTACCTGATGGAAATGACTAAAAAGAACTATCCCACCAACTACCTTCCACGACTTCAAAAGATCCATGAAACATTAGAACCACAAAGAACATTAAAAGCTTTCATTTTGTAATCTGAAAGAAGAAACAGTTACCAGGCACTATGCTAGAAATGTATCACATTCACCCTATGTGCACCTGATCAGGTATACATCGTTGTCCCTCTCCTAGAAATGGATAAAGAGATTTGGAAGGGTGGAGTCAGGTTTTGAACCCAGGTCTCTTGAACAAGGTACCTCTGTCCACTGATCTGGTTCCTGCCCTATGCTGACCCCCTCCCCCCGCAAGGGTCAACTGAGTTCATGAACTCCATGTGACAGAGGAGGAGTTGAGTACTCCCACCATGCTGGCTATCAGTCCAGGGCTCTTATGGCTGTGCAGGCTAAGTTCAGAGAGGTATGTGACTAGAGGACAGTGGCCTGGTTCCAATCTGATGCTGCCAGAAAAGAACCTCTTAAGATTCCCATAGGACAGCTGTCCCTATCTTTATTTTCCCTCTTCCTTATTCTTTATTCTAATACTATCTTCTTGATACCAAAACAGAGTGAAAATTTAATTCACCTTCCCACAAGTGACCACTTTTTAATATCATTTTGAATGTTCCTTGTGCCTTTGTATTCTATAAAGACATCTTTTCACATTTAAGCAATTATTACATTTCATTCCATGATTTGCTTTTATCTTTTTTTAATATGAAATTTATTGTCAAATTGGTTTCCATACAACACCCAGTGCTCATCCCAACAGGTGCCCTCCTCAATACCCCTCACCCACCCTCCCTTCCCTCCACCCCCCCGTCAACCCTCAGTTTGTTCTCAGTTTTTAAGAGTCTCATGTTTTGGCTCCCTTCCTCTCTAACCTTTTTTTTTTTCCTTGCCCCCCCCCCATGGTCTTCTGGGGGACCTTAAGATCCTTAAGTTTCTCAGGATCCACATAAGAGTGAAAACTTATGGTATCTGTCGTTCTCTGTATGACTTATTTCACTTGGCATAACACTGTCCAGTTCCATCCATGTTGCTACAAAAGGACATATTTCATTCTTTCTCGTTGCCACATAGTATTCCCTTGTGTTTTTTTCACTTAACATATCTTAGAGATCTTTCCAGATTACATTAATATAATTCTCAATTCATATTATCCACACATTCATATAATCCTGCTTATTCATTTGAACTTATACTGAGTGTCCTATTGTATGAATGCACCATGATTTCACCAATGACATTTAGTTTGTTCTCAGTTTGTTGTTTTTACAAATGGCCATGTAGAAAAACAAAATTATAAAAGTAGTAGAAGAAAAATACAAGAGAATTTAAAAATGAAATCCTAGGCAAAAGAAAATATATTTTCAACAAGATCTAAAAACCCAGAAAATAAAATATTTTTAGTCTTCAAGCAGTAACATTCTAAATTATTCAAAATATAAGATATTAGAAAAAAGAAAAAACACTTGCAAGGTAAATATCAGAGGGCTGTTAATATCCAGAATACATAAATAACCCTGTAAATAGGTAGGAAAAAAGTGCTATATTGAAGAGAATACAACTATTTTATATGAATGTGATGCTTTCTTTTATCTCTTTATTATAGTCACAATAATATATTTTCTAATGTTGAACCATCCTTGTATTCCTGAATTCAATACATCAAAATCAAGTACAATTTTTCTGTTAATAAGTTAGGATTAAATATCTTGAGTACTGCAATCAGATTTGTTCATAAGATTGAAGTATAATTTGATAGAAACACATTTTATTATTATTTTCACCATTTTTTCTGTTACAGAGTTTTTTGACATGTTTTTGCCTGAAAGTGATAATTTTTGAAGCGGAATTTAATTCACATTAATTAGAACTTAATTCTGTAATCTCAGTTTCTCTATTTAACATTCATTCTTATTGATTTCTGTCCCCTCTTTTTAAGTTTTGTTTTTATTTCTCTTACTTTCTTGCTTTTGGTTGTATTGATCAATTTTTCTTTATTGCATTTTCCCCTCGAGTGATCTAGAAGTGATAAAGTCCAATACTGTTTTATTAATAGTTGCTCTTAAAATTTTTACACACTAAAATAAGTATGCTTATTTCATTTTTCTCTTTCGAAACAGAAGGAAACTTAGTGTGCTGTTATACTCACCCTTTCCTCACCACTCCTGGGTTGATAAATACCATTGATTTTAGTTCTGAATTGCTGCTTACTGTCTTTATATTATGCATTAGTAGTTATTTTATCTTTTCTGTACTTCTTTGATCACTACTGTGACCACCATCATTTCTTAAATTCATTTTTCATTTCAATACCATCTACTATTGAATATTGAATATTTGTTTCAGAGATGGTTAGTGTATGGTAAATACTGAGTTCTTGCATGTTTCAAATTGTCTTTATTTCTCCTCATGAACTTACCATGTGAAACATTCAAGGTTGAATATATTTTCCTCTCTTTTGGCAGGGAAGGAGGTAAAGAAGGGGTATGTTCTCAGTCAGCCAGGTGGACCCACTTTTGGAAAGGGTTTTATTGTCTTCATTAATGAGAACTCTGACACCACTGGGATTCTTATTTCTCTGTAGGTAAGTTGTTTCCATCTTTCCTGAAAACCCGTGCTTTCTGCAGGTGGTCTCTCACTTTGGTCTTTTGCTACTCATTGTGCACAGTACTGGCCATATTCTCTCATTCTTAAGGCTGAGAATGGTCTCCCCTTTATGGAAATTATCTTTTAGTGTTTCTCTAAACAGTTAAGAACACAGGCTTTAGAAACAGTCTGTTCTAATCTCCTCCACTACTTACTAGCTCTGTGGCTTTAGGCAAATTGACTAACCTCTCTGCCTCTCATTTCCTTCATTTAAAAAAATAGGCTAGTGGGGCACCTGGGTGGCTCAGTCGGTTAGGCATTTGACTTCGGCTCAGGTCATGATATCATGGTCTGTGAGTTCGAGCCCTGCGTCGGGCTCTGTGCTGACAGCCTAGATCCTGGAGCCTATTTCATATTCTGTCTCCCTCTCTCTGACCCCCCCTCTTTCATGCTCTGTCTCTCTCTGTCTCAAAAATAAATAAACATTAAAAAAAAATTAAAAATGGGCTAGTGATAGTCCCTACCTCTTACAGTTTAGAATTAAGGGATGAGTCCATTTATGAGAAGTTCTTAGAAGAGTGCCTGGCACATAGTAAGTACTTGATAATTCCCCTTTTTCACAGTTCTGTTCACTGAATCATTTCTGTTTTCTCTGGAAGTAGTCAGCACCCCCCTACCTTAAACACCTAATAATCCTTTCTTATCATGATGACTGAAAAACCAGGTTAGCTGGGTTAATGAGTACAGATGACTGCTGTATGTCTTGTCTGCAGTCACGTGGCATTGTTTTCCCAAAATGTCTGAGAGCTGACTGCTCTTACCTTGCCACCTGTTTCCCCCATGCATGTTTTAGGCTTTGCTTCCTCAACCCTTTCCAGCTTCCAGGGATTCCTCACAAGTTATCCAAAGATAACTTTCTCTCTAACCTTCCAGTTCTCTTTGCATTATTCTTTTAAAGACTTATTTTACATTTTTAAAGGGGAGTGGAGTCAAGAGGGGGAGAACATGTGTCCTCACTTAGCCCTCCAAATGCAGCCCCTTTTTGACTACTTTTTACCTCCCTTTTCTCCTGCTCTTTAGTGCATCTGTAGGACAAATTCCCAAATCTGTGGCATGGCTTCTAAGTCCTTCTATTCCTGGATTTGGTTCCTGCATATCTCTTCCAATTTACCTCTCTCTGCCCTCCTTCTATCACACTCTATGCTATAACCATATTGAATGCAATATTTATTTCTTAATACATCTTCTTTCGCCTCTTGGTTTTCACTCTTATTCCTTCCTTTGTCTACTGACTAATCTTTCTTTGGGTCCCTGATTCTGTTTCCTCATTAGTAAAACAAAATCTGGGAATAAATTATCTTTAGGAATTCTTTTAGCTCTTAAAGTTTATGATTATATGCAAATATACTCCTTGACATCTTACCACTTTCTCCTATTTCCTCAATTTAGTTCAATGTCACATATTCTAAAGAAATGTGCAGGATATGAATGCTTAATTTTTTATCTTAGTTCTCTATATAACACCTCAGACTTACAGAGCTTTTAATTGCAGCCAACATGTTTCTCAAATGCTAAGTAAGAAATTAATATGTCAACACAGCAGGTCAGCATAGAGATTACTAAGAATAGTAGCCCAGCTATCTAGTTAACACCTCTTTTAGTTTGGAGCCTGATTAAGAAATGGTTTCTGACAGCGCCTAGCAAATTTTCATCAATTAATAGAAGAAACTCAAATTCTGATCTTGAATTGCAACACTTTTAATAGAGGTTTTTAAATTTTCCTCTCAACACCGGGGGCAATATATGTGACCATGTGCAGTCTTGCTGATAACAACTTGCCCTCTTGTAGTTTAACAGAGAGAGCAGACAAATAGTTTGCCTCGGATTCCAGTCACATTGCCATTTCGTCCCATGCTATGGGGCCAGAATAATTTTCTATATCCTGCTGTAAATATCACTTCTTCAGAACAACTCATAATGTCTTCTTAAGTTCTACCTCTATCCCCCACTCCTCAGTTTGTTTCTTACGTTTCCCTTCCCCCAGGAATGCCTTGCTCTCTGGAGACTTAATACCATCATAATCCCTATGTCATAAAAGACAAAACCTGTCAATAAATGCTGCAGCTGTGGTCATGGAAAAGTAGGAAATTCTCTTTAAATCACCATCTCTGAAATGAAAAAATGTCTGGTCCAGAAAGACATTATATGCAGTCTGGAAAGGTCTTCACCAAAGTCACACGGGAAGTGGTGGTTTCACATTGCTACAAACACTGTCGTTATTGTTCACACTGATGAACAGTTTCAGTTCTCACTAATATGAAATTCCACCAAATGAATATCCTGGAAAATAATCTGAAACTCCAATAATAACACAAGTATGAGTTTACTCTCAGGGTATCTGAGATTCAATATATTGACCTCTTCATCCCCAGTAGCTATGGGGACCATATAATTTATCATCCACACTGAAACAGGATTAAGAGTAAAAGATCTATTAACAGCTATATCAGGTCAACAGGTACAAATAAGACTATCTTGGTAAAAAGAACTATATCCTATCAAAGATAAGTATACCAACTATAGAACTAAGTCTCTACATAAATCACTTGTCTTACTGCATATTATGGTTCAAAGAAGTAATCAATTCTATTTTCTCTTAGAGAGGAACATTTATTCCCCACTCTTCATGATTCCACAAAGAGGCATTTGAATGGGACTTGCCCTCCCTACCCCCTTTCTTGTCCCCCAGCTCATTTGCATCTAGCTATTAGTGACTTTTCTTAATAATTTATTAATTTTTTAATGTTTATTTATTTTTGAGACAGAGAGAGACAGAGCATGAACAGGGGACGGACAGAGAGAGAAGGAAACACAGAATCTGAAACAGGCTCCAGGCTCTGAGCAGTCAGCACAGAGCCCGACGTGGGGCTCAAACTCATGGACCGTGAGATCATGACCTAAGCTGAAGTCAGATGCTTAACCAACCAAGCCACCCAGGCGCCCCTATTAGTGACTTTTCTAATGAGTTAGTAGAGGAAAGTGATGACAGTGTTTTTTGTTCAGCCTCCTGAAAGCCAGCCTGCCTACGAAGGATATGATGTTGGTTCTCTTTCTACCTTGCAGTTGCAGCCTACTCCAGGTGGCAACCTGGAGATGCCCAAGGCCACCAATGACAAGGGCATAAGTATATCTAATCCATTTCGGATGTTTGAACAAACCCTTTTGCCCACAAATCAAGAGCCACATTCTCCAACTGAATTTATCAGTAAGGAAGCTGACTTTAGACCTACATTTATCTTTCTCCTTGTTCTTAATTCTCAATTGCTGAACTGGAAAGAAAAAGTAATGGGTGTTATGTTTTGACACTTAAGACTCTTACCATTTTTGATGGCATTGCTGGCTGGAAACAGAAGCTAATGAGAATCTCAGGAATGTATAAAAAAATAGCAGGCATAAAATTAGGTAGACAAGCATCTCTTATCTTTTATGGTAAAATAAATACCTTGCATTTTACTTAAAAGGCAATTTGAATATAAGATTTTTTAAAGGATTCAGCATCATATTAATTTTCACACACACACACACACACACACACAACCCTAAAACGATTCAGCCATAGGAAATTTTCTTTTTAAGGATATTCCTCCTTAAGGATAGAAATCCAGGCAGAAGCACTGGAGAGAGTACATAAATATCTTAAAAAGGTGAGAGTTTCCAGAAACATAAATCCCGTAGACACATCATCACAGAGAATGTTGCAGTATCTATTTTGCATACACACATGCTCACACACACCTTGCGTGCACACACATCATATACACTCACACACACACACACAGCATTCTAAACATTACCACAAGAAAAAGATGTCCACTCTTGCCACTTTAATTCAACATAAAAATAGAAGTCATAGCCATAGCAATAAAATAAGAAAAAGAAATAGAACACATCCAAATTAGTAAGGAAGTGGCAAAACTCACTATTTGCAAATGACATGGTTCTATACTTAGAAACCCTGAAGACTTCACCAAAAAAGAATATTAGAATTAATAAATGAATTCAGTAAAGTTGATGGTTAAAAAATTAGTACACATAAATCTGTTACATTTCTATACACTAATAACAAAAGAGCAGAAAGAAATTAAGAAAACAATTCCATTTACAATTGTGTCAAAAAGATTAAAATACCTAGGAGTAAACTTAACCAAGGAGGTGAAAGACATAACTTGGAAAACTATCAGACACTCATGAAAGAAATTAAAGATAATATAAATAAATGAAAAGATATACCATATCCACGGATTGCAAGAATTAACATTGCTAAAATGTCCATACCACCTAAAGAAATCTACAGATTCAATTCAATACCTTTCAAAATACCATTTTTCATAGAACTAGAAAAATTAATTATAAAATGTGTATGGAATCATAAAAGACCTTGAATAACCAAAGCTATTTTGACAAAAAAGAAGAAAGCTGAGAGTATTACACTTCCAGATTACAAGATATACTACAATGATACAGAAATCAAAGCAGTATAGTACTAGCACAAAAATAGACACAGAGATCAATGGAACAGAAGAGAGAGCCCAGAAACAAACCCACACTTATCTAGTCAATTAATCTATGACACAAGATGCAAGAATATAAACAGGGAGAAGATAACCTCTTCCATAAATCATGTTGAGAAAATTAGACAGCTATATGAAAAAGAATGAAACTGGATGACTTTCTTACAGCATACACAAAAATGAACTCTAAATGGATTAAAGACCTAAATGTGAGACTTGAAACCATAATACTCCTAGAAGAAAATCTAGGCATAATTTCTTTGACATTGGCCTTAGCAATATTTTTCTAGATAGATCCCCTCAGGCAAGGGAAACAAAAACAAAAATAAACTATTAGTACCACAACAAAATACAAAGCTTTTACACAGTAAAGGAAACCATCAATAAAACAAAAAGGCACCCTACTGAATGGGAGAAGATATTTGCAAATGATATATCTGAAAAGAGGTTGATACCCAAAATATATAAACAACTTATATGACTCAACACCAAAAGCAAACAATCCAATTTAAAAATGAGCAGAGGACTTGAATAGACATTTTTCCAAAAAAGGAAATACAGATGGCCAGCAGATACATGAATAGATGCTCAACATCACTAATCATCAGGGAAATGCAAATAAAAAACATGAGATATCACCTCACAACAATTAGAATGGCTAGTATCCAAAAGACAAGAAATAAGTGTTGACAAAAATGTGGAGAAAAGGGAACCCTTGTGCACTGTTGATGAGAAGATGTAAATTGGTGTAACTACTGTCTAAAACAACATGATGGTTTCTCAAAAAAATTAAAAGTAAGAATACCATTCAACCCAGTAATTCCAGTTCTGGCTATTTATTCCCCTAAAAATGAAAACACTAATTTGCAAAGATATATGCATTCCTATTTTTATTGTAGAATAGCTAAGATATGGAAGCAACCCGTATTTATCAATAGATGAATGGATAAAGAAGATGTTTACATGTATAAAATGGATTACTTGGCCATAAAAAGGAATGTGATCTTGCCATTTGCAACAACATAGATGGACCTAGAGGGCATTATACCAAGTGAAATAAGTCAGGCAAAGACAAATACCATACGATTTCACTTATTTGTGAAATCTAAAAACCAAAACAAAGCAGAAACAGAGCCATTAATGTAGAGAACAAACTGGTGGTTGCCAGAGGGGTTGGGAGAGGAGGGGATGGGCAAAACGGGTGAAGCAGAGTGGGAGATACAGGCTTCCAGTTATAAAGTGAATAAGTCATGGCAATGAAAGGTGCAGCATAGAAAATATAGTCAGTCGTATTGTAATAGCATTATATGGTGACAGATGGTGGTCACACTTGTAGTGAACATAGTATAACATATAGAGTTGTCCAGTCACTATGTTGTACACTTGAAACTAAGGTAACATTGTATATTGGCTCTACTTCAATTTAAAAAAAATCATCATTTGTATCATTTTCCTCTATTTCTAACATGAACAATTGCTGAAGTTGGTGATAGACTTGGAAATAAAATCTCCCTAATGAGCAGGTACCAAGAAAGGAACATATATTGAGCAGAACATATATTGATCATTTTATCATGTCATGTCACAGGGCTCAATAATCTTGAAATGTTCAGTACTCCTAAATGTTGACTCTCTTGTTAATGAGACAAAAAAAATTTTTGTTTAATTTTTATAGCCATGCCAGCTATCCTTTAAAACTACTAATTATTGCTAGATAACTAATTCCACAATACAAACTATTTTCAGTGTAACATTATTTCAAAGGATATAAATGAAATATCAACTATTTTTGTCAGATTTGCTTCAGATTATGATAATTCTTTCTTTTGCTTTATTTCTTAGAACTGGGAAAGGCAAATTAATTAGCAGCTGTTTGAATTAAGAAACTTCTAATTTCTCCTGATAAGTTATGGCAGTTGTATAATTAATATTTTAACCTACTTGCTGTCCCACCAATTGGAATAGCAAATGGCTTTTAGACAAGGATCAGCTGGCACTAGACACCACATGCTTTCACCCAAATGCTCATGTACACTGTGTTCAGAGAGCTGTAGGTGTTAGTTTGTATAAATCTACCAATAAGTTTATACTTTTAAGATGTAACAAGAGTGAGAAAAGGAAGGCAGTGCACCAAGAATCGACTCCAGATTTAGGTTTGTGCAATTGTGAGGTACCTATCTTCCTAGGTCTTTATGTTTCTACTAAAATATTCACCCCTGTTGGTCTAATTATAGCCCCAGAGGAAAATGGAACACATGCAGTGAATGGGAGTACAATCCTCAAAGATTACCCACCTGGAGAGAAATGGGAAAAATTGACTTTTTTCCAGCTTTATCACCGAACAAAAATAAGTATTTTTCACCGAGCAAAGGTTTGCAAATTTTGCCATAAGCAAAACACATTTTTATTGCATCCTGAGTAATTTCCCATGATAGAAAAATATTTCCACCTCAATTTTGAATTTTTGGCTCACAAAATACTAAAGCTTTGTCAAGAAGTGAAATACCTAACCCCAAATAATTTGGGTAACAAGGAAACTCAAGGATAAAGGGGGGATTTTACACACTCTTCCATGTAGTTCTTCTGGAAATGTACAAGACAGGACATTTGGAAACCCCCGGCATAAACCAGGTAGTGTCTTGGGGGGTTTGGGGGCTTTCTATGAACACAACACCATGTAACTTCTGGATCAGGAGGGAAGAAATTAAATAAGTTGTCCTCTCAGCCCAAAACAACCCATATCTGCAATCCTATGCATACAGCACTAGAGCATACCCAGCAGAACTGCCCCCACCAATCAACACTTGTACTCACCATTTATTTGACAGAGATGCAGGTTAAGCCCTGTTGGGTGTTCAGAGCTCCCCAGTGAGTCTCCATAAACTGAAAGAAGTATCCCAGAAGCACATCAGATCAGGCCTTCTACTGCACATGAAGGGGAAGGAACCCAACGCTCCTACACACTTTTCTCTATTACTATACTACAAAGTGCATGAAGACAGACCAGGTCTTATTTATATTCACATGTCCCAAAATTCTGAGGAGGCCTTGGCACATAACACGTAGTGTGTTCTGATGAGTGGTTTCTGCCTTCTTCTATTTTCCTATGCCTGTGTCTTTTGTAAAAAATAAAGCAATCTTAAAGAGATCATATGCTTCCTGAACTAAGAGAACTGACCCCATGTTTACTGAAGATTTTCCCAAGAGATTCATCCCACCAAAGGGATTTGTCCCAAGTCATCTTCACAAATGAGTTTTCAAACTATGGGTTACATCTATTCTTTGATGATTTGAATTGACCCATGTGTCAATTATTATGACCCTACTCATAATACCAATAGTGTAGTATAGGTTAAAGAGCCCTTTCTTAGTGTAGGTGGTATACCTGAGTATTTGAAGTTCCATATAGCTCCATAGCTCTTTTGTATGCCTGAGGCTGTACATGCACCAAAGCAATAGTGTCCACTCCCAACAGAACTAATCAAGGGAGTGAATGGAACCATTGCACATCCTGGAGAGGTGTCAGCATACTTACAATGCCCATTTCTGCACTAAGACAACTTAGAGGGTGAGAGAATGCTTCCCTGTATCACTGTAGAAGTATAACTGGCAAAAAACAGAAAAATTTCCAGCTCAGTCTTTAGGCAAAATATGACTGCCCTAGAGAGGACAGAGGAAGAGCAGACAAAGGCAATCAGAGACTCTCTTTCTGCACATGCTGGTACAATTGTTAAGTAAGAAAGAAGCTAAAGAAGCAGATTTCCAAGGGCTACTTATCCCCACAGATGAAAATCCTACTCTGAAACAGAAAAAAAAGAGAAGAATTTCTCTTAATTGTTTTCTAAAGAAAAGAGAGGATTAATAAGATTCTCTGTTACCATGAAATTAGCAAAGAATGGTATTTTCCACAATCAAAAATTATTTGCAAACTCTGGAGGGGAAGAAAAAATCATAGAAGAGATAATAGATATGGACTATTTGGCCCACCTCCCACTTCCTTCAGGATGGAAGATATTGATCACCTTTTCCTTAATTAAAAAAATAATAAAATAACTAAATATAGTTTCTAAATATATGAACAGTTGAAATCTAAGCCAACATTGCTATCAGATATTTTTCAAACAATATTTGATTTGTTAATTTTGGTAATCAATTAGTGCTCTAAACCAGTCCAATTCGAGGACCCCATGGAAATTATTCTTGAGTCTCAGAAAAGTTAAATTTATAGTTTAATGAATTCAATTTTTATCTTGACGTAGTACA
Source organism: Leopardus geoffroyi (assembly GCF_018350155.1). NCBI lineage: Eukaryota > Metazoa > Chordata > Mammalia > Carnivora > Felidae > Leopardus > Leopardus geoffroyi. Next base: position 32,657,893 of record NC_059341.1, on the reverse strand, counting down.
CATAATGGACAATTCCACTGCCTTGCCCGTTCTTTTTTTTAATTTTTTTTAATATTTATTTATTTTTGACAGAGAGAGAGAGAGAGAGAGAGAGAGACAGAGCATGAGTGGGAGAGGGGCAGAGAAAGAGGGAGACACAGAATCCAAAGCAGACTCCAGGCTCTGAGCTGTCAGCACAGAGCCCGATGGGGGGCTTAAACTCACAGATTGTGAGATCATGACCTGAGCTGAAGTCAGATGCTTAACTGACTGAGCCACCCAGGCGCCCCTTGCCCTTTCTTAATAAAAGAGAGAGGTATCATGAAAACCCAGAGGTACTAGAACTCTCAAATTCATCCTGTTTTGACATCATTTCCCTTACCAAGTCTATACACTAAACATTAATTTCTACAAGGAAGTGTGAGAGTTGTATTTCTAGTGATATACAATGAGTTTCTCAGCCATGATGAGATAAAATGGAATTAATTTGGTGTCAAAGACATTCAAAGAAATATTTGGTATCCTTAGGACAACAAATATACAAATTATTTCAGAAATTTTTAATGGAGTGGTATACAAGGAATCTCTCATCAGAGTATAACTCAGAATTATACAGTCTGACTTGAAGCTTAAACTGAATTTATGAGTTTAGCAACCAAGAAGGAAATTTTAAAAATTCATCAAGATTTTAATAATCATAATTTATATAGTCACATCAACTTCATATAAAGGGGAAAGTATATACTTCAAGTTAGAAGAATAAGGTTGAATTTAAAATGATGTTTACTCCATGCCTGACCCTGGAGGAGTCAATTAATAATAAGCATTTGTTGAGGAGCTAATGTGCTTTAGGCACTGCTCTAATAATTTAACATGTGTAAAGTCATCAGTACTCAAAACAAAAAAAAAAACCTATGACATAAACATTATTATTAGCTTCATTTTATAGATCAAAAAACTAAAGCACAAAATGGTTAAATAAGTTGCAGACAGTTGCAAAGCCAATAAGTAGCAGAAGCGGAATTCAAAGCAAGGAAGATTCAGACAACAGAGCCCAAACTCTCACACCACTATACTGCCTCTCAACTTAAGTTCATTGAATCTTAATCTCCTCAACTGCAATTTATGGAAAGTAGAATCTACCTTATTGTTCTGAAGTCAAAATTTGGAAGCATCTTGATAAAGAGCTAAAACTAACAAAGATATAGGGCACTATTGATATACTGTTAGCATAACATATCCATTATATGGCCTAGCAGAAATCCCTGATCAAATCTACATCCTTTGATGTAACAAGAATAAGTGTTGTGAGAGAGGAAGGAGAGAGCAGGATTAACAGAAAGGACAGGATGCTCCTATATATTCCAGAGAATTTAAGATGCACAGCCAACAAAAGAGATGTTCATCAGAACGAAAAAAAGAAAACCCTGTAAGAATAAGTAATAACATGTACAAACTCTCATAATTCTTAAGTGGATGGAAAATACAGTATTATCCTAATGTGAAAAAAAATATGTGTCTTCTTACATATAGAGCACTGGAAGCATGGAAGAACGGAAGAATGAGCATTAAGATGCAGAGTAATAGCACTTCGCTTAAGACCATGATGGAATAACAGGACCAAACTTACTATCCTGCCTTAACCAAATAGAAAACTAGACAAAAAAATGTATAAAACAACAGTTTTCAAACATTGGGCAAGAGGAGTGCAGGACAGTGATCCCTGAATGAAAGAAAACAAATGAGATGAATCTTGGAATAGCCCCAGCTCACTGCCTGGAGAGTTGCCAGCTGTCATTGCAAAAGAGAATCAAAACAAAGTCTAGCAGTCTCACTAATTGGAGGAAACAGTGTTCAGAATTTGGGGAGGCTAAGGTAGACAGAATTTACATAGTAGAGTAACAAAGAGGTGAGAGATACATAAAATGAAAGCTCCAAATATCTGAAGAGGGGTCCACTTGAGTCATTGGCTTGGTACTATCTACACATACATGTAGAGAAATTATTGAAGCCATAAAGGAAAGCACCAAAAAGGTAGATAGAATAATACCTGGAGTACACATAAAGCCAGGAATGGTTTACATTTGTATCAGTCATAGTGAAAAGCTGTATAATAGATGGGCCATCAAGTAAATTCTGAAAAACAGTATTGCATTGACAAATTAGTCCCAGACAAAAGGTTACTCTGGACTTACCTTAAAAGTGCTTAAAAACAATTTTTCAAAAAATAAAATTGACTCCGACTATCAAAAGCAGGTCCCAGAACAAAGCCCCCAAATAGTTAAAGGAATATAGAAAAATATCCAACATTTACCAAAACCCAACCAAAACTTGCCAGGCATGCAAATAAGCAGAAAGACAATCAGAAAGTGAAAAAATCAACTAATCATAATAATAATTTCAAGTGATAATTTCAATAATAACAATAATCAACAGACCAGGAAAATATACATGTGACAAAAGGATTAGCATAGCTATTAAAAACATATTCTGTATGCTCAAAAAGGTAGAGAAACATACATGGCAAGGAGAAAAATAGATAATATAAATAATACCCAAAGGAAACTTCTAGAGATGAAAACCAAAATATTTGGAGTGAAAAATCATTGGATGGGAGTAACAACATATTAAACACTAAAGAAGAAAAAATCAGTGACTTTGAAGATAGCAAAAAAGAAAACTATCTAAAATCAAACACATTAACAAAAAATCTGAAAATATAAGAACAGAGCAGTAATGATATTTAGGACAACATCAAATGGCCTCATATATGGTTCCTGAGGACAGGTGAAAGAGTCCTCACCTCAGGAAAGACAAATAATTTAAAGGATTTGATTAAAAAGTGTAACCTCAAAATTTGATAAAAATGTAAACCCAAAGTGAAAAAAAAGTAAAAACTATACCAATTCCCATCATAATCAAATTGCAAAAGGCACAGTAATAATGAGAAACGCTTAGTAGCAATCAGTGAAAGGAAAAAAATCTAATTAAATATAGATAAAGTTTAAAATAATAGTGAAAAAAATAATAAGAATCAGAGCAGAAATCAATGAAATTAAGAAATTTCCAAAAGTTGGTTCTTTGGAAACATCAAATAAATTGAAAAGCCTCTAGCTAGGCTGTATAAGGAAAAAAATAAGGTACAAATCACTAAAATCAGAAATGAAAGAGGGGACATCACCATAAACACCATGGAAATTAAAAGGATAGTAAAGGAATACTATGATCAATGCTATGCCCACAAACTTGACAAACAATGTGAAATAGACAAATTCCTTGCAGAACACAATTGGCCAAAACTATATAAAAGAAGATCTGAATAGGCCTATATCTATTAAAGAAATTGAATCTATATTAATAAACTTCCAAAAAAGAAAGCACCAGTCCCATGTGGGTTCACTGGTGAATTCTACCAAAAATGTAAGGAAGAAATTTTACCAGTTCTCTATAATTTCTTCTAAAAGATAGAAGCAGAGGGAATACTTCCTCACTCATTCTATGCAGCCAACATTACCCTAATAACAAAACCAACCAGAAACATTACAAGAAAAAGAAACTATAGATCAATACCTCTTGTGAACATAGATGAAAATATCCTTAACAAAATATTAGCAAGTTAAATCCAACAATATATAAAAAGAATTATATACCAAAAAACAAATTATATGCCCAAAGCAAATATAGCCCAGGTATGCAATGCTGGTTCAACATTCAAATATCAGTTAATGTAACCTATCATACCAACAGACTAAAAAAAAAAAAAAAAACACCCATTCATAATAAAAACTATCAGGAAGCTAGGAGTACAGTGTAACTTTTTCAACTTGATAAAGACTATCTACAAAAAACCTACAGCTAACATCATAATCATGAGAAACTTAAAGCGTTTCCATTAAGATCAGGTATAAGGCAAGGATGTGCTCTCTTACCACTCCTTTTCAACATCATTCTTCAATTCTACCTAATGCAATAAGACAAGAAAAGGAAATAAAAGGTATACTAACTCAGAAGAAAGATAGAAAACAGTCTCTGCAGATGACATGATTGTCTATGTAGAATATCTGAAAGAATTGACCAAAAAACTCCTGGAACTAATAAGCAATTATACCAAGATTTCAGGATACAAGGTTAACATACAAAATTCAATTGCTTTCCTACATATCAATAATGAACAGGTGGAATTTGAAATTAAAAAACAATACCATTTACATCAGCATCTCCAAAAATGAAATATTTAGGTATAAATAAATCTTGCACAATATATACAAGATCTGTATAACAAAACTACAAAACTCTGATAAACAAAACCAGAGGAAGTAAATAATGGAGAGATATTCCATGTTTATGATTAGGAAGACTCAGTATTGTCAAACTGTCAGTTCTGTCTGACTTAATCTATAGTTTTAGTCAATTTTATTTATTTATATTTTAATTTGAGAGAGAGAGAGTGCATGCAAGTGTGGGATGAGGGTAGAGGCAGAGAGAGAGAGAGAGAGAGAGAGAGAGAGAGAGAGAATCTTAAGTAGGCTCCACGGTCAGCACAGAGCATGAGCATGAGGCTCCCATGACCCTGGGAGCATGATCTGAGCCAAAACCAAGAGTTGGATTCAACAAACTGAGCCACACATGTGCCCCAATTTAGTGTAATTTTAATCACAGTCTTAAGTTATTTTGTGGATATTAACAAACTGATTCTAAAGTTTATAAGGAGAAGTAACAGACCCAGAATAGCCAACTCAATATTGAAAGAGAATAACAAAGTTGGAGAACTGACACCATCCAACTTTAAAACTTACTATAGGGGCGCCTGGGTGGCGCAGTCGGTTAAGCGTCCAACTTCAGCCAGGTCACGATCTCGCGGTCCGTGAGTTCAAGCCCCGCGTGGGGCTCTGGGCTGATGGCTCAGAGCCTGGAGCCTGCTTCCGATTCTGTGTCTCCCTCTCTCTCTGCCCCTCCCCCGTTCATGCTCTGTCTCTCTCTGTCCCAAAAATAAATAAACGTTGAGAAAAAAAAAACAAAACTTACTATAAAGCTATAGTAATCAAGGCAATGTGGGATTGGTGAAATAATAGATAAATAGATTGAAGGAACATAATAGAGAGCCAGAAATAGACCCACATAAAAATAATCAGTGATCTCTGACAAAGAAGCAAAGACAATTCAAGGAGGAAAACAAAGTCTTTTCAACAAATGCTACTTGAACCACTGGACATCTATATACAAAGAAATTAATCTGGACACGGGTTTTACATCCCCCTGAAAAAAATAACCCAAAATGTATTATACACCTAAATATAAAATACAAAACTACACAAGCCTAGAACACAACTCTAGAAAACCTAGATGACCTTGGATATGGTGATGCCTTTTTAGCTACAACACCAAAGGCACAATCCATGAAAGAAATAATTGATAAACTGGACTTTATTAAACTTAAAAGCTGCTCTGCAAAAAGCAATATCAAAAGAAATAGAAAACAAGCCACAGACTGGGAGAAAATATTTGCAAAAGACACATCTGCTAAAAGACTATTATCCAAAATATACAAGGAACTCTTAAAACTTAACAATTTTAGGGGTGCCTGGGTGGTTCCGTTGGTTAAATATCCGACATCAGCTCAGGTCATTACCTCACGGTTCATGAGTTGAAGCCTCACTGTTAGGCTCTGTGCTAACAGCATGGGGCCTGCTTGGGATTCTGTCTCCCTCTCTCTCTGCCCCTCCCCGACTCGTGCTGTCTCTCTCTCTCTCTCTCTCTCTCTCTCTCTCTCAAAAAATAAATAAATAAATAAACATTAAAAAAAATAAAAATAAATAAATAAATAAATAAATAAATAAGAATTGAGAAATGGACTTCCATTCCTAGATATCATGATAGATATGTGAAGAAATCCTCTAATAACGAACCTATAAATGATGGATGAAATATTTAAAGAAACATAAAATAAAATAAAAAATGTTTAACTTTTTGGGAAGTAAGAGAATCATCTGAGGCTAGATAAAATAAATGCTGTACTTTGTCAAATGATTTTTCTGCATCTATTGAAATGATCATATGGTTTTTATTTATCTTACTGTTGTGATGTATCATGTTGATTGTTTTACAAATATTAAACCACCTTTGCATCATGATGCAAACATGCCACTTGATCATGATGTATGACTTTTTTTTTAATATATTGTTGGATTTGGCTTGCTAATATTTTGTTGAGGATTTTTGCATCTATATTCATGAGAGATATTTGCCTGTAGTTCTTATTCTTATTCTTATTTTTTTTTTGTGGTGTCTCTGATTTTGGTATCAGGGTGATACTGGCCTCATAGAAGGAATTTGGAAGTTTTCCTTCATCTTGCATTTTTTGGAATAGTTTGACAACAAAAAGAAATAAAAGGTATCCAAATCAGTAAGGAAGAAATAAAATTTTCCCTATCTGCAGATGACATGATACTATGTATATAAAACCTTAAAGATTCCACGAAAAAACCCACCAAATCTGATAAGTTAATTTAGTAAAGTCATAATATAACAAAATCAATTTACATTAATATGTTACATCTTTATACACTAATAATGAAGTAGCAGAAAGTGAAGTTAAGAAAAAAATCCCGTTTACAATTACACAAATGTAATAGTATATCTAGGAATAAACCTAACCAAAGAGGTACTCTGAAAACTAAAACATTGATGAAAGAAATTTAAGGCAATGTAAAGTAAAGGAAAGACATTCCATACTCATGAGTTGGAAGAACAATATTGTTAAAATATCTATACTACCCAAAGCAATCTACACATTTAATGCAATCCCTATCAAAATCCCAACAACATTTTTCACAGAACTAGAGCAAACAATCCTAAAACTTGTATGGAACCACAAAGACCTTGAATAACCAAAGAAATCTTGAAAAATAAAAAACTGGAGGTATCAGACTTCCATATTACATGTTATTTTACAAAGAGTAGTAATTAAAATAGTATGGTACCAACATAAAAATAGACACATAGATCAATGGAATAGAACAAAAAACCCAGAAAGAAACCCACAGTTATACGGTCAATTAATCTTCAACAAAGTAGGAATGAATAATACATAATGGGAAAAAGACAGTCTCTTCAACAAATGGTATTGGAAAACTGGACAGCCAAATGGAAAAGAATGAAACTGGACTACTTTCTTTCACCATACCCCAAAATAAATTCAAAATATATTAAAGACCTAAATGTAAGATCTGAAACCATAAAAATCCTCAAAGAGAGAATAGGTAGTAATCTCTCTGACATTGGCCATTGCAACATTTTTCTAGATATGTCTCCCCAGGCAAGGGAAGTAAAAGCAAAAATAAACTATTGGGTCTACATCAAAGTAAAAGCCTTCTGCATAGTGAAAGAAACAATCTACCGAACTAAAGGGCAACCTACAGAATGGGAAAAGATATTTGCAAAGTGACATATCCAATAAAGGGTTAATATCTAAAATATATAAAGAACTGATACAACTCAGCACCCAAAAAACACAAATAATCCCATCAAAAAATGGGCAGAAGACATGAACAGACATCTCTCCAAAGAAAACATCCAGATGGCAAATGAACACATGAAAAGATGCTCAACATCACTTATCATCAGGGAAATGAAATCAAAACTACAATGATATATCACTTCACACCTGCCAGAATGGCTAAAATCAAAAACACAAGAAACAGTAAGCATTGATGAGGATGAAGAGAAAAGAATCCTTTTGCACTGTTGGTGAGAATGCAAATTGGTACAGCCATTGTGGAAACCAATATGGAGGTTCCTCAAAAAGCTAAAAATAAAACAACCTTATGATCCAATAATTGCACTGTTGGGTGTTTACCCCCAAGATACAAAAACACTAATTCAAAGGGATACATGCATCCTGATGTTTACATTATTTACAATAGCCAAACTATGGAAGCAGACCAAATGTCCACTGATAGATGAATGGGTAAAGAAGGTATTACACACACACACACACACACACACACACACACACACACACACTGGAATATTATTCAGTCATTAAAAAAATAAAATTTTGCCATTTGCAACAACATGGATAGAGAGTATAATGCTAAGTGAAATAAATCAGTCAGAGAAAGACAAATACCATATGATGTCTCATACATGGAATTTAAGAAAGAAAACAAACAAAGGAAACAATAGAGAGAGAAAAAAAACAAGAAATAGACTCTAAAATATAGAGAACAAACTGATGGTTACTAGAGAAGAGGTGGGTGGGGGGATGGGCCAAATAGGGAGTGGGATTAAGGAGTACATTTATCATGTTAAAAAAATTAAAAATGTAACATTAAAATGTGTATATGTACATACCCATATGAGGAAATTTTAAAACACGGCAAAATAACTCATGTGTCAAATAAGAAAAAATAATATAAATACTTAAAACTGAATGGTGATAGAAAATACTACTTCTAAAAGCTGTAAGATATGTTTAAAATTACATAGATAGGGTTATAGTCTTACACATACATTTGAAAAAGAAGGATTAAAAATAAACAAGCTGAGCATATCATGTAAACATTTTTCTTTAAAAAAAGTTGTGTTAGAATAACACTTCTCAAAAGAAGAAGAAAAAGGAAAGAATAAAAATAAGAGAAAATAAGGCAATAAAAAGTATTTTTAACATTATTACAATATTAACTATATTCCCTATGTTGTACATTAATCTCCATGACTTATTTATTTTATAAGTGGAAGTTTTTACCTCTTAATCCCCTTCATCTATTTTTTTAATGGTACAAAGTTGGTTTGTTGAAAAGACAACTATATTGGTCAAATTTGGCAAGCAATATAAAGAAAATATTTGGAAAGACACAAACAATATAGGAAATGAAAAAGGGACAGTGTGACTGCAGAAATGAAAAGGATGTATCTGGAAAGGGACACATGGGAACTTTTAAAGTTACTAGTACTATTCTTTCTTAAACTTGGTGAGTACAGTATTGACATACATTTCTTATAAATTATACATATGCCATGGATACATATATGTATATATGAGCATGACTTTTGTGTGTAGATGTGAAATGTTATTACTTTATATTCACACTTTGTACATGTGAACAGTATGAAATATCCATATAGAGATAGGCATATATGGTGAGAGAGAACTGGAAAAGGTGGGAAGAGAAAGAAAAGGGGTAGGGGAGGAGGAACCATGTGAGAGTTAAAGAGAAAGAGGAAATGAGACACAGAGAAGGCAACACAGAGGGCAAGGAAGAGAGAGACAGAGACAGAGCAAGCCAAGAGTGACCAAGAAACAGAGCTTTGTCTTTGTTTCTGTTTGTGAGGCTGGCATGGCACAAAGAGAAGGAGGCTGTAACTGGGCTTCTAGACAAGGGTTCCTTATGTCCTTCATCTCCCATCTCACACATTTTTCTGTTTTAAGTTCCAATATGGTAAATATAGAAAGATATGGTTTATGTAAATACAAGCCCAGTTAACTCACCTAACCAGAAGTTTCCCCTGTTCTCTATGGGCAGCACTCATGTATTCTCTTTGTTCTTAATTACTTTTCTCACTTCCACACCAGCATCCAAGTGCCCAAAGATGCTGTTGCAGCTTCTTAGACTCATCCCTATTCCATCCTCTCCCACAGTCACACACTCACACCTCCACACAAAATACCTAGAACCTGCTCCACACACAGTTGCAGTCTAATAAATGTTATTGACTTGACGAATTCATATTCCATTAACAGGTAAGATGAACTGAGTGAAGATATTGACTGAACCCAGACCCCTGAACTTGAGCTTTCTTCTAGCTTGATCACTGAGAACATCTTAACCTTGATGTAATCACACCATTTTGTCATTCCTCAGTTTTCTCACTGCCAAACCACATCCTCTATTTACCTGAGTTCAGGTGTCTCTGTTGGAGGGTTGCCTCTCCTTCAAGCACAGACCCATCCAAATCACCACCTCATGTTTGATCCCCATACCTAATGCTTTTACCAGTCAGACTGGCAGCCAGTGTTTTCCACTCATTCTCCCTTGTCATTTGCCAAGTAACATCACTTTCTAATTTACAAACTCCTAAAACTCCGCATCCACGCAGGAAGCCTATCTGGTTAGATTAGAAAACCACCCTTTTCCTGAAAACCCTGTCAATTTACTGAGCCTGCCCTTTCCCTGCTCCTCCTCATTCTTTCCAGGCATTCCAAATAAAAATGGAAGAAAGAAGAGTGAGAAGGAGAGAAAAAGGGAGAGAAAAGGGGGGAGGGAAGAAGGAGAAAAGAAGAAAAGGAGAGGAGAGAGGAGGGAAGAAGAGGAGAGGTGAGAGGAGAAAGGAGGAAAGAGAAGGAGAGAAAGAAGGTAGAGGAAAGGAGAGAAAGGTCTAGAAAAAATGACTTGTGTGGTAACTCCATGAGAGAGTTTGCAGAACAAAACCCCAACTCTTAAATAAGAACAAGATCTAGAGTACAGTACCCAACTGGTGCAGCAGCCAAGATGAGCTCTGTTAAATTAGTTGGTGTATAAATGACCAAGAGGTGGCCTCAAGAGTCTGCAGTGAGGCTGAATCTACAGCATCTGCTGTGGATATGAGAAGGCTGCTGTGACCTGGCACAACCTCATGTGTGCTGTTTGGGGTACCAATGGAAAAGAGGCTGGGTGTCTGGGAAGTAAAAAGGGAGCATGCTGCAGGGAGCAGGACTAGCAAAAAATGTAAGGTAAAAAAGACAGACTTATTTTGCAAAATCTATAACATTACCTTTATGGGTACATAAATTTATTTTTTTTTTCTTTTCAGAGTCTGAGTCCTGCTGTGGAATGTACATGTTGTGAAATTCCAGCACATTATGAGAACACAAACTTTTTCTCTTACCAGTGGGATTTATCAGCACAGAATCTTTTACTTGAAGCCAGAAAAATTTTCAGCGTAGGCAGGAGCAGTGTAATGAACCTCTGTTCATGAATAAAGGCGTTTTTCACCTGCTGAGGACATTAGTCATTATCCAGGGTCTCACTGTGACATGCATGGTAGAGAAACCAGTCCACTGAAAATAAGATAAATTGGTAATTCCAAGTTTGCAGGATGAGTGAGCCTCCCATCAAGTCTCTTCCCTTTTACATTTTTAGGTTAAATGAACAGGTATTATCATTACCATCTATATATTTACATGTACACCTTCATAAATTCTAGTCACTCTTCCAGGGAACAAGTCAGCACAGGATATGAAAGAATTAGCATTCCTTGAGCACTTTGTTGGCTGTCTGGGGTTTACAACATCACTCAGGTCTTTTCCCTGATGGAAGTCTAATTGGGGAAGCATAGAGATAAACAAAAATAAATCCCAGTCATTATCAGTCATTTACAAGAATCCACAACTCCAATTGCAGGAATCTCTGGTAAACCTGGATTGGAAAACACGGCTTAGGCTAGGTAGCTTCTTGAATCTTTATTTTGGAATCAGCCTACTTGGTCAGGTCTGTAGAGACAGGACAAAGACCTATCAGACTCCAAGAAGTCTGACTTATCGGTAGGCTACAGAACCCAGGCCTGTCTCACATGCCCAGGTGCCAAGGAGATCAAGAGAAAGAGGCCAACTACTCCCAAGGAAACGGAAGTGGGAAAGAAGGCAAGAAAGCCTGCTCTCACCTTCAACACAAGTGCTGAGCCCATCGGGGAATGAATGTCAACTGCTGACTAGGTACATGACCAATGAATTAGGAGGAATAAGTAGGGAGGTTGAGAGAAAACAATCATTTCCAGTGTTCCCTCTTACATCTTTGGGATAGACTGAAGTAGGAATGTGAAAAGAGGAAAGTGAAATCTCCCACAGCATTTTCCATGTGTTACATGATTGAATTCTCACTCTTCCCATGTAACATATATATGGTTATCTCTATTTACACAAATAAGGGAACAGAGGTTCAGAGGTTAGGTTACTTGCACAAGGTTAAAAAGTAAATAAGAGTGTATACATTAAAACCTAAATCTATTCCAGGATTCATTTCATGTTCACTTCATTACACCTTGATGACCAGGACTGCTGTAACAAATTACCACAGATTTGGTGTCTAAAACAAATTTATTATCTTATAGTTCTGGAGGCGTTAGAAGTCCGAAATCAAGGTGTTGGTATGGCCACACTCCATTAAAAGATTCAAGGGAAGATCCTTCCTTGCTTCTTCCAGCTTCTGGTGACTCCTGGTGTTCCCTAACATATGGTGGCCTCACTTTGCCTCTGCTTCAGTCTACATGTGGCCTTCTTTTCTGAGTATCTGTAGTGTCCTCTCCTCTTCTTACAAGGAGACAAATCATTGGCTAACTCAGTGTGACCTCGTCTGGTATGGTTTGAATGTGTTCCCTTAAAATTCATATATTGAAATCTAAACTCCCAGAGGTGATAGTATTAGGAGGGAGGTGTTCTCAAAGAGGATCTCAGAGAGCTCCCAAGCCCTTCCCACAACATGAAGATGCAGAGAGAAATCACCAGCTATGAACCAGTAAAAGGACCCTCATCCAACCATACTGGCACCTTGATCTCACACTTCCAGCCTCCAGAACAGTGAGAAATAAATTTCTGTTGTTTATAAGCTACCCAGCTTGCAGTATTTTGTTACAGCAGCCTGAATAGACTAATACATCATCTTAACTAATTACACCTGTGAAGACAGTTTCCAAATAAGGTCACAACCTGAGGTTCCAGAGACAACCCACTACAATAACTTTTACAGGGTTACCTTCTCAGCCAACTAACTAAGGAGTGTGAAAGGGCACTACAGGCACATGCAGAATGGTCTATGCTGTGCACTAGATTTGATGGGCAGTATGCTTAAGGCATAATAAGGACTGAATCTACATGATAATAGAACATTAGCTGTGAGAGAGTCAAATCAGCTTTGTGGAAGAGGGAAGGGAATATGAAGAGGAGGAGAAGAGAAAGAGGTGACAGTGGTCATTTGCTTATGTTTGAATTGATTCCAAAGGTTATTGGGATGTGCTCCAGGACATTTAAATTAGAGGCACATAAACAATACCAACAGGAAAAATATGATGCTTGCTTCTGCTTGCAAAATAAATTAGAAAGCAGAGAAGAGTTAGAGTTAATAGTGGTATATTCGGCTCAGCTTTAGCTGGTTGTGGCTGAGGAAGAGGGACAGAATGAACTAGAAAATGTCAGGAAATATTTGACAAAAGATTAACTGTGAAGGGCAAAACTAAGAGAGAGGCCAAAGATAAAGCCAAGTTTGAAAAAGCTACTGTGAAAAGCTACTGTCAGTCCCAGTAAGGGACGAGTGGGATTTCTAACAACCACCTAGCCCAACAAGAACCAAAATATAGCAAAGCAAATCATGCACTATGTGGAGAGAGAACAAACTACACCCCCGGCCTAAAATGCCAATGCTCAGCTTCTCACATACAGAAAGTACAACAAATTTCCCTGTCCAAATGGGGCTGCACCTTTCATTCTGAGGACTAATCTCAGCAGCCAGCTGGATGGTGCCCAAGCCTGAAGAGGTCCTCTTGCCTCCTATGAGTGGAGGAACATCCTCAGCGATGATTCTGGTTTAGGCTGAATATCTCCGATATCCCAAAATTGAACACTAATTGTTTTATTATTTTCTTCTTGGTTCTTTGGGTTCTTTGATCCAAAAGATCCTTTTCCCCAACCATTTTTGGTCTATCACGACTAAAGTGGCTATGTATATTTGCATACAAGTCTGTGTGTTCATATATTCTATTAGATTTCCAGTAGACGAGTGACATCTAATTTACATTTTCAAATAGGCTAGGTTTTAGAGCAGTTTTAGGTTCACAGTAAAATTGAGCAGAAAGTACAGAGTGTCCATATGCTTTGTGCCTACCCAGACACAACCTCCCCCACTATCAACATCCCACACCAGCGTAGTACATTTGTTGACCTTTATAGATACATCATTATCACCCTAAGTCTATTTACAACAGGGCTCACTCTTGGTGTTGCATATTCTATGGATTTTGACAAATATATAAAGGCATGTACTCAGTATTAAAGTGTCATACAGAATAATTTCAGTGTCTTGACAATCTTCTGTGCTCTGCATATTCATGCCTCCTTCCCCCTAATTCCTGCCAACCACTAATTCTTTTACTAGTTTTACTAGTCTCCATGGTTTTACTATTTCTAGAATGTCATGTAGTAGAATTATACAGTATGTAGCCTTTTCAGAGTGGCCTCTTTTGCTTAGTGACATGCATTAAATTTTCTCTGTATTTTTTCATAATTAATTTTTTTACTGTTAAAAAATATTCTATTGTCTAGACATACCACAGTTCATTTATTCATTCATCTACTATAGGACATCTTTGTTGCTTCCAAGTTTTAGCAATTATAAATAAAGCTGCTACAAACATCCATATTCAGGTATTTTGTGGACATAAATTTTCAATTCATTTTGGAAAATACCAGGGAGAATAATTGGTGGAACTATGGTAAGACTATGTTTACTTTCATAAGAAACTACCAGATTCTTCCAAAGTGGCTGAACCATTTTGCATTCCCACTAGCAATGAATGAGAGAGTTCCTATGGCTGTACCTCCTCAACAGCATTTGGTATTATCAGTGTTTTGAAATTGGGCCAATTTAATAAGTGTGTAGTGGTATCTGATTGTTTTAATTCACATTTTCCTAATGACATATGATGTGAAACATCTTTTCATAGTATATTTGCCATCTATGTTTTTTTTGGTGAGGTCTTTCAGGTCTTTTACAGAATTTTTTAAATGAGATTTTTTTTTTTACTATTGTGGAGTTTTGATACTTTTTACATATTTTGGTTAAGTCCTTCATTAGATATATCTTCAGCAAATATTTCCTCCCAATCTGTTTTCTCATTCTCTTGACAGTGTCTTACACAGATCAAAAGTTTTTAAATAAAGTTCAATTATTTCTATCATGTATCCTGTCTCTAGTGTTGTGTTTTAAAAATTATAGCCATACCCAACGTCAGCTACATTTTTCCTATGTTTTCTTCTAGGAATTTTATAGTTGTGGATCTCTATGATCCATTTTGAATGTCCTCTCCTAAAGGATATAGGGTCTTATCTAGATTATCTAGGTTCTTTTATTTTATTTTATTTTTTTTGCATGTGAATTTCCAGTTGTTCCTGCAGCATTTCTTGAAAAGAATTTATCATTGTATTTCTTTTACTTTCATCAAGATAAGTTGACTATATTTATGTGGGTCTATTTCTGGGTTCTCTATTCTGTTGCATTAATTTGTTTATTTATTCATTCACCAATACCACAGGGTCTTGATTTACTATAACTTGACAGTAAGTCTTAAAGTCAGGTAGTGTCAGTCTTCTAACTTTGTTCTCTCAATATTGAGTTAGCTATTTTGGTTTTTTGCCTTTCTATATAAACCTTAGAATTGCTTTCTTGATATCCACAAATAACTTGCTGAGATTTTGATTTGGATTGTATTGAATCTATACATCAAGTTAGACAGAACTGACATCTTGACAATGTTGAGTCTTCCTACCTTAAACATAAAATATCTCTCCACTTATTTAAGTTCTTTGATTTTATTCATCAGAGTTTTATAATTTTCTCCATATAGATCTTGTACATATTTTGTTGGATTTACATCTAAGTAATTTTAGAAATGCTAATGTAAATGGTATTGTTTGTAATTTCAAATTCTATTTGTTTGTTGATGTTATATAGGAAAGATATTAACTTTTATACATTTAACTTGTATCTTGCAAATTTGCTATAATTACTATTTTTTTAATTTTTTTTAATGTTTATTTATTTTTGAGACAGAGAGAGACAGAGCAGGAATGGGGGAGGGGCAGAGAGAGAGGGAGACACAGAATCAGAAGCAGGCTCCAGGCTCTGAGCCATCAGCCCAGAGCCCGACGCAGGGCTTGAACTCACGGACCGCGAGATCGTGACCTGAGTTGAAGTCAGACACTTAACCGACTGAGCCACCCAGGCGCCCCTGCTATAATTATTTATTAATTCTAGCACTCTTTTGTCAATTCTTTCAGATATTCTACATAAATGATCATGTCATCTGCAAAGACAGTTTTATGTCTTCTTTCCCAGTTAATACAGCTTTTATTTATTTTTCTTGTCTTATAGCATTAGATGGAAATCCAGAATGATGTTGAAAAGAAATGGTAAGAGGACACATCCTTGCCTTGTACCTGACCTTGGTGAGAAAGCTTCAAGTTTCTCACCATTAAGTATAATGTTAGCTATAGGATTTTTTGTTCATTTGTTTGTTTTTGTTTTTGATTTTGTAGATAGTCTTTATCAAGTTGAGTGAGTTGCCCTGCATTCCTGTATTACTGAGTTTTTATCAAAAATTTGTATTGGATTTTGTCAAATATTTTTTTTGCATATCTGGATAGGATCACATGATTTTTATTCTTAGCCTGTCTCTGTGATGAAAAACATTAATAGATTTTAGAGTGTTAGATCAGCTTTTGCATACCTGGGATAAGCCCCATTTGGTTGTGGCACATAATTCTTTTCATAGATTGTTGAATTTTATTTTCTAATATTTTACTGAGAATTTTTCATCTATGTTCAGGAGAAATATTTGTAGTTTTCTTGTCTTATAATTCATTTGGCTGGTTTTGGTATTAGGATAATGCTGACTTTGTAGAATGGGTTAAGACGTATTCCCTCTTTTTCTATCTTCTGAAAGAGATGGTTAAGAATTGGTACCATTTCTTCCTTAAATGTTTAATAGAATTCACAAGTGAACCTATTCGTGCCTGGTATTTTCTGTTTTGGAAGGTTATGCATTATTGATTCATTTTTTTAAATAAATATAGGTCTATTCAGATTCTCTATTTCCTCATGTATGAGTTTTGGCAGATTCTGTTTTGCAAGGAATTGGTCGATTTATTCTTGGTTATCAAATATATAGGCATAGGGTTGCTTATAGTATTTCTTTATTATCCTCTTTATGACTATAGGATCTGTAGTGATATTTCCTCTTTCATTTCTGATACTAGTAATTTGTGTCTTTTTTTTTCCTCAGCCTAGAAGAAAAGAGAAAGTCTAAAAGCTTTTTTTATTTTATTGATCTTTTCAAAAAATTAAACACTGGTCGTTGATTTTCCCTATTGACTTCTTGTTTTCAATTTCAATAATTTCTGCTATTATTATTTCTTTTTTTCCTGTTTATTTTGGATTTAATTTTCTCTTCTTTTCCTAGTTTCCTAAGGTGGAAGCTTACATTATTGATTTTAGATCTTTCTTCTTTTCTAACATATGTTTTCAATGCAATGAATTTGTCTCTACCCACTTCTCTTAATGTATACCACAAATTTTAATAAGTTGTATTTTCATTTTCATTTAGTTCAAAATATTTTATAATTTTTATTGAGACTTCTTCCTTGGCCTTTGTGTTATTTAAAAGTGTGTTGCTAATCTCCACATACTTTTGGATTTTCCATCCATTTTTTACTTATTGATTTCTAGTTCAATTCCATTATATCTGAGAACAGACATTGTATGATTTCTATTCTTTTAAATACACTAAGGTATGTTTTATAGCCCAGAATGTACCCTGTATTAGTGAATGTCCCATGTGGGTTTGAGAAAAATGTGTATTCTGCTGTACCTGGGTGAAGCAGTCTATAAATGTCAATTATGCCCAGGTGACTGATGGCATTATTAAGGTCAACTATGTCCTTATTAATTTTCTGCCTGCTAACTCATTCCATTTCTAATAAAGGGGTGTTGATGTCTCCAACTATAATAGTGGATTTACCTATTTCTCTTTACAATGTTTTACTTCACATAGTTTGATGTTCTGTTCCATACATTTTAAGGATTGTCACGTCTTCTTAGAGAATTGATTCCTTTATCATTATGTATGCCCCTCTTCATCCCTGATAATTTTTCTTGCTCTGAAGTCTGAAATTACTATAGTTACTCCAATTTTTTTTGGTTAGTGTTAGCATGGCATGTCTTTCTCTATCCCTTAACTTGTAGTCTACATGTGTCTTTATATATAAAGTGCATTTCTTGTAGAAACATATAACTTGGGTCTTGTTTTTTGATCCACACTAACAATCTCTGAATTTTGATTGGTATATGTAGATGATTGACATTTAAAGGGATTATTGATAGTTTAACTACAACATTTGTTACTGTTTTTATACTCCTTGCTCTTGTTCTTTGTTTCCATCTTTATCTTCCACATTTTCTCCCCTTTCTGGTTTTAAATGATGGCTTTCCTTAATTCTATTTTCTCTCCTTTGTTAACACATCAGTATTTCTTTTCTTTTTCTCATTTTTTAATTTTTCTAATGGTTATAGTTTGCAATATATGGTTACAACTAATCCAAGACAACTTTCAAAGAACAGTACACCACTGTATGAGTATTGTTTTCCCCCTCCTGTACCTTGTATTATTGTTATTTATTTCACTTATATACATAAACTACAATTATCAAATACATTGTAGGTATTACTATTTTCAACAAACTGGAATCTGCTAGAACAATTGAAAGTAAGAAAAATAGTAAAAGTTATTTTACCTTCACTTATTCCTTCTTTAATGGTCTTCTTTTCTTTTTGTGAATCGAAATAGAAATTGGAATGACAGATACCAATCTTCTCTAACAAGAACTTCTTTAACAGTTTTTGTTAGTCAGGTCTAATGGCAACAAATTCCTTCAATTTTTGTTTGATAAAGTCTTTATTTCCCCTTCACTTTTGAAGAATTATTTCACAGGGCACAGAATTCCAGGTTGGTGGGTTTTTATTTTTTCTCAATACTAAATATTTCACTTCCATCTCTTCTTGCTCACATGGTTTCTGAGAAGTCAGATGTAGTTCTTACCTTTGCTTCTATATGGGTAAGGTGTTTTCTGCCTTTGAATTGTAAGTTTTCAGATTTTAAAAAATCTTTTATTTTCTGCAGTTTGGATGTGATATGCCTACATATAGTTTGGGTTTGGGGAAGTGTTGTTTTTGGTTTTGTTTTGGCATTTAACCTATTGGTGTTCTCTGAGCTTCCTAAATCTGTGGTTTAGTGTCTCACATTAATTTGAAGGAATTCTCTGTCATTATTGATTTAAATATTTCTTCTGTTCCTTTCTCTCTTTTTCTGATATCCCCATTATGTGTATGTTACACTTTTATAGTTGTCTCATATGTTATTGGATGTTCTGTTCCTTATTTTTTATCTTTATTCTCTTTGATATTTAGTTTGGAAACTTCTATTGATGTATCCTCAAGATCAGAGATTTTTTTTTCCCTCAGCCATGTCCAGTTTGTTAATAAGTCCATCAAAGGCATTCTTCATTTCTGTTACAGTGTTTTTTATACCTAGCATTTCTCTTTTATTCTTTCTTAGAATCTTCCCTCAGTTTGCTTAGACTCTGGCAAAATCCCAAAAGTTTAGGCTATGGTAAAATATTTTCTCCCAAGGGCAGGCCTTGTTAAGAAGAATAGAATGACATGGTGTATTTCAAAATACTTTTGTTACTTTTCTTCCTGCTAGAAGCATGAAGAGATTGTTCCCAGATATTCATTGTAAGAACCTGTTAGAACTCCTGCAGATAAAATTCAGCAACTCACTTAGCATCATAGCCTCTAGAAATGTAACTATTTCTAAGGAATGTGTTTAAAAATAATGCAATTCTATTATTAAGTGTAAGAGAAATGGTAGATGTTGACTAAAATCTAAAAAGTTTATATGTTGCCTATCATATAAACTTTTTAGATTTTAGTCAACATCTACCATGTTTTCATCTACCAAATGAAAACAGATGACCATTCAAAAGAATTCTGGAAATATTCTTACACACACACACACACACACACACACACACCTCCCACATCTTCCTTATCCACTCATCTGTCAATGGATTCTTAGGTTGCTGTGACAATATGGATGGACCTAGAGGGTATTATGCTAAGTGAAATAAGTCAGACTGAGAAAGACAAATACTACACAATTTCACTCCCATATGTAATCTTTAAAAAAAAGTGAGTAAACAAACAAAAAGCAGAATCACACCCATAAATACAGAGAACAAACTGACAGTTCCCAGAAGGGAAGGAGTCAGGGGATGGGCAAAATGGGTGAAAGGGAGTGGGAGATGCAGGCTTCTGGTTTTGGAATGAAAATGTCAAGGAATAAAGGGCACAGCATAGAGAATATAGTCAATGATATCATAATAGTGTTGTATGGTGACAGACAGTAGCTACACTTGTGGTGAGCATAGCATAACCTATAGAGAAGTTGAATCACTATGTGGTGTACCTAAAACTAATGTAACATTGTATGTCAACTATACTCAAATAAAAACTTTAAAAAAATAATTATGGGAAATGTAAATGACAATATTTTAAAAGGTTTAGTTACCATCAAAAATAACTCCTGGGGCTCCTGGGTGGCTCATTTGGGTAAGTGTCTGACTTCAGCTTAGGTCATGATCTTGTGGTTTGTGGGTTTGAGCCCCGTGTCGGGCTCTGTGCTGACAGCTCAGAGCCTGGAGCCAGCTTTGGATCCTGTGTCTCCCTCTCTCTCTGCCCATCCCCTGATCAGGCTCTGTCTCTCTCTTTCTCAAAAATAAACATCAAAAAATAATAATAATAAGTAACTCTTATAAACATGTCAGTCACAGATCTCCTGGATTACACCACATCATAAAACAGAGGCACCATTCTCAATTGCCATTGTTTACCAATATATGATTAAATGCATTATATCCACAGCAAGATTTATGTACTTCAGAAACCCATACAGTGAGAAACATGTGTCAGATGATCTATGTTTTTCTATGGATACCAAGACAGTCTCACTGTATCCTCAGGGTTAACACATCAGTGAGAATTACAGGCACTTGTTCTTGTCCATCTTCTAAGATATGAATATTGTTCCCTTCTAAATGTGCTCAAGGCAAAACTTTGGAGACAGTAAGATTTCTGTGCTCCAAAGATGGTATAAACTATTTTTAAAGGTTTTTATTACTGTTACTTTCAGATACTGGACTCTTTCTAATATCAAAATTTCCTGGGTCCTATTTTCTTTCAAAAAGTAGTGGATTATGTTAACGCTCTATGCAGAAGTGTTAGGAAATAGATTTTAATGCTATAGCTTGTAAAATCATATCTCCTTCTAGACCAATGTTTCTTAACTGGTTTTCAGTCTTGCCCCCTTAAGGAGCCTTTTTAGACATTTTTTCCCCTAATCACAATCTCAGCCACACCATAAAATTTTAATACCACAGATATGCTGTATGTATTGCAGCCCCTTGGAGGACCATGCAACACTGAATATCTAAGTTTTTTGCTCCACCCCCAAAAACTAAATTTTGTCCCTTTGGGGGTAATATATTGCCTTGAGAGTCATGCTCTATATGCTAAAGATGTTTCATACCATTTTTGGTGGAATATTTTTATGACAGGGCCTGTATCCAGATTCTTTCACATGTAGTAATGACACTGAGGCCTGAGTATCTATGTCAGCTTTCCTTCAGGAGGTCAAGTTCAGGTAGACCTGCACCTTAGGAACTTCAGTGGGAACAGAAGAGAGCCTCTGGTTATGCCTTTATCACCAGGTTCGCACAGTCAAGCACCTAGAAGGTAAGTCTTCCTCTGCAAATTCCCCAAGGACTAGAACAACAGTGAAGGGAAGCTCTGAATTTATCTTATTTCTGAGAACGCCATTTAACTGGATTCTCAGAGTCTGTGGCTCTCTCCAAAGCTGGACACAAAGCTCATGGAAGAGATCGACACAAGACTAGACCACTAGTCCTGTGTCTAACCCAGACCCAAATTTAATAAACTCAAGAGGGCAAACCAGATGTGAGGGGTATAATAAACAAGTGTTAAATATTTCACCTCAGGTAAACAGGGGTGGTTGCTGGCCCAATACGCCTATTAAAGCTGAAGCCATTCAGGGAAACAAACTTGTTTTTGCCTTTCCCACCCCAAACTGACACACCTCTTCCATATTTTTAAATTTATTTATTTATTTATTTATTTATTTATTTTTTAATGTTTTTATTTATTTTTGAGACAGAGAGAGACAGAGCATGAGCGGGGAAGGGGCAGAGAGAGAGGGAGACACAGAATCTGAAGCAGGCTCCAGGCTCTGAGCTGTCAGCACAGAGCCCAACGCGGGGCTCGAACTCACAGACTGTGAGATCGTGACCTGAGCCGAAGTCGGACGCTTAACCGACTGAGCCACCCAGGCACCCCGCACACCTCTTCCATATTACCTGCATAGTTCATCTACTTTAGTTTGCCTGAAAATCTTGCAATCAAGTGAACCATACAGTTTCTATTAGAAAAGTAAAGCTTTTTACATCTTCAGTGATGATGATTCAGTTGAGAGTCAACCATTCCTAGTCCTGAGATCACTATGGTTTCCCTCATGCCCAGGGCTCTGGAAACAAATATGACTGGTAACATGAAAAATGATTTCCCCACTGACCAAACTCCTAATTCCTCCCCAGAGGATATCAAAATTCTAACACCAACAAAATTACACTGTGAAATAAAAATATCATACTCATCCTATAACTATGAAAAATGTAATAAAATGTTGCATAAGGAAAACCAACATCTATATTAACAGTATCCCCAACAAAGAAGAGATTAAATTTTATCTGCAGCATCAGTGGTGTGAATAAGAGTTACATTTTATACTTCATTTTCCCATATTTTGCTTCATTACTAGACTTCAAAGTTCTAAAACTTAATGCTAGCTTTTATAATTGCCTATTAAAAATGTACCCAAAAGGTATCCTACCCTCCCTGAAGATATATACCTATCCATTGCGTTCCTTATTTCTGTCCCACCATGTTCTTTTCAAGGTCCTAAAAGCAAAATGAATCCACCCACATGCCCATCATCCAGTCTTGTCCTTTTGCGATGGCTTCAGCCCCTTCCATTCATGCAGTAGCACAGCCCAATCATCTTAATCATATATTCCCTTGTACAAATTATCTCAGTATCCACTAGAATCTGACTACTTGAGTTCCTGTGTATTTCATTCTTCAAGGGTTAATGGAAATGTTTTGCTTCTTGGAAGAAGAAGAACTGAGTGGAATTCCCACCATGGTAGAACTTCACTGTTAGATATTGCCCTACAGACCCAGTGTGAATTGACTCATTTTATGATTTAGCAATTATAATGTGAATACTCAAAACTATATCCCAAGAGTTATTATACTCAGCTTAGTATAGTTAGATGATGTAGTTGAGTTTTTAATTGCTGCGAATTTGATATAGAGTAGTGTATTTTTTAGATACAAAATTTCACTTAATGGCAAATAAGGTTCTGCCTTCATTCAAAATATCCCTCCTTTGTCCTCCAGCCTTCACTGACCCTCTCTTGTAGAGGATCCCAATTAGACTAGGAAATCTACTAAAGTGAGCAAAGGGGTCAGGGGAAATGAGGGAAGGGTGAGACAAAAAGGGAATGGGAATAAAAGAGAGAGGGAGAGACAGGACAGCACTTCCCATACTTCACCCAGAGGGGATCTTTTGCCAGACATTGAATTTCACTCCAAGTAGCTTTAGCAAATATGGGTCCTTTTCACACTGTACCTCAAGGGATTTCATTTGGAACTTTGAAATACTTTGCTAGTGCAGAATTTCACAGCCTTGCTACAAACAGGAATATGATATTTATGATTAGCACTTTTACAGAAGCTCCAGGCCACAGACTGTCGGTGATCACAAGCATAGAAAAAACAGTCAGCAGAACTGTAAGATCCATGCATTGCCCTTAAACCATACTTACTGTCTGGACCACACATATGGTCCTAATTGTCTTAGTAAAGTTACCTCTTTATATGTGTATTTCTTCTCTTCCTTAAATTAGAAGTTTCTTGAAGGCAGGGATTATATTTTTTTCACCTACATATTTCCTACAAGACCTAGCAAATATTATAATAAATACATAACTATTTTATCAGCTGATAATTACTAGTGTATGATATTAAAATAATACACATGGATTTCATCACATTGAAGTCATTTCAGGAAAAGTACCTAATAGACAATTCTTTTGAAATTCAATTGTTTACATCACCATAAAAGACAGATTTAATTAAATAATAACTAACCTTTTCCTCCCCTTTCTCCCAAAATATAAAAATAAAATAGTTTGGTTGTAGTTTGGATAAGATAAGAGATGGCCAGAAGCTATCCACCCCCACCTCTGGACCACCCTACTATCCATCTTTAGGCTATCTGCTCCAACTATTCACCTAGAAGATAAAATTTCTCTCTGGGTGTTTATTTATGGAAGGCAGTGATATCTGACTAAGAATAAGTTGAGGATGGGGCGCCTGGGTGGCGCAGTCGGTTAAGCGTCCGACTTCAGCCAGGTCACGATCTCGCGGTCCGTGAGTTCGAGCCCCGCGTCAGGCTCTGGGCTGATGGCTCAGAGCCTGGAGCCTGTTTCCGATTCTGCGTCTCCCTCTCTCTCTGCCCCTCCCCCGTTCATGCTCTGTCTCTCTCTGTCCCAAAAATAAATAAACGTTGAAAAAAAAAAAAATTAAAAAAAAAAAAAAAAAGAATAAGTTGAGGAATAGGAATAAAAACCTTCTAGCCCATCTCCTTTGCCCTTTTATAGCTCATAGAGAGTCTCCTTAACAGACTCACCTATTTGGATATTCTCTGCATATAAATGTCAGAAAATAAAACATACAGATCTGAAAGTATTTGGCCTCCTCCAAATCATTAATGAAGTCCCTAGAAAAACACTCACGCAAATGGACTCTGGTTTAGCTTAAAGATAGTATTTGCCTCAAAAGCTACTATCTTTTGTTTATTTCTACTTATTTCCAGGCTTAAATACCTGGGAGAGTTACTCATGACTTTATGTTGCAAACCTGTCAATGGCTGTTTTATGATTTAAAAGGAGGCAGAATAATGACAGTTGTATGAATGCAGATCTAGGCAGAGACTCCTAAGGCTTCATTCAGGTAATGTTCACTCAGGGTTCCATGAAGGCTTAGGCCAGTGCTAGAGGCAGATTAGCAAAGAAATCTCTGAGAACTGAAAAAACTTTCGGTGTAGCTGTATGTTTCCCCATATCTTTAAAAGCATGGATATTAAAAAGGCTCTCTCTACAAGCTAAGAAGCTATGGGAAGGGGTGATTCTCTTCTCTTCCTTTAAATATGTTGACTAAAAATATATATGTACATTGTTTGATAAAACACATGGGGAAATGTTTTTTTCTTCCTTTTGCAAAAGAAGGGTAAAAATAAAACAAAGTAAAAGCCCTAGTGCTTTGGGTTTTATCACTAATCCCAGGCAGTGTTGATCACATGGAAGTTCCTAGGGCTCAGGGAAGCAGAACCATCCAGACTAAAGACTGGCAAGGACTCAGGCCTGCAGGGGAACTTTGCACCCCTGAGGCCAGGGTCTCAAAAAATGGCATGCACCCAATTACAAAACCTTAGAGATGCAAATTACTGCTGTTCTATTCCAATTGGCTCTCCAGGACTAAAACTGAAAAGGGAGGAGGTTTTGTTAAGATCTACCCTAAGATATGAGAACCAGGAGCAAGAATTCAATGGGGTTTCCAGTTTCAATTTTGGCAAAGCCAAAGGAGATATAGTAAAGTAAACTGAGCACCTGGGGCCTGAGGAAAAGTTTCACCTTTCTTTCAGGATTTGTGAGCAGCTAGTCTTTTTCAAATGATCCCAGAGCTTAATGTTAGAGAAATCTTTGTGGGGATCTGACCAGAGACAGCAATATATACCCCCAGAATGCTGCAAATCATTCAAGACTGGCAGTTACCTAGTTTATCTTTGCAAAGGATCCCCTCATTCACTTGTTCATGCAACAGTAGTCACTGAGTACCTAGTCTGTGCTAACTGCTGAGATGTTCACAGAGAGCAAAACTCACAGAGCCCTACCCATATGAATTTCACAATGCATCAGGAAGAGTCAAAGCACCACACTAAACATTATAAGCAATTTCTATAACTGAAAATTGCAAGATGTTATGAGATCATATAATAGGGTCCCCAGAAAAGTGATGATTGTAGAGAAATTAAATGTGCATATGGAGGTGGAAAACAACATGTCATAAGATGAGATAGCATCCTATGAAAGAAGTGTTGGTGTTTTTTGTTAGGTAGCCAAATGCTTCAACTATCATCATATGTTTCAACACTGGTCTTTATGGCATATTCAAATTACTGTAACTCCTCCCCCCCAAATCTAAGCAAGACCAATGTGACTACCATTGTAATAAACATTTGCTAACAGAAAATTCTAAGATCATATCTCAGGTGTACCTTGAACTAATTAACTACTTAGCTTAAGTAGAGAAAAAAAGCAGGCACTTTCTCAGTGAAGACAAAATACAGAGTTCTTTTGCATGTCTTAGCACATTTTTAACCAATTAAAGTCCTGAGAGAAACAATACCAAAAATGATTTTATAAAGGCAGAATTTAATTTTAACCTTCACATTTTATGTCTTGAAAATGCTTAATGAATTGTGGTCGAGATCACTAAAATATATAAGCACACATATAGGTCACAAAAAACAGTGAATGATGAAAAATTAGTATTTCTTGATCTAGCTCCTCAGAGTCATTGATGGTGATTAAACGAGTTTTGATCAGATACTGGTAACAGTAATATCAAGCATTTTAAAGAAAAAATATCTAATTGATTTTTTCCATATGTGATCCTATATTAACAAAATATTTATTCCCTTATAAGTATGATTTCAAAGGATGCTAAGAATTCATTGACAGCTACTATAGTAGACTGCAAAAATGGCACCCATTCTTCACCTGCACTGTGTCCACATTCTGCTCTATAGCTTTGTTTTGCTCTTATCCTTCGGTTATGTCATTCTAGCTAAGGACACCCAAGGTCAACAAGCAGCCAGCAAATCCCAGACGTATGAAGGAGCCCACCCAGACAAGGTCAGCAGTATCACCTACCCATATCCTATTCACATGAGCAATAAAACTTCCTGATGCATGTAGTCGAGGATCATGGGTGTTTGTTATATAGCATTAGTGTAGCAATACTAAAGCAATAACCATCGCAAAATAATCATATTTCCAGCACACTCAGTTCTCTTGCTCGTATGCTCTACATTACCCTTTTGAAAAATTCCATCTAGTCATTAATCTAGCTTTCTCCTTGTTATGCCCAGAATTCATGATCCCCAAAGCCCACTAGGGAGCCAAGTCCGATGCAAAAGCAAAGAGCCTTTATTAGAGCTAGCTCCAGCTCAATCCCCTACCTGCACTGGCGCAGCGGTGAGATGCCGGGGAGAGAGAGAGCAAGTTTCAAAAGGACAAAGGTTTTATTGGGGTCTAGGGGCAGTTGGTGAAGTAATGGCTGTGGCCTCAGCCGATTGGCTGGGGAAGGGCCGGAGTCCCGTTATGCAGGTCGCTGGGCATGTTTTGATCCGGAAGTTTGAAGGAGTGAGGGGAAGACTACTCAAGGGGAGGAGGAGTCAGCTGGAGTAGGCCCACCCTTTCACTCCTCCCTCCACTCCAACATTTGTATGGCTAAGAAATGCTGAATAAAACCACAAAACCAATCATATAGGGGGCTTTTAGAAACTGATGCTATCCCATCTCACCTATTATCTCACACAACTGAGTTAACTTATTCTATGTGTTTGGTGAGATCCTTCCCCCATTCTCCTCAGGAGCTGCTTCAAACTTTCCTGGTGTTCCTCAAGCCCCTAACTTCTTCACTATATCCTTTATCCCAAGATAAATTTCCCTCCATTTTTCTTATAACCCCAGGTGAATATAGAGACCCATGTAGTCCAGTTTTGGAGAGATGTCTAATTCAGTAAAACATAGTCCTCCTCCACAAGAAAGTGTAAAGTAACAACAATTCTTCACTATTTTTCTCTTAGAATATAAAAATACAATCCAAATGTATAACTTATTGCCACATTTATTTTAATTCTCTTTCTTCATTTTCTTATTTAGTCCCTTTCAAAAAATGACAACAAAAAACCTCCAGAAATTTTAACCAACCCCCAAAATCTCTCTCACCCATTCTAAACAACTTCTTTTTCTAATTCCTTCTGTCTATATATTCAAAATACACAATCTTAGGTCCAAAGCTAAACTTGCTGAATCCAAATTGCTGTGGAAGAGGCTGGGAAATTTGTGAGTTAAAAAGTACCATGGGTAATTCCTATAATCAAGTGAGTTTGGAAAGCACTGCTCTCTTGAACTCTGGTTCTGTCTTAGTTACATATTGGGATCTCTTGGGAAGTTTAAAACACTCCTGATGCTTGTGCCTGCCCCTGAACTCCCCACCCCAGGTTCTGATTTAATTGAAATGGAACAAGTCCTGGACATCTGTACTTTTAAGAGCTCCCCAGGTGATTCTAATGTGCAGCACAGTTGAGAACCAGTGGTCTTGTGTAATATCATACATATATTGCCCCAGGTGTACAGGGGAAAACACTGCAGGCATAACTGGGCATATATTTGGAAGAAACCAAAAAACTCACATATGTAAATCTTTCCCCTACTATAGTCCAAACAAATACAAAGCCTATTTCCCTTTAAAATGAGGAGCAAATGAAGGTTATGGGTTTCTTCTTGCATCCAGAGCAATTTCCAGAATTTGGGATATGGGAGGAAGGATGAAAAAGAAGGTAGAGAAAAATGAAATGGGATAATGTAACACATTATAAAAAGTTTACTGAACACACATAGTAGAGACCAGAACTCCTTATTTTATTATTAATTAAAATACCTCAGTATTGCACATTTTTTCACAAAGTATACAAAGAGAATATAACTTCCTTTTTCTTTCTTTCTTTCTTTCTTTCTTTCTTTCTTTCTTTCTTCTGTCTTTCTTTCCTTTCCTTTCTTTCTTTTTCTTTCTTTCTATAGCAGACCTAATCTTCCACTTCAAACCCCTTGCTAAAGAGGAGAGCAGACAGGGGAGCAGATAGATCTATACAGACAATCTTACAAACTCAGAATGATTCAATATGCAAAGAATTCCTTGTGGTAACTAATCTCTTTGTCAAGGTCATTTTTTCAAGGTCCAGATCTTGGCTCACGTAGTCCTCAGCATCATGGGAGAAGAGATGGTGTGGAATCCATGTGTCCACTGGATCCTTGGTGTCTTTTGCTGAGAGTGTCTTCTCTGGTCTTGTCCCTGATTTATAACCCTGAGGCATGTGGCTACTGTTGTCTCCCCTTGAAGAATGACATTCTGGCTCCTATGAGTGCATTGCCCCAACTTTGAGCCTTTAGTCTCAGAGTCCTTCACATACATTATAGCCTGTACATTCTGACCTCCAGCCTCCGACATCCAGTGACCCTTCAGCAGCTCAGCATCCCCTCAGTAGAGCACACACAAATGTTTGAATCCTCTGCACATCATGTACATGCAAAGGGGAGCCAAGGGTGCTGCCATGGGCCCATTGTTCTGGCCTCCTCCTGCTGCTATATCCACTCATTAACCCCACACTAGGTTAGTTGGGTCTTGACCCAAAGTCTGAGGTGTTTGTAGGTATTGTCAATCTTCCCCAGGCCATGTCCAGGGGAGCAGGCTGCTTGCCTGGTATTCTAGTGCTCCTTCATGCCTATGTGATGTTTCTAAAAGCACCACCACTTTCATTCTCACCACCATTCTCCACACATTGAAGTGATAGGGTTTCCTTTAGTTCTCCTTGCCTTGTTTCATATCTCTCTCTATCCTAATCCCTGTCTTATGGCTCATCCTTAATGGAAGAAAGAGATACAAAGAGAGAAGTTGGCTTAAATGTAAGAGAATATAAATAATGGAATATTTCAAAAAATAACATTTCTCTTATGCAAACATTCATCCTAGTTATCTTAGAGAAAAAAATTTGCAATAAAGTCGATATTGTCCAAATCTTGTTTGCAACCTAATCTAGCTACATAATTTGTGGAGCCCAGTATGAAATGAATGTGGAGCTCCTTTTTCAAAATATTATTAAGAATTTTAAGGGACACCTGGGTGGCTCCATTGGTTAAGCGTCCAACTTCAGCTCAGGTCATGATCTCACAGCTTGTGAGTTTGAGCCCTGTGTTGGGCTCTGTGCTGACAGCTCAGAGCCTGGAGCCTGCTTTGGATTCTGTGTCACTGTCTCTCTCTCTGCCCCTACCCTGCTTGGGCTCTCTCTCTCTCTCTCTCTCCCTCAAAAATAAACAGTTTTTTTAAAAAAATAATTTTGAGACAGTGATATAGAGCTTCAACCAAATGTGGGAATCTTCTGAGTTTTACAGGACACAGTCAGGTTGTACATCCATGACACAAGCCCTGACTGCAATCATACTAGAAGATAACGTCTTTCCCCTTACCTACCAGATTTGTGGCAAAATCTGAGGATGGAAAGAAAAAATCAAAGGAATCAACTTGTCTTATTTTTGAAGATGTCTTTCAAAAATAGTCATTTGTACTCTAAGTTCTTCAACCCTCCTGCTATATCCATCCTCCAGTTAAAGGGGAGCTCCCTGAGCTAATCAAAATGCAAAACATAAATGTTTCCCCTCTTTTCCTTCCCTCTCTCCCTTTGATATTTGAAATAAAGTATGTTAATCTCAATACACCTTTACTTTACCATCCAGTTAATTATAAGGCTGTCAGAGATTCGCCTTTATGGAAAAGGTTGTTCAACATGCCACACTCACTCTGGGCATAACAAGCCCTCAAATTATAGAGTAAATGGCAGCTTAATGAAAAGCAAAAACAATTTTTTAACAACAATTTATACTAGTTTCTCAAGATTCATCTATTCCTCCACTCATATCCAGGATATGGCAAAAATGGAGAGTAATGCCACAATTCATTTAGGTTGCATTGTCTTGAGAAACTACTTGCTTCCTTCAGAACAGATCTGAGTATATTTTATATTGTTGTAATTACTATTCTGCTAAGATTCTCTTTCAATAACAACATATTATCAAAAGATAAATTCACTTTATACTACAAGAGAAAATTAAGCTATTGAAAATACCCACCATTATTCTTTGCTTAATGACTCCAGTAGTGCATTTTGGGGAGTTCCTAGCAATATAAGAGATATATGAATGATATAAATATGAACTATACAGGAATACCTTGGGGTTCATTTAGCCATGTAAGAGCTTTTGGTAAAGCAATGGATGAATCTGTTGGCAGGTGCTTCACCCTAGTACAAACTTTAGTACAGTCCAGATTTCTAATTATCAATATTAAAGAGATTGGGTAAATTGACAGAGGGACAAACTGCTTACTTAGCATTAGGTTAGCAAATTGACGTCTATACTACTATATGGTGGTAACCATGTGTGAAAACATATCTAGATGTATTTACCATATAAATGGCTCTAAGGCAAAGCACCAAAACAGTGAGCAATAACAACAATAGTTAGTGTGAATTGAATTCTAAGGGTTTAATATGTACTCATTCATTTAATCTTTTCAAGAACTCTATGAGCTAGGTACTATTATTACACCTATATCATAGATGAGGAAACCAAGGTACAGAGAGGTTGAGTAACCTCACCACAATCAGCCAGTATAGCCACAGAGACGGAACTCAAAAGGAGTCTACCTCAAAAGTCTGCACTCTAATCCATACGCTATACTATTTCTCACAAGAAAGCAGAAGACAAATTTAAGAACTATACCATAATAACACAAAATTTAGAAATCTAAAATTCACCTGGCTTAATATCTTTATCTTACTCAGAACAAATGGCATGACCTTTGAATATTAGATGTAAGCAGTCATAGCCAGGACTTAGCACTTGAATTTGAATACAATAGCATTGTTAATCTGTTCTAATCATAAACAAGTTTATAAAACATTATAACATAGCTAGCTTTATAAACATGTCTCCTTCAAAATAACTTGAACAATTTTATGATAATTTAAACAAATTAACAAAAATGAACAATTGATTATACATTTAATTAACTGCTTTCACATGCAATTGCCAACGATTTCTTTCCTACACAGTAAGTCACCAGCTTGCACATTTTTAACCAGATGCTAAAATGTGCAAGCGAACTCTTAGCCTGCTCTCATTTTCCAAGTTAGGGGTGAATCAAATCACCCTGAGAATTGGGGTCAGCTGCCTTGCTAGGAATTTGAATCATGACAGAGAACTACTTGGTGTAAAGCAATTAAGTCTGACCAGTCATGATGGCCATTTAATGAGCCTCCTTGTGGCAGAAGGGAGTTCACTCTACCTGTCTCAAATAGGTTGTGATATGCCATAAAGCTAACGTAATAAATAATTTAAATGCTGAAATATTCCAGTAGAAAGGCTTTCTTGCTGACTGTGTAGTACCTGGCTGTACTGTCATAAATGGAGACAGTAGTTAGGAACCTGCCCACTGATTGGTTAACTAAGAGGGATGGGAAATACAGCACCTCTTTTTATGAGTAAAGAGTTAAAACACTGGTTAAGAGTTGAGGATATTTGTGCTTGTACTTTACATCCATTTATCGGGCACAATGGACAGGCCCTGTCTCCTATGTCAGGCACCTAGAAGGCATGGCCCTGAGATTGAATTAATGGTGAGAAGAAGGATGTCCTATAATTACACAAGAAATCACATACTATGCCATTTAGCCAGCAAAGCTGAGTGGTTTCTGTAGATGGTAAATTAACCCAGTGGGGATTGGGTGAATATTTCTGTGCAAAAGATTTCTTTATTCATGAGAATAATTGGGTATTGAAAAGCCGTCATGTATTGTATCTTGATTTGAAACTGTCAACTGATATGAGAAACCTTCTTCCTCCCTGCCCCCTCTCCTCGGCCCTGTGTGTCTTTGCTCAGCCAATTATGGAGTCGCCTAGCTGCAGTGATGCCCACAGCCCAGGACCAACTATGGCTCCCAAATCACAGAGGCTGGGTCATAAACCCTCAGCTTGAGGAACCTGTCCTGTTCTGCATTGTCCATTTGTGTCATTAAGTGACCCCAGGAAAAAAGAATAATAATTATATATTTTTATAAAGAAGATAAAAGAACAGTCCACTTTTAAGGCGGAAATGTGAGCATTAGCTTCAAAGCAGCATCCTCTAGAAATTAAAAAGTGCTTACTTTTACACTTACTGCATGCATTTGCAAGCATTTTCTTTCCACATCCACATTCCAAATATATCATTTAGAGAGAAAACACCAGACAAATGCACTGGAAGTTCACAAGTTATGAGGTAATTGCATTAGCACATAGAGAAAAGGGAAAGTATGCACAAAATCCTGATTGGCATTTCTCTGTTTAAAAGGCATTATTTTCCAATACCTGAGCATGCCCAGAGGAGCTGTCTCTGAGCAGCTGTGAAACAGAACCTTTTTACTTCAGGGTTAGTGCAGGGAGCTCATTAGCACCGGCTCTACCCTCAGCTAAACAGCCTTGTTTGCATATTGAAGCAATAGAATGTGAAGGTGTTAAAAAGGAAGAATTGCTGCCGCTACTCCTGACTGACATGTCTATCTGGGCTCTTGTGTTTACAAGAGAATAACGAAGCTGCCCCAAAGCCCCTACTGGGCCTGATTATTATGCAGAGGCTTCTTAGATTATGTATAATTGATATCCTTTTTCCCTCCAGCTAACCAATGGCAGCTCTCAAGAGTAATGCTAATTCTCCTGCATCTTGCCATCCAAGCAAACACTGGAAATTGCTATCTTTCTCTCTGCTTAATAATTTTTAAAGACCAAAAAAGTGACATTTACGTTTTTTAGAAACACAATGACTGTACAGTTGGTGTGGGTTTACTGCTTAATAACAATCATTGAATCAAACAGTTGAGAGACAGTATTCAGGACATGCTTAGCCTCTGTGTGTTTGTGTGTGTGTATGTGTGTGTGTGTGTGTGAATGTGTACTATGTGCTTAATAGAAATACACTGAACAACAGTCACTCTTTCTTTAAGGCAAAGTATTGCATCTCATAATCTCCCTTCTTTTGGGGTGGGGGAGGGGAGCAGGTCCTTCAAGACAGTGAGCCCTGTGCATTTGAATCCCAGTTTACATTTGAAACACTTCAAAAAGAGCCACTATTACTTGCAATTTCTAAACATACCCATGTCTTACCATCAGCTTCCATTGGGATGGTTCTTTGGTGCTTTAAGTCTTGGAAGTTAATTTTTGAAGGGGAAAGTCATAGATATGCGACATAATTAGGTGAAAGGGACACAGTACAGCTGGATTGTTCTCTGATCTCAGTTTGTAGACTGCTTGGAAAAGAGAAATGAAGGAAAGGTCGATTGGTGGTATGAGTTCCCTGTACTCCAGCCTCCTGGACACCACTCAGTCTCCAATGTCGTCAAACCTCCCAACCTCTTGTAAACATAGATATCAGTGTGCTACTTGGAGTTTGGAGCATATCAGCTTAAACATGTCTACCAAAAGACAGCAATGACAACCAGTTCAGCTAAAGGACAGCTCCCAGCATGGATATAGTACCTAGAGAGGTATCCAGACAGCAGAACACCCTCAGCCCGGATACAAATCCAGACATGGCTCTAGAAGCAATCTTCCAAAGAAACAAGAAAGTTTGGATCCAAACTGGTGAGACATATTTATTTTATAAATTTTGTTGAGCAACTATTTAGTGCCAAAAATAGTCTAGAAGCTAAATGTGAGCAATGTTGGGTTTGTACCTCACTGAGCTCACTGGTGAGGGAAAGAAACAATTGAGTAGGCATTTGGAATAAATTGTGATGTGAACCACAGTAAAGGAGGCACAGGATGTTCTGAGAGCACTGGGGAAATAAATCCTGGACTTTGGTCAACTTGTGTAATCAAATTTTCTCCAAGCCAGGAGAACCAGGAGACCTCTCCTGTGCCCAGAATGACTCAATCTGAAGACCCAACCTGTAGGAAATGATGTAAGACCTCAGGAAGAATGAGGCTATTCTAAACTCAGAGTGGGCTCTCAGTCTGACAGCCTGTCCATGCCATGGAAGAAATTATGGCAAAGCATGATTCTTTTCAATGATAAACTATATACCCTCAAAAAGCTTCCCTTAATTACTCTTTGTGGATTTTCCTTAAATT
This sequence comes from Leopardus geoffroyi, assembly GCF_018350155.1. Lineage (NCBI taxonomy): Eukaryota > Metazoa > Chordata > Mammalia > Carnivora > Felidae > Leopardus > Leopardus geoffroyi. The sequence goes on along the minus strand of NC_059341.1, from coordinate 32,622,909 downwards.
TTACTTAATTGGTTTTAACTTATATTTATTTCAGTTGCTACTTTTTGGGGAACTGCATTCCCCAGAATTGCATTATTGTATGAAGAGGAGCTACCCACATGGAAAGAATGGAAGTTGGGTGCACAGTGAAGAGTGATTCCACTTTTTTCACCACTGATTGCTTGCTTCAAGTCTATTCTCAAAGAAGAATGAATGTAAGGCATAAGGTCATAGATGGCCCAATTCAGCTGGATGATGTGATGAAGAAAGAGCTAAAGTGTGAGAAAAAAATAAAACAGAAAAGATAATTGTATTTTCATTCAAAATAATTTATCCCACAATCTTGGCAATGAGTCATAGTGTAACCCCAAATTCCTGATGCTTAACCAACCTCTGAAATTTAAGAGGGGGTTTGGTCATTAATCTTAATCATCACACTCACCAGTATTCATGCACCTTGAGGAAATTCTAGCACTTTGTGTTTGAGTTGGAATGTTAAGAAAACAGCCATTCCCTAGTGCTGTGACAGCTCCATTTCTAATGCAGAGACTTACAGTAACTGGTCTAGACTGGCCTTAGGGTAGGGCCAGGGTGGAAGTGGGGCTCTTTGAAACTGCAAGAAGCAGCAGGTCAGACGTGGCCTCAGTTTCCCTAGTCGAACCACATTCCTTTTCCAGGACTCCCTTTAGGGAGGAAAGAAAAAAGGAGAAGCCTCAAGCCCACAAGCCACTTAGTTACCAGTTTTTACCCAACTCTCCAACATCCACAGAGTTTCCTCTCCTAGAATTCATCAGCCAAAGTTACCAAAGACATAAAATTTCAGCAAAGCCAGAAAGATACAGCCTTTGAGAAAACAACTCAGGTACACATATGTCCATATTTGTCACTCTCTCTTTTAGACTGTGGGTCAGCAGCTATAACGCCATATTCCATGAACACAGAAATCTGCATTTCTTCCCTATGTTTCAATATTCTTCTCTTTGAATGAACTTCTTTAAGGCTAAGGTTAATTGTGTAGTTTTTATTTTTAGGTTAGTTTATTTATTTATTTATTTTTTTTTTTTTTTGCCTAGATTTTCTTCCAGATCTATTCCCTCCAATTATCTTCAAAAAGCAAGGCAATAAGAAGGAAAAAAAAAAAGACAGATTGTCTCTACTAAATTACAAAAAGAATTAAACAATCATCTGTATGGAAGGTTCTGTCTGGTATCATCTTATGTTGCACCAAGAATATCAAAGCCCTTCTCTTTCCATTAGTATGACTAACAGAATGTGACGGTCTGGTTCAGACTAATCCATGTTAGCAGTACTTACAATTACTTTGGAATTTCTCCACAGCATCTCTTCTACAGTAGGATAGACTCCAAAAAGGGAAAGGGAGAAAAAGTTTGCTTCAATTTTAATCAAACAGAAACAATAAAGGTCACTAGCTATTATAATCATTGTGCAAATTGTGTAACATGAAGAGTTTCATTCAGAAGCAAAGAAATGAATTAATATGAGAACCTTGCTCTTCCCTATATAGCAAAGACAAGGAAAACTGGTGTGGAGTTTAAAACCGTTGTGTGCATAAGAGGACAGTCCTGTATAGGGAGCCTCTATAAAGTGACAGAGCTACCTTGGGGTGCCTGGGTGGCTCAGTCAGTTAAGTATCCAACTCTTGATTTCAGCTCAGGTCATGATCTCATAATTCACTGGTACAAGCCCCACATCAGGCTTTGTGCTTACAGCACGCAGAGCCTGTTTAGAATTCTCTCTCTCCTCTCTCTCTGTCCTCCCTGCTCACAGGTTTGCTTCCTTTCTCTCTCTCTCTCTCTCTCTCTTTCCAAATAAATAAAAAACTTTTTCTTAAGTGACAAAGCTAACAGAATTTAAAAAAAGATGAAGTTCCCTCCAGGAATGCCCAGACTTCTGGGTGAAAGAATTTTGCAGAGACAAAATAAAACAGAGGAAATTATATGTGGAGGGGAGCTGAGAGGTTGTAGGCAGTCAGGGGAAGAGGAGATTGACATTGAAGATATTCAAGATGGTTCCACAGGGAAGGTAGGAAATGATGTTTTGAAATATGACTGGGAGGAAAAGGCAGCCCAAGAAGAGAGAGCATTCTATGAAAAGTAAGAAGATATTAAAAGGGTGAGGTCTAAAGGAAATAGAGGGCCTAGAACCTGGTAGGAGGAGGAACAGGCCATCACATTGGAAGCCAGCCATAACATAAATGCTTTTGTGAAAATTAGTCAATAGACCAACAGTAGAAGTTTATTGAAAATTTGTCCTCACAAGAGCATCCTAAAATTCAGAGTGCCAGCCAATGAACACAAAGTTCATTGTAACCTGAACTCTTTAAAATATAGTCAAGATTGGGGTGCTTGGGTGGCTCAGTCGGTTAAGCTTCTGACCCCGGCTCAGGTCATGATCTCCTAGTTCGTGACTTTAAGCCCCGTGTTGGGCTCTGTGCTGACAGATCACAGCCTGGAGCCTGCTTCAGATTTTGTGTCTCCCTTTCTCTCTGCCCCTCCCCAGCTCACACTCTGACACTCTCTCTCTCTCTCTCTCTCTCTCTCTGTCAAAAATAAATAAACATTAAATTTTTTAAAAATATAGTCAAGATCTACAAAGACTTTTGAGCAGTTACGTGGTTTTCCCAAAGCTGCTTGCCTAAAGCTCTAGCATGTCCTTCATAAGACAGTGCCTCAAACTCTTACACAGAGTCATTTATGCTTATATTGAAGAGAATTATAATAAATTAGACTGTCTTCATGGATTTGAACTAGTAAATTGAAGGGATGGTATAAGCTATTAAATTGACTTTGACATTATAATAAATAATATTTAAATGAAGAAAGAAAAAACTTAAAAAACCCAGTGATCTGACATAATGAGTCTTAATTTTCCTGATTGATGAAGACTTAATTTTTAAAATTTTAGAGCAGTAGAGTGCTAAGTTCCAGCGACAAAATCTGAATACATATTTAAAAGTAATATCTTACTTTCATGTTAGTACTGATGATAAAGTTGTACATGTTATTAAAATATGTTTCTAAGCATTCTAAAGACTGTACTGTTATAATCTGAGAATTTAATTTCTAAGAAACTGCATGTTATCAAATGATAATATAAATATAATTGTTTAAATCAGTATTCCTCACGAGGGGGTGATTTTGTCTACCAGAAGCCATTTGGAAATGCCTAGAAATATTTTTGATTGTTACAACTGGGGAAAGGAGTGTGCTACAAGTGGACAGGAACCAGGAATGATGCTAAATATCCTATTTGCACAAGACAGCCCCTCATAATTATTCAGCCAAAAATATCAACAGTACCAATGTTGAGAAATGCTGATTTAAATGAAGGAAATGTGTTAGGGTCCTAACAGTTTCATATCTATGACATCAAATTTATTTTTTCCTAGAGAACTTTCAATAATAAAGAAGATTAATAATTATATATAGTTGTGTGTATATTTTAATTAGTAACTAAAATACTAATTTTTTAATCAAAAATGAAAAAAATAAGTCTAAATATAACTAAGTAAGCATGCAAATAAACACATGTGAAACAGCATATGACCAATCCAAAATCAGTGAGTTCATCAAAATAAGTCAAAGAGTGGGGCGCCTGGGTGGCTCAGTTGGTTAAGCACCTGACTCTTGATTTTGGCTCAGGTCATGATCTCACAGTTTATGAGTTCAAGCCCCTGTCGGGCTCCCTGCTGGCAGTGTGGAGCCTGCCTGAGATTCTCTCTCCCTCTCTCTGCCCCTCCCCTGCTCATGCTCTCTTTCTCTCTCTCTCTCTCTCTCTCTAAATAAATAAATAAATAAATAAAGTTTTAAAAAAATAAGTCAAAGTGTAGTACACAATCACCATGATAAACGAAATCAGTGCCAGTTGAGAAAGCAGCCATATGTAAGGATACAATATGTAATAGCTGCTTTACCCATGTGAAAGAGGCTGGTTCCCAACCAATGAAAGTCTTCCCATAATCAATAATTGTCTCTAAATTGTTAAATCATGTCACTAATTAACCAAATTCCATTTGGATATGAAAATTTTGAAAAGTAGAAGAGCTCCCTTTACCATAGACTGTCCTCACAAAGGAAGGTCTCAAGTTAATCTACTGCTTAGTGAAAAACAGAAGTTGTCTGCATCTATGAATTTAGGTTATTTCAACTCATCTCCAAAGTCATAAAATACCAGCTTTAAAAAACCCTGAGAGAGGCACCTGGGTGGCTCAGTTGGTTAAGCAACTGATTCTTGATTTTGGCTCAGGTCATGATCTCACAGTCCTGAGATCCAGCCCCACTTGGGCTCCATACTGGATATGGAATCTGCTTAAGATTCTCTCCCTTCCTCTCCTTCTGCCCCTTCCATGCTCATGTGTGCACATGCACACAAGCACACAAGCACACTTGAGCACATGCTTTCTCTGTAAAACAAACACATATGTATGTGTGTGTGTGTGTGTGTGTGTGTGTGTGTATATATACCATGAATATACTTATTCAAGGGAATAAGTATCAATCCATCAATCCACAATAATCATCATCGACCAAATGCCCTGTTTAACTTATTCCTTCACTGATAGAAAGTCTAAGGATACAAGAATACAAACATATCAAATGTATATTATGTCATTCATTTTATTTAATGTCGACCCAAAAATTAAAGTGGAAGCAGGCATGAGAATAGGCTGGATGGTTCTCCTAAGATGTTTCTAGCATTGCATTGGATGAAAAATGACTCTAGGATAAAGTAAAGGGTGTTTTATGAGATCTCTCAGTTATATTGTATCCCTAATGCAGGAGCAAAGGCCCCAAAAGAAATCTGTGATATTTCAGCTTGCTGTCAGGGCAGGGGTGAAGTTATGACAGCCTCATGGCCAAGCCTCCAGTTTGCTTCCTAAATGAGACTACAGCCACCCTGTCTGGTGGACCGTAGCCACTTGTCATCATATCCTAGCACTACTGGACATGAGGGAAGTTAAGGGGCTAAAAAGCACTGGAGAATGTCATTTCACATATATACCAATAACCATGAGTTTTATGGATTCTGTTCATTTTTATGGACACACTACCTTACTATTCTTGATGTCAGAAAGCTTTCATACCACAAATCACTAGAAGTTCAATTTCTGTGAAGAGTGAAGCCATATTCCTCTGATGGAGGAATATTGAGATCTATCTTCACTTTCTTTCCTAAAGTGATATAAAATATAATATTAAATAGCATCCCAATTGATAATTAGAGTTAGCTCCTCTCCTGTGGTAAAAATCCTCAATAACATAACAATATATGAGTGGATAAACTCCTTGGGCTTTTCCAAATCTTTATGATTGGTCAATAATTCTAGGGAACATTGGGTTTTTATAATGTATTTCTGTAACACATCCTCTTCTGAGATAAATCAATGATTAGTGATAAGAAAATAGATATGAGTTTATTCTTTTTCAAATTAATAAATGTTTCTCCCTCTTGTTAACTTCAACTAACTCCTAGTAAAGCAATCTTATAATATTTTTCTGAATATGTATGCTACTACCAATTATTTCTCTCTTGTCAGCATGTGAAATGTTTTCTCACACTTATGGACAAAAGGATTTAATGCTTCTGTTAAGAATTGTCATTTGTAGTAATCAAAATAGTATGGTACTGGGACAAAAATAGACACATAGATCAGTAGAACAAGACAGAAATCCCAGAAAGAAACCCACGATTATATGGTCAATTAATCTTCAACAAAAGTGGCAAGAACATGCAATGGGAAAAAGATAGTCTCTTCACTGATGAATGGATAAAGAAGATGTGATTTATATATACAATGGAATACCACTTGGCAATGAGAAAGAATAAAATCTGGCCATTTTCAGCAATGTGGATGGAACTGGAGGGTATTATGCTAAGTGAAATAAGTCAGAGAAAGACAGATACCATATGTTTTCACTCATATGTGGATCTTAAGAAACTTAACAGAAGACCATGGGGGAGGGGAAGGGGGGGAAAAAGTTACACAGAGAGAGAGAGGCAAACCATAAGATACTCTTAAATACTGAGAACAAACTGAGGGTTGATGGTGAGGATGGGGGAGAGGGGAAAGTGGGTGATGGGCATTGAAGAGGACACTTGTTGGGATGAGTACTGGGTGTTGTATGGAAACCAACTTAACAATAAATTATATTCAAAACAAAAAAAAAAGATAGTCTATTCAACAAATGGTATTGGGAAAACTAGACAGCTACTTGGAAATCAATGAAAGTTGACCACTTTCTTATACCATACACAAAAATAAACTCAAAATGGATTAAAGACCTAAATGTGAGACCTGAAACCATAAAAGCCCTATTAGAGAGCACAGGCAAAAATGTCTCTGACATTGGCCATAGCAAAATTTTTCTAGATATGTCTCCTGAGGCCAGAGAAATAAAAGCAAAAATAAGCTACTAACACTACATCAAAATAAAAAGTCATAAAGGGTTAGTATCTAAAATATATAAAGAACTGATAAAACTCAACACCCAAAACTAAAATATTCCAATTCAAAACTGGGCAAAAGACACAGACATTTCTCCAAGAAGACATCAAAAGGGCCAACAGACACATAAAAAGGTGCTCATAATCACTTATCATCAAGGAAATGGAAATCAAAGATACAATGAGACATCACCTGACACTTGTCAGAATGGCTAAAGTCAACAACACAAGAAACAACAGGTGTTGGAATGGATGTGGAAAAAAAGGAACACTTCTGCAGTGTTGGTAGGAGTGTAACTGTGGAAAATAGTTTGAAGGTTCCACAAAAATGTTTAACTAGTACTACCCTAAAACCAGTAACTATACTACTGGGCAGTTATCCAAAGAATACAAAAATACTAGTTCAGAAGGATACATCCACCCCTCAGTTTATTGCGGAATCATTTACAATAGCCAAATTATGGAAACAGTCCAAGTGTCCATTGATAGATGAATAGATAAACAAGATGGCATATATATATATATATATATATATATATATATATATATATGCCATTCCATAAATACACACACATGCCATTTCATATATATATATATATATATATATATATATATGGAATATTATTCAGCCATAAAAAGAGGGGAATCTTGCCATTTGCAATAGTGTGGATGGAGCTAGAGAGTATTATGCTAAGCAAAATAAGCCAGAGGAAAAAAAATATATCACACGATTTCACTCATATATGGAATTTAAGAGACAAAACAAAAGGGAAAAAAGAGAGAGAGAAACAAACCAAGAAACAGACTCTTAACTATAGAAAACAAACTAATGGTCACGGGAAAGGGGGTAAAATAGGTGAAGGAAATTAAGAGTACTTTTATCATGATGAGCACTGAACAATGTATAGAATTGTTGAATCACTGTATTGTATGCCTGAAACTAATATAACAGTGTTTGTTAACTACTCTGGAATCAAAATTAAAACTTAATAAGAAAAAAAAGAATTGCCATTAATTTGGATTTCCCTCAATCCAATTCAAAACCAAAAGTTGTTAAATTGCAGCCATAATGATGGCTTCGGAAAATAAATAGGAGGCAAAGCCAAGTGCTCAATGTGTCACTGAGACCTGCTTTCTTTTTCTTGCTGTTGCTGTTGTTCTTATTTCTGATATCTTAATTTAGCAACTTAGGGTGAGTTCTCCTAATATAAAGTCAGAGGTATACAGTGCTGGTGGGTTTCTTGGAGGTTATTCTTTTCAAAACTTTTATTATTTTTTCTTATCACAGAAGGAAGCTGGCGTTTGGAGAGGTTAAGTGATTCGCAGAAGGGGCTATTGCTAACTCGCAGCAAGATTGAAACTGCCTGGCTCTGGTCCCAGACCAGCCCTAGCACTGTGCCCTGCCTTCCAACCCCTGGGTTATTTTCTTACCAGCCCAGCATTCTCTTAAAGGAAGAACACACCCTCCTCCCAATCCCTAAGTACCCAAGGATGGCAAGGGACTAGGGAGGGGGAGTACAAAATAGGGCTTTCCTCCTTGGTTGCTACAGCTGCTGCCTGGGAAAGGCAGGAAAGTATCTGCCCAACACTGCAAGACGGCAGGGAAGAAAACCAGCTTTTCTGCAGAGCTGGATTGTGACAGATCCATGCTCACCTCTCAGGGAACACCGTCTGATCCATCTGTAATGAGTGACAGCTGTGACAGGTGTAAATACCCCTGTGTTGTAAATTTCATGAAAGCAATACACCTGGGCCATCTGGCTCAACACTGCAGCCTGCTGTGCACTCGTCCTAGACACCCCAACTGCTGGGGAAAGCACAATGCATAGCCCATGCCTGACAGCGAAGGAATAAAGGGGGAAGTAGGCAAAGCCTCCAGACTGGCAAAATAACACAGTTCTGTGTTTGGATCACTGACTACCCCAGTTACGTGCATTTTTAAATTTATATCCATTCATTTAAACTTCAAGTTGGCTCTATAATTTAGATAATATCCTCATATTACTGATAAAGACACAGACTCAGAGAGGTTAAATAGCTTTCACAGTGTCCTGAGCTAATCAGCAGCTGAGCCATGATTTAAACCCAGGTCTGTTGACTCCAGTACTCAAGATTTTTATTACTATACTAAAACATTTTTATCCTTTGTTTCCTCCCTATGTTCCTCTGCTCCATTGCTCCAAGAGGTGATAATAAGGGTTTATTAATGTAAGAAAAATCAGTGATCTGTAAACTCTCACCCTAGAAAGTCTAAGCAGAACATTTTCTTAGCCTTTTAGAGGCTGCTATGGGGCCAGACATAATAGTTAAACAGCTGGAAGAATCACTTTAATGACTCACTACAGCTGTACTTTCTTCTCTCTCTCTCTCTCTCTGTTTTTTTTTTTTTGTTTTTTTTGTTTTTTTTTTTTGGCATTGGCTGTTTGGATTAAAACATGGAAAATGTAATGAAATCTTTTCAAGAGAGGAGTGCAAAACTTACAACAGAAGCTGAATTCTGAAATACATTGAGATATGATGACAGACAAAAGCCATCATAGGGGTTAAGTACAGCAGGGTGTTAACACTAAATCTGTTCAAGAGCAGGGTCCTGAAAACCATATGGCACTTCATGCCAGACATCACCAAGCCCTTACAGATCCTGCCAATGTGTTTACCCATCAGTCACCAGTTCATCATCATGGCTGTGGATTCATGGAACTGAAGATTCAGAGATAAGGCTATGATTATAAATTATTCCCACACATGATTCAAGGTTTGTATGGCATTAGGAAGCTGTTTAAAACAACAATACATAAGAAATTAAGAATAAAAGAGAAATCTGAAAATCACTTTTTTAAAGAATTCTCAGGAAAGGATCAAATTTGAAAGGCCATTACAATTCCAGGTACATTTTAACACATCTGACAGTGACAACCTCCATTTTTACATAACACACATCCAGGCACTAGGTGATCATTGAAAACATGGTCATGCTAGATGGGGCAGGCTCTGATGTTCTACAGATTTTAGAAGATGTCTTATTATTTGGGTAATTAGTGTTCCAAAATACCACTACTATGTCTATCAAGCTGTGTATAAATTATCTATTACTGCATAACAAACCATCCCACAACTTAGCAGTGCAAAATAACCAACCATTTATCTGGTCACATCTCTGGGGGTTGAGAGTGAGAGTGGAGTATAGCTGGGATGGCTGAGGTAGTGATCTGCTCATGTATTATTGGCTGGGCTCCTTCATGCATTTGCAGTCAGTTGGCAGATCAGCAGGGGATTCCTCATCCTAGGTGACCTCACTCACATACCTGGCAACTACCTGGGGCTGTCTGCTAGGGCACTTTGGTACACGTTCATATGGCTTCTCATCTTCTAGTTGGCTAGGCAGGGCTCTTTTTTTTCATTATGGTAGAAGCATTCCAAGGGGCAAGAGGAGAAACTACAAGGACTCTTGAGGCCTTGCTCAGAAATCATGAAATGAAACATCCACAGTGTTCTATTCAGCGAAGCAAGTCACAAAGTCAGTCCAGATTCAAGTGGTGGGGAAACAGACTCCAAGTCTTAGTGGAAAGAACTTCAAATAATCTGTGAATATTTTTAATCCACCACAACATGTTTACAATATCCTCTGCCATGAACTTCCACATCCTTTAATTATGATAGTAAATCCCTTTTCTGATGGACATTGGTTACTCTATTGGGTTTAGAGTCCTATCCTGAGCTGTAACCTGTTGGGTTCTGGTTGCCCCCTGTTCCTCAGAGCATATCTGTACTCTTAGACCATAGCTACAATGTTGTTCCAATATAAGCATGCTCTTCTCATGGCAAGAAGCTCTTGTGGCTCCTATCCTTATAAGATCAGACACCAGGATGTTAAATTTTGGCCCAAATCATTCATCCAATAAACGTTTACTAGGTTTCTGTTATGTGTCACTAGATACTAGATACTTGAGGATTTTCTGCTCTTTTTTAAAGATAGATATGCATATGTGTAGCTAAATTGCATTGCAATATAGTAATTGTGCTACAGAAATATGACTGACAAACTTACGGGCACCAAGGGCTGGGGGAACTTGACCAAAGAGGGGATATCTAAATTGGACTCTAAAGGATGAATAAGAGATTTCTAGTTGATGATGATAGAGAAAGAAATTTCAGGTAAAAGAAGCTACAAAGTTATGGTGAGATGTTTTGTCATATTTAGAAAAGCCTAGTAAGTCCTGCCTCATGTGGACATGAAGGTAAGCACAGGGGATGAGGCAGAAGAGGGAGGTTAAGTCATATGGAGAAGCAGCTAAACTGAGAAGTTTGTTTCTTATCCTGCAGGCTAGAATACAGCTGCTAGGTATTCCCAGAGTTGTTGACCCTCCCAATAACTAGGATCTCTGCCCATCCTAGTGAATCAGAAGAGCTTTGGAGCCTGGGAGTCTGAGTTGTTAAAAAATTGCCCCAGCAGACTGAAAAGATATTTCTGTGGAAGAATCACCCAAATTTTATGGGGGTGGGGTGAGGATGAGGTAAATCAAAAGGAGAAATAAATAACTTTACTATCTCCAGCTCTGAAGTATAAGTAGATAGAAATGCCATTAGCTGAGTTCCAATATTTGGAAAACCAACTTTAGGGAGAATGATAAAGCATTTGACCTTAGACATGTGGAATTTGAGATATTAATAAGACATCAAGGTGGATCTGTCCATATGATAGTTAGTAAGTGTATTTGAATCTTAAAAAGTAGTAAATGACCCTAAATTGAAAGATATCAACAAAAGTGGCAGCAACTAAAGCCAGGGCAGTAAATGGGTTGACCAGGGACCATGCAGAATAATAGTTCTCAGACTTTAAAGGAAGCAAGTATCATCCAATAAGAGGCATAGTCCTTGGGCCATTCCCTAGAGATTCTGATCCAAGAGGTCTGGGATGTGGCTAAGGGATAAGTTATTTGTAACCACAAGTACAGGCAATTACTGGGACCATATTTTGAGAAACACTGTTGCAGAAAGAGCATAAAGATAAGTCTGACACAATTCCTGAGAGCACTAACAAATAAAAGAGGCAAAGAGGGAGACGCCAACAATGGAAGCTGTTGTAGATTGAATTGTAAACCCCTGAAATTCATACGTTGAAGTCTGAGCTTCCCTAGTACCTCAGAATGTGACTGTGTTTAAAGATAGGGCCTTTAAAGAGGTAAGTAAGGTAAAATGAGGTCATATGCATGGGCCCTAATCTAATATGACTGGTTGTCCTTATAAGAGGAGATGACACACAGACATGCACAGAGGGAAGACCATGTGAAGACACAGGGAGAAGATGGGCATCTATAAGCCAATGAAAGATTCTCATTGAGAGAGAAGAAGCAAACTCTGATGACACCTTGATCCTTCAACTTTTAGCCTCCAGATCTATAAGAAAATTAATTTCTGTTGTGTAAGGCACCCAGTCTGTGCTACTTTGTTTTTGTAGCCCTAACTAACTAGTACAGAAGCTACAATTGAATGTCAGAAAGGCCAAAACTGAAAATAAGAGAACATATACCCAAAAAACTAGGGAAAGGGGCAAGCAACAGTATCTGATTCACAGTGAGATAAGGAAGATGAGGCCTAAAAAGAGGGCAATTGCTAAGGGACCCAACAAGACAAGCAGCAAGAGTGATGAGGCATAAAGCAGATTGTCCTAGGTCAAAGACTGACTTTGGCAGTTGTGAAGTAGGATTTGGGCTGATACCTTGAAAGGTAGGCATATTTGAGGGGAAGTATTTTTAGGATAAAGGAGATTTTAATATGTTTGACACTAAGAAAAGAACCAGCAAAGAAGACTATGTTGACAGATTAAAAAAAAAAATTAAGGCAAGGGACAATGAAAAAAATAGAAAGAAGTAAAAGTACATGTTTAGATGGAGGGGGAGGAGAATGAGGAAGAAGTGAAAGAGATGGAGAGGGAGAAGAAAGAAGGATGAGGAGGGGAGGGATCAGAGGAGAAAGGTACACCTTTTTCTACAACAGAAGAGAAGGAGAGGGGCTGGACTCCCGCTGCTTCTCTCCTGGAGAGAGGAGGACTGGGTGGCTCAGTCAGTTAAGTGTCCAACTTTGGCTCAGGTCATTATCTCTCAGCCTGTGGGTTCAAGCCCCATGTCGGGCTCTGTCCTGACAGCTCAGAGCCTGAAGCCTGCTTCAGATTGTTTGTCTCCCCTTTTCTCTAACCCTCCCCCACTCATGCTCTGTCTCTCTCTCGGAAATAAATAAACATTAAAAAAATTTTAAGAAAAGGAGAAAAAGATGTATTATAAACAAATTTGAGATGGAATATTGGACAGAGAGGAAGTTGATGCTCTATTTCTGAAAATAGACATTTATATTCCTAGCAAAGTAAAAGGTGTGGTTATCAGCTGAGATGGAGGGTTGGGGTGAGAATTTTATTTACATTAAGTGAACACATGGGATATGTTGAATGGGAACCCATACAGATGAGATGTGATGAGACCAGGGTGATCTAATTTCATCCAGTTTACAGAATAAACAGGGGGTACTCAGAGACAACACTTCTGTCATTCTTTCTTTAGTTGAATGAATGCATCTGAAAATAGGTCATTTCAGACTTCATATTTAGCTGCTTGGTCAACACAATATTATCCTTAAAATTTAAGGGTATGAGATGAGAAAAAGAAAAGTCAGACAAACTGTGATCCATGCAGTCAGCCATTTTGTAGAATTAAGAATTGGCTTTATAAATTCTGTTTACAACTCTTTATTAAGTTGCTTATGTATGTCAATATGGTCACTGGAAAAGACAGGAGTTACAAAAAATGAATAAGATCTAGTCTTTGATCTTGCACAAGTAATAATCTAATAGGAAACATAAAAATTGCATTCAGCATAAGTGCAGAAATCTATAGATAAACATAAGGTAGAGAGGGAGTGACAAAGAGAGATAACAATGACTAACTCTGTCAAATGAAGTCAAAGGAACTCCTCGGTGGGAGTTCACCAGGAGACTTTTCTCAGGAGGAGACTTTTCCTCCCAGGAAGAGGTGGGGGGTGGGGAGTATGGGAGACTGGGAGATAATGACCCCAGGCAGTGGGGACACACAAACTAAGGCATGGCGACAGTAAACAGCCTGAGTTGTACAAAGAACAGCATATAACATGAAAGTGGTGTAATTTTGGACACAAGGAGTTAAATGGTAAAAATAAAATTGAAAGTCAGACAAAAAGGTATGGCATAAAACTGAGGGCCCTATTTACTTGGCGAAGGGGCTGCAGACTTGAACAGTAGGCAGGAGAAGCCACAGGTACATGGAGGATTACTTGGGACAATGGATTAGAAAGAGAAAAGGTTCAACAGCAGTAAAAGCTTAGAGAACGCCAATATTCAAAGAAAGCAAGAAAGAAGCCTGTGGAAAAGCCTGAAAAGAAGCAATCTGCACAGGGGATGGAGAACTAGCTGAAAGTGCCATCAGAGAAGGAAATAGAGAAAAGAATTTAAGGGGAGCATGTTGGTCCACAGTGTCAATGTCACAGAAAGGTCAACGAAAGACCAAAATTCTATTTGATCTGGCAAACAGGAGGCAATAGATATTAGCAAGGGCAATTTCAATGGTGTGGTGACAAGTAAGGGGTTAGTATCTAACCCCTTTGACCTTTAAATTTTCTCCAATGTCTTCATACCACAGTCAACATAAGGTGTCAACAGGTAAGTCATGATTTCTCATAGTCTAGATAGTTCTTCCCACAGACACAGCTATCTGAATTTGAGAATGTAGGACACAATACTACCAAAATTATCCTAAAAAGAATATTCAATATTTAATTAAGAAACAATTTAGACAGGGGCGCCTGGGTGGCACAGTCGGTTAAGCGTCCGACTTCAGCCAGGTCACGATCTCGTGGTTCGTGAGTTCGAGCCCCATGTCCGGCTCTGGGCTGATGGCTCAGAGCCTGGAGCCTGTTTCTGATTCTGTGTCTCCCTCTCTCTCTGCCCCTCCCCCGTTCATGCTCTGTCTCTCTCGTCCCAAAAATAAATAAACGTTGAAAAAAAATTAAAAAAAAAAAAGAAACAATTTAGACAAAAATCAGACATGTAAGTACAGTTAGATAAATTTCTTTTTTTTAATCGTGGTAAAGACTGTTAACATGAGACGTACCCTCTTAACAAACATTTAAGTGTACAATTCAGTATTGTTAACTGTAGGCTCTATGTTGTACAGCAGATCTCTAGAACTTAGTCATTTTGCATAACTGAAAACATGTGGATTTCTTACTAATCTAAAAGATGTTGACATTTCCATTTTGGTGGCCATTTACCCTGGTGTTCCCTGGCCTTGAGTCAACTAAAGCCTGCTAAATTTATCTCCTCCAACAGGAGCACATCCAATGGTAGATGTGCCTTTTTTTTTTTCCTTTTAGAGAGCTTCCACTTGCCCTTGATCATGTATGTCCAATAAGAGAGACCTAATTACTTCCAACTGAGTAAGAGGAAGCCTGTTAGGTTTCTTCAAACTCTCTTTGACTCTAGTGCAGTTTATTTTTGCCTGGTAGTAAAGAAACAAAAAACAGAAATGATATAATAGCAGAAATCGAGTTTTACAACATTTGTTTTATTCTCCAATCAGTCACTCCATACCCTCTAGTACCTAAGGCTTTCCCAATTCTTCCTAATATCAAGGACCCAGAAATCTTAACATTAACTACCCTGATTACAAGGAGTTTTAGAGATTAACGAGTGCTGTTTTCTATTGGCACCACATATGGTCTAACGTTTTTAAACAAAATATACAGTGTTTTTAACATAAAAGAATCTTGCTTTATCTCAATAACAACAATTTTATACTCTATTTGTTTTAAGGATGTCAGCAAATAAATTAGCATGACACCATATGAGGTATACCCATGGACTAGACTTTAAACAAAATTGAGTTTCTCTTCCATTGCCCTATCAACCAAGATTTAAGTGACTTTCTTCCACTCCTGATACCTACTCACCCTGAGATAAGAGTTCTAACCTCATAACTTATAAAAGCAGCTGTTTTAACAGACACTCCTAAAAATTTTACAAAAGACTTCAAGATCTTCAAGATCTAAATACTGAATTCCTAATGATGAAATTTTAGACCCTGTGGCAACCGAGCTCAATTTGGAAGAAAGAGGTGTTGTCTGTTGCCTTTTAATCAACCTACACATGTATACTGATACATGGGGTTGAACAGGGTTGGATTGGTCTGTCCCATGGTCTGAAAGTGCCTACAGTGGTTGAAATGGGGACCACCCAAGCACACCTAGGATATGTTGATGTCTTTCCCTCTCAGGGTGGCCATACTTCCTTCCATGCATAAAGCATCCAACCCCTCAGAACATTTGTAGCTAGCCAATCTATTTCTTGGCAATCAGAAAGCAAGCTGTTGAGTCTGCCAGCCTTACCCACCTGTCATGTGTCTTGATCTCCAAACAGCTGGTGAAAACCAATATCACACTGAGCGCTAACCCCTGCTGTGGAGGTGGATGTGGCTGGGGAATAAAACACACACATGTTCATTAAAGCTCCTTCTGACTTTGCAAACACATTGTGACAAGTCACACACCATTCTGAACAGAACCACAAAGGCTTTGGTTTTGATTACATGAGATGTCTCTGGTAAAAAGAAGCTATTTTTCAGTGACATGTGATGTCTGACTCCAGATTTTGGGTGGAGCCCCAAGGACTCTGCCTATAGAGTCTGTCTGTTCCATTTCCATATACTCTGAGCTGAATTCTGTCCTGGATAGGCCAGCCCTCCTAGCAGCAGGGAGTCTGGTTGGGAATCTTTTCCCAGACATAGCCCAGCAGGGCTAAGATTTTCCCATGCAAAGGAAAAAAGATGATCTTGCCTCATCACTGGCTCCATTTATCTTGAAGGCAACTATTTGACACATTGCATTTCTCTGTTGTAAATAAACTCAATGATTTGAGACTTCCAGGTTATAGCCTTACTGTGAAGTATCAAATGTTACAATCCATATCTTGATATAATAAGTTTAAGACTTTAAATCTAGTTGGGACTATCCATCAAAAGAGCTGGGCTGTTCCAGATGAACAGCCTGGCAAGACTAGTGCTATGTCTTTAAGGAGAAAAGGAGTGTAAAAACCAATAACAGAGTTTTTGTTTATTCATTATGATTTTTAGGATACCTCACAAGGAGAAAAGGAAATGGCAAAGGGCAGACATAAGGCCTTTTTATCACTTACTATGTGTTAAGTGTGCCACGACCCTCTGGTGAGACTTACTTATCTATGTATTTAAATATTCCTAACCTACTCTTTCTGCATCCACCCAACACTCCTCCATTCCTTAGATTTATTTTGTGGCATCTTTATCCTAATATGAACAAAACCTGAATGTAGGAAAGGACCAATTATTTACACATGAGTGTGCAGTTAAGTCAATGTGACCCCTATTTCCATTAGATTTAAAACCTCATCTCTGATGAGGATGAGAGAAGGAAGACTTTGATGTTCTCTCATTTACCTTTGATTACTTTCCTTTGCCTATGAAATAAAGTCCAAATTCCTTAACATCAACAAATATTTGAGTCTTAAACATGTTTATCATGTAGCCCTAATACTAAGGAGGAAACAAAAACCATCTATCAACAGAGGACATGATACATAACCCATAAATATCTGCTGAAAGAATAAAAGAGTGAATGAACCAAGAAGTGGACATCCTTATTTGTGTTTGTGGTCTCATTGCAGAGGTAAAATATTTATTTGGGGTTACCATAACTGTGTTCTGAATCAATTAGGAAACAGGCAAGTAGCAGGAAAATGAAAATCAAAATAATACCTTCATTACTGAGAATGGCTGGGTTGGAAAATGTGCCCTTGGTGTATGGCAATAATGGGCCCCCTAATATGAAACTCCCAGAATTAGACAAAATCACCCACTCATAGACACAGTGCAAAAACACAGGATTTCATGTCAAAGTTGTCCTCAAAAAACTTCTCAAATAACAAAACAAGGAATAATGTGTTGAGCAACCTGGCTCCCATGACAGAATGAGAGAGGAAGGGGCCATGCTATGAGCACCCAGTTTCTTTCTCATCCAGGGTTCACTTCTCAGGGCAAGAGGCCAGTGTGTTTAAGGAAAAATCCTTCTTCCTGGAAACAAGCAGAGTTGAGAATAAGCATCACTCTCCCTTGACCATTCACTATGAAAGTTGTCCAACATAATATATAATTACATGACAAAGAACTAGGGTGAACAAGAATTTTATGGGAGGCAGACATCATCTAACACATTGGATTAGTAGAACCATCTGGGCCTGAGTCTCAATGGGAGGGTTTGAGTGGAGGAAGAGGTGTTTGTGGGTGGTGCCTGTGGAAGAGCAAAGTTAGAAATGAGCATACAATTATCCAGTCTTACTTCTCCTCTTCACTCCTGTCCTTAAAATTCTCTCATCATTCCCTACACATGCCCTCATGTCCAGTCTCTGTACCTCTGCTTGCACTGGTACAATTAATATTTACACATTCATTCAACATATCTTTTTTTAGTCCCTAACTAACTGCCATGCATTGTTAAATCCCAGAATTGCCTCTGTGAAAGAATCATTACCTTATACTTAGAATGTCATTTTTTCAGTGAGACCTCTCACCAAGCAAGTGTGAGGAAAAATTTCAGCTACGGAAAGTGCATCCCTGTGCGACGTCATAGGAAATTAGCACACCAAAAACCTTATAGAAATTACAGAAATAGGTCAGCTGCAAAAGGACATATAGGGAGTTACATGTTACACTAATTCTTAGTGAATAAATATCATGTAAAATTGGAGGAAAATTATTATAAAATAGGTATTTGTGAAGGCAAATTCTAGCTTATACCACATCCATAATTTGGTTAGAAGATACTCCATGAACACGTCAGGGAAAAAAAGCAGTTGTTACTGATATTTTGTTTTGCTTTTACACACAGAGCTTATTAAAATTTCTTTCTATTAAAATCATATCCTCTCAATCTTTAAAATAAAGTAAATCATTTAATTGTAGAATTAATCAATAAAGAATTTTAAACTAAGCCAGAAAGGTGTACAACACCATGGATGGATGGAGTACAGCGACGCTATTCCCCATGGTGAGCAAAAGAGAAAGGTTTGCATCACCAAGGGCGAGTCTGGGTGACTGCAAGGTCACCACTTGATGAGTGGAGATAGAGTCAAGACAAAAAATAAAGTCAGGAAAGTCAGTGCTGCTGGGGAAACAAACACACAAAGCATAACTCACAGTATTGGAAAACCCCCAACATTTTCAGTCTCAGTCAGGATATAAATCAGATTTGTAGTTAACCATTTGACCGTTTACCTGAGGCCAATAAATTTCAGGGAAAAGCATGTCCACACATGCCTACTCACTGGGTTCTAGAATCTCACCTCCTTACATTCTCCAAATATGTATCAGCAGGGAATTGAAGAGCAAGCAAGAACAGTATATAGGCATCAGGAATGGAAGTTCATGTAGACTGCACCACATTAGAGGTAAGCACAGAGTACTAGCTGAGACACAATTTTTAAAAACCATCTCCGTGCTATATGAAAAATCCAGAGGAAGCCTCGTAAGTCTTTCAGAATATAATCATGCATCCATGAGGTACTGCTCCTATTTCTGACATAGCAAGACAGAACCAACAGACCCAGCATTGTTGGAGCACAAAAAGCAGGAAGGAACTTGCAGAAGTCACTTAACGGGGAAGAGCCTCAAAAAGAGCTTGACACAGGGAGAGCCTCACATAGTAGGCGAGAGGCAAGTTGAGTCCAATTCAGCCTACTCAGTTCCACCATCAAGAGCAAGTTACACAGTGTCCTCATGCATCAGTTTCCTCAGCAATAAAATGGACTGGGGGGGCCCTCAGTAGGTTTTTTACTTATTTCAAGAGCATGATGGTTTGACTAGAGTTTGCTAGTAAATACAATGGAGTATTACATTAGGTTTTTGCTTTGACAGCAAAGTGTTTTCATAAAACACAATTTAAAACACTGAACTCTGGTTGATTAAAGAATACTGCCTTAAATAATTTGTAAATCCTAACAAAAATGAGGAATACCTTATAAAATGTCTTTCAGAAAAAAATAGAAATAAGCATACAAACAGAATTCAGTTCACAAATAAAGGTAAGCAAGATTTGAAAAAAAAAATCAAAGGCTCAAATTAATATGACATGGAGAAATTTTTGGCAAGCAGAAGGAAATGTGGAAGTACTTTGTCTCTCTTACAACCCAGCCCTAGGCTAGACATGAAAATCCAGTAATGATAAATTAGGCTAACCCAATAAGTGGGTGTATGTACACCTGACATTTGTATCAATAGGATATATACTAGACACAAATTATCCAGACTGTATTTCTACAAAGACTGGTTAGAAAAGAGATCAAAGTCCATTTGAAGTGGAAGAATTGTAATTTTAAAATTAAGGAAAGGGACAACAGATTAAATTGTGTGGTTCCTGTTGCCCACTATGATAAACCCTTCAAAGTCTTCATTACTCTTTCGTCTAAATTCAATACATAACCAAGACAACAAAAGTACAGGTGGTAGGTAGGATTCCCCCCTGCCCACTCCCAACCAACGCCCTGTCTTTTGGGGGGAAGGGAAGTTCAGTGGGAGTTGAGAAGGAAGCAAGTTCTGAATTTCCTGGCTCTATAAGAAAGCAAATCACTCACATTTTACACATGATTCATTTATTTAACTTTCCCTGAATAAGGGACTTTCATGCCTGCTCCAGCTAGCCAATTCACCTACCAAATAATGCCTCTATATTTCACCTGATAAACAATTATGATACAGCAAAATATGTAACTTTATCTCAATTGCCCCATAGTCCCTAGCACCTTTGAAAGTTCTTCTTTTATTCATTGGAATATCCCTAATCAATACCAGAGCAGTGCACTCCCATAGTTGAGGTAAAATAAATATCAGATGAGAGAAGAAACAAATGCACCACAGAAGAAATAAATACACTGGCCAAGGAAAAACTCACTGATGATAGTGGATTGCAGGAATGTTTAAATCCATCTTCTGGCTTCTAATTTCTCCAGATTCACAATCAACTCCCCCTCTTTAACCCTCCTCTGATCCTTCCACTCCTCTGGAATTCCTGGGTTCTTTTGTCTCCTTGTCAAGGAGATATGGCCAATAATTAAACCCATCCATTTTATTATGTTTTTAAAAAACTTGGTCAGATAGGTGAAAACTTTTGTGTAATCTGAGACTAAATCAGGAATTGGGGTCTGCTCCATCCCTTCACTTCTTTTTCAGTTTCATGTTACTAAAATAACAAAGAATTAGCTGTGGTGCTGTTAATGATATGTGGTCTTTCAAGGCTGCCTGCAATCCACAAATTGTCTTTTTGCAGCAAAACATACAGAATCATGTGCCACTATGATTTGGTCTTACTCTGCTTCCTCTATTATTTTGTTTACATTACTTCCCCACAGAGCTTCCCCCTTAGGCTTACCCCTGACATGACCCTAAAATGCTTTTCTCAAAACCCCTTCTCTTCCTTTGCCTTTTTAATGCCCCACTCAGATGCTACCGGTGATTTAATGACTTACACACTCTCTTTTCTGACTTCTTTTTCAAGGTATAATTGACATACAACATTAGGTGAGTTTCAGGATGTAAACCATAATGATTCAAAGCTTGACTACATTACAGAATGGCTACCACAGTAAGTCCAGTTGACATCCATCCTGATATATAGTTACAAATTTTTTTTCTTCTGATAAGAACTTTTAAGGTCTATTCTCTTAGCAACTTTTAAATATGCCATATAGTATCATTAATTTTAGTCATCATGCTCTACATCATGCATTACATCCACAAGACTTATTTATATTATAACTGCAAGCTTTTACTTTTTGCCCCCCTTCACTCATCTCACCCACTCCCTCCCGTACCGCTGGCAACTACCGGTATGTTCTTTGTATATATGAGCTTAGTTTTTTAATTTCATTTTGTTTTGTTTTATTTCTTAAGATTCCACATATAATTGAGATCATACAGTACTTGTCCTTCTCTATCTGACTTATTTCACTTAGCAAAATGCCCTTAAGCTTCATCCATGTTGCTGCAAACTTTTTGACTTTCTATAGCTTTCAACAAATATGAATTCCTCATTTACTGCTTGCTTGCTGCTTTGTACTTTCCTCTAACTATCTAGTGAGTTTCAGCTTGGTCTGTGCTTGAATGCAGAATTCATGTCTTACACTTCTTTCCAATCCAGAATATACTTATCAGCAATATGTGTCTATTTGCTAATTCATTGAAACCACAGATTTATCTCTGTTTTTTAAAGGGAATGTTATAACTTGTCCATATCATGTTGGTTGTCTCTAGTAAAAATAACATCAAAGGACATAGCTTTCCAAGTTGCTACATCCCTAAAACTGTTATACAGCACTGGGGCATTAAAAGGATCAGGTATATCTCTGACCAAATTAGGATCGTCTCTCTCACACAAAAATTGTACAATCGTAATTTACAATTGTAAAATTCTTGGACCAGGCCCTTAGCCAAGAGTATCTACTTTATTTGCTTCTTCATTTACTTTTCACTCATTTACTTATTTATATATTCAGCATAGACTTTATAAACACCTATGTGGAAGGCACCTTCTAAGTTTCTTTCTCTTTCTTTCTTTCTTTCTTTTTTTCTTTCATTCTTTCTCTATCTCTCCCTCCTCTTCACTCTGGAGAATGTCAATAAACTGAAAATCATGTTGCCTGATATACACAGAGCTGCATAAACACATAGGTGCAAATTACAGGGAGCAATCACAAATGATGACACCAGATCTGTGGTGTGGTTCAAGGAAGTATCTCGACACTCCAGACTTCACACATTCTGAGTTTATAGCTGCACTGACTGAGTCCAAGCTGGTGTCTACAGCAGAAGCTCTCACATAGCATGTTGACAAAATATGTTCAATTAGGTTGGTTAATGCATTTGGCACGTTTTTTTCCTACTGTTGTCTGCCTTTTGATGTCTAGAAAAGTGCCACTTGCTAACCAAGTTACCCCATTTGAAAGAAACTCCCCCTTATTCAGAGCTTTGCATGGCCAGACTTGCCTTCTCTCTTTTAATTCCATTTAAGTATGTTCTGGTCTCTAACTTCAAGGCTGCAAACTTCAAGGGGGTTGACAGAAGAAGGGAAGAAAAGAACAAACCTGACATCACATCCTCTTTGCCCTTGAAAGCTACTGAATGGCTTCTTGGTCCATGGGTTTATTTGTTTTCTAATTTTTCTTCTCCTCTCTCTCTCACCAACTAGTTTGTGAATTATTCGAAGGTAGAATTGCAGTTTTTAAAAGAGTAATCCTACGTGTAAGATCCTTTAGAATCTAGCCCTTAAGAAAAGGAAGCAGGTAGCCTGGGTTCCAGCCCTGGCTCTGTCATATATTAGCAACAGAACAATAGCTAAGGCAAATACTACCATTATATATCATTTATTTCATCAGTTTTATTTTCCCTCCTTTATAAACAAAATTGAAAATAAAGAAAAATAAGAAACTGAGGTGATTTATAGTAGCTAAACAGGTTTAAATAACATGAATAAGGAAAATGGAAGAAAAGATGAACAAAATAAATAATTTACAAAACATATGTACTATGAGTACCAGTTGGGGATTTAAATTAGGTATTAAGGTGCTTAGTGATCTAAGCAAACAGTATCACTTAGATTTAATTTATTTAATTATCTGTACAATTGGAACAAAGAAATACACCTAAATTATTATATAACTAGCAGTGCAGTGTCTAACACTGACAACACCCTAAAATAAATTAAATCTAAATTTAATATTTTTGAGCACCTGCTATAGCAAGATCATTTTGAAAGTTTAAAATTCTGTAAAATGCTATTATTTTGTTAACCTGTGTGTCAGAGCCATAATATGCTAAAAGGGGATCATTGCCTCTGATGACCTCATCACGAACTGTGGCTAGAAAACAAATCTCAGCACGATTTTTATTTTCCTGTGAAGAATTTGAAATTTTACCAAAGACTACCACTATTTCTATAAAACTAGAAAAAACTTGCGCCAGTGGACACTTTTCAGCCAAAATGTCTTCTCCGTGTGGTTCTCAATGCTCTCACTTATTTCTGGGTCATATTTTATAAGAGTTGGAATATGCTATATTTTGCTGATAGTTTTTCTTGTTTAATGATAATTAATAACATTACTTATTCAATACTTTTAATTATTTTTAAACTTTAAATTCACAGAAAATGATATAATCATTTAGTGCATTTTTATGGTATGATTGCAGCATCTCAGTTTTCACAGAAGGTGTTATGGGTCATTTTTGTAAATTTATAAGGTTTCATAAAATTAGAGTTTAACTCTGAGCTGTATAAAGTCACTGAGGATCACCAGGGTGACCTAGCAGCTGCTATAGAGCTAGCACAATCACTACTCTACTGAATTTACAGCTTCCTCTCTCTCTCGCCCACCACACACAAAGATGTTTGGTGAGATGCTTACATTAGGTAGGAACTTTGGCCTCTTTGTCACCCTCCCATATTGTGGCTGAGGAAAAGGAAACCTTGTCAGACTGACATGATGAGCTAGTGGGAGAAGTGAGGCTCTAGTCAGGTCTCTGAATCCAAGTTCTGTGCTCCATCTACCCTGTGTGTAGAATTTTCAACATTTATGGGAAAACAGTAGGTTCTATAGTTTCCTATGTAATGACCTTATGCAACAAAAATCAGGAAATGGTTGAAAAAGTCTGGGAGATGATCTGTTAGGTCCTCTGAATTCAAAGAGGGTGCCTGGGTAAAGCAAGGCAGGATGAGTACACAAACATACAAACACATACCTACATCCAGCACACACATACTCACACACACATTACACATACATATACACACGTACATGCACACAAAGAGACACATACTCCTACACAAATACACGCAAACACATACACACACACACACACACACACACACACAAACCCCACACAGTACATATACCTACATACACATACACACACCCACACTCATATACATACACACAGTACTGGCTACAATAGATGATGAAAATGTTTAAGGATGAAGAATTAAAAGTTTGAGATTACTGAATTTATTTACAGTGCACCTGATTCATATAAACACTGAGAAGACTTTGCTTTGCACATGTCATACTAGCTTACTATAACTTTCTATTGTTTGTGGTCTAATCTACACATTATAAACACTTTGTCTTGTTACTTTTCAAACTTTCACATGTGCTGAAATTAGACAGCTGGGCATTGCCCTCTAAGACCCTATAAAGCTTTGAAAAGAAACTTTTACAGTCCATAAAGAAAGAGTAAACTATGTCCCACTACACTATGTAATTTTTCACATTTTGGAAGAGACCACAGCTTCAGAAAAGTCTGAAAGGGGTGATTGTTAGGCCTAGAAATTGTACCTTTACTGCTGGGAAGTAGAGGATGCCGCATAATCTTCCTTTCAACATGCTTCTGAGAATGTCTTTAATGCTGTATGGGAATGTCCCTTGGCTCTGCCTTGTTCCTCTCTTGACTAGCCCAAAGACTGTGTGACTCTATTTAACAGGCATGAGATAGTAACAATCACACCAGATTGTTCATCTGTAATTTGAGATTCCTGGAAGAAAAGTAATGCACAGTAGCTTATGTTTGACTTTAATAGTTGAATTTCTTTCAGAGTGTTGATGATAGAGGAAATATTTCTCATGCTCCGTCTGGTTGGCATGTCAGAGTTAGGCTTCAGAGTCAGACAAGTGTGGGTTCAGACCTCCAGGACTGCTGCTTGGACCTCTCACTCCAGTGGTGAGAATTTGAGTGAACAGTTTAACCACACTTGAACCTATCCTTTCTTGTTTTTATTATTTTTTATTTATTTATTTATTTTTAATTTTTTGTTTTAACGTTTATTTATTTTTGAGACAGAGAGAGACAGAGCATGAATGGGGGAGGGGCAGAGAGAGAGGGAGACAGAATCAGAAGCAGGCTCCAGGCTCTGAGCCATCAGCCCAGAGCCCGACGCGGGGCTCGAACTCACGGACCGCGAGATCGTGACCTGGGCCGAAGTCGGACGCTTAACTGACTGAGCCATCCAGGCGCCGCTATCCTTTCTTGTTTTTAAATGAGAGTAATGCTACATACCCCACAGGATGCATTGCAAGTGACTGACCCATAATGGACTCTAAAACATTTGTTTTATTTTTTCAGTTCATTATTCACACCCTCAAAACAACCATTATCACAGGGGGAATGATGAGTATTATGCAGAAAAAGCAATTATTTTATTGTCTTTAATTTTTCAACTATCTGCTTCAGTAGATTACAGAGAGACTTACAAAAGATTAATAAAATATTTTCAAACAAATCATAATTTTATTGATAACAATACTGTTATTAATTAATAATAGCATCTGGGGCACCTGTGTGGCTCAGTTGGTTGAACGTTCAACTTCGGCTCAGGTCATGATCTCATGGTTCATGAGTTTGAGCCCTGCATTGGGCTCTGTGCTGACAGCTTAGAGCCTGAAGCCTGCTTTAGATTCAGTGTCTCCCTCTCTCTCTCCCCTGCTTGTACTCTCTCTCTCTCTCTCTCTCTCTGCCTCAAAAATAAATATTTTAAAAATTAATCAATAATAGCATCTTGATCAGTTCTTCATTTTTGCCAACTAGAAAATCCTTCAGTTATTTATTGAGCAAGAAATTAAAAAAAGAATGTAACCCCTTATCAATTTTTGAGCATTTTATAACTGTTAATTTAACATCAGTGTAAGAGAACTTTTAATCCTGCCCCCAGCACTATCTAACTACAAAGGCAATTTTAGCAAAACATAAAAGCAATGTTTATGAATTGTGTCCACGTCATAGTTTTTGTCTTGGTTTTGGGTTTTGTTACATACAACACCTGCTTTTGTGTAAAAGATATCTCAAGTCCATCTGAATGTCTATGACAGTCCATCTGAAATCTAAGAGACCAAAGAGCTGGCAGCTGCCGCCATCTTCAGATAGACAGCTGGGGACTTCTATCCATTGCATGGCAATGACATCTCCTTTACCTGGAAATTCGTTGTTCCAAATGGTTCATTTTTCCCCAAAACTTGATCCAAATCTCTAATGTGTAGGCTTAAATAATTACAGTGCCACATATTCAAGAAAGCTTTGACAAGTTTAAAACTTTTATTCACTCATATGATAAGTGCTGCTTGTGGGGTAGGCTTGATTTATGCTAAAAACCAACTGTAATATTGTAATCTATTGTATACACACACACACACACACACACACACACACACATATATATATATACACAATGTCAAGCATCCAGAGAAAGTTTAAAATTTGGGTATGTAACTAGGCATTTGTTCTCCATTCTACTACAAGTTCAAATACTTATTAACAGATTTTTAATTTTTTTTTCAAATAATCATTTGAAAAGAAACTTTCTTATAGATATGTATCCCTAGTTAAACTACGTATGCAATATAAGAACATACATCTACTTAGTCTCAGAAAATAAAAAGGATGTAAAACTCTGTTTTATTATTTTTAGGAAGTAAAGGATCCAGTTTAAGATGTTCCCCCCAGATGTTTGCTTCATGGAAAGAAGCCAACAGTGACAAGAAAAACCTGACTCTGTCCAAGATAATCATTATTAAGCAATGTGTCTGGAAATGTGTGCCATAAACCTTAAAAAGTTAAAACAATTATAGACATTTCTGTAACTACTCGCTGCATATTTCCTTTACTGGAAATGGGGTTATTTTTTTTTCTTGTTTGCTTTCTGTTTCTTTTAGTTAGATTTTTTTTCCTTACAGGAAAAAAGGATAAAAAAAAAAGATTTAAAAAATTTGATAATGTATTTCTACCTTAATTCCATTTATTATTTTTAAACTTTTTTAAAAAACTTTTATTTATTTATTTATTTATTTATTTATTTATTTATTTTGAGAGAGAGCGAGAGAGAGAGAGACAACAAGCAGGGGGAGGACATAGACAGAAGGAGAGAGAGAATCCCAAGCAGGCTCCAAGCCCAACACAGGGCTTGAACTCATGAACCATGAGATCATTCATGACCTGAGCTGAAACCAAGAATTGGATGCTTAACTGACTGAGCCACCCAGGTGCCTCTTAACTCCATTTCAATATTTAGATTTAAAACTCAAAACCCAATAATAGCATTCACATTTATTTTGTAGTGTTCACCAGTCTCCTCTCTAATCATGCAAATGTACATTTTCCAGACTTACTGGATCTCTCTAGCCTGTAGCCTGAGTGAGCACTTTTCCTCCCTCAAGCCTTCCTTCTATGAAATTAACTCAATAAGATTTTCCCTTGAGGTCATACACCACAAATTATTACCAGGACTTCGGTATTAATCACATCAGACCAACCGAGGAAGGTCAATTGTGAGGCTGAAACAGTTTGGAAGGATAAACCAGAACACTTGGGCCTGTAAAACTAGTTCCATTATATACAGTAGCACCTGGATGGAAAACAGGCCACCAGCAAATCATTGGTACATCAGGAGCCTCCTCTCTGAGACTTTATCATCAATTAGATAATTTAAACAAGAGTGAGTGCCCAAGATATTCCTAGATGAAATGTCAGAGGTCATGTACTTATTTTGCATAAACAGCTTGAAACCGGACCATGTGAGCAGAGCCAGCATTTGACATCCCATCTTTCAATCTTTCTTTTGTCCATAAGTGGCCCCATTTAAATTAAACTTGGCAGTGATGCAGTCATCTGAAAAGCTTGACCAGAGTGTGGAATTCTGAAAACTGTCACTGTGACATAAAATGAAGCCCCCTGGAGTTGCTATAAGATTTTTCATCTAGGGGATGAATGGCTACATGACTAAGGAACTCAAGTTCTGGTCCTCACCTTGGGACATTGGAACTACAGTGGAGTCCACAAGACCTCACAGCTTCATGTGAGCCCCACAGTAACAAACATGTATACAGAATATTTTCACACTCTCTCTGAAAGCAGTAAGCATATTGTATGATATGGCTGTGGCATCATATCAATATGAATGCCCAAACTGTTTAGGTGTAGGTTTAGCTGACCAGCATTGGGAAAATTTAGAAAGCAGGTGAAATTTTTATATTTTGCTGGCTTCCCAATTACTCCATTAGCATGCCATTGCCACATATCAATGGCTAGTTCTCATGATTTAGTAAGATGCAAACTTCCTTTTTTCTTGTAAGGGCATAAGATATTGTATCAATCTATTAAGTCTTATTTAAAAGAATCTATTAGTGTACTGGGATCTGTTTAAAAAAAAAAAAACTGACTACACAAAGGAACAATGCACAAATCCCATCCTGAGAACAGAAAGTTAAGAAGATATTTGGGGACCGGCATCTTCCTAGAGCCCCTCATTCAGTTCAACCCACCAGATGGCTGTCTGCACAAGCTACAGTGAAGATGACCCTGGAGAATGTATGTACTCTGGCCCTGCCTGACCCCAGCCCAGAGGAAGAATCCTCAGGGAACATTCAGATATCCACACATTTCAAAAGAAAACTTCTGTATGTTCTATCCTGGGCCTTCTCCTTTTGGCTGAGGTAAAGTAGAAACCCAATAAAATCAGCTATTGCGTAGATGATTTTTCAAAACTCCATTACGTGACTAATCAAATTGGATCAATCTACTTTAAAATAATCAGCCCAGCTATGTCATAGTTTGTCTTCAAGGGTTTAATATATACTTCTAAGGAAATGAATAGAACTATAACTTATAGTTTTTATTTTTTTATAATTTTTTAATGTTTGTTTATTTTTGAGAGAGAGAGAGAGAAAGAGAGACAGAGCATGAGCAGGGGAGGGGCAGAGAGAGAGTGAGACACAGAATCCAAAGCAGGCTCCAGGCTCCACGCTGTCAGCACAGAGCCTGACACAGGCCACCCAAGTACCCCTTCACTATTGAATTTTAAAAGTCCTTTATATATTTTGAATATTAGCTGCTTATCAGATATACAGTTTGCAAATATTTTCTCTCATTCCATAGGTTATGTTTTCATTTTATTTATTGTTTCCTTTGCTGTGCAGAAACATTTCACTGGATATGGTCCTACTTGTTTATTTTATATATTGGCTATGATTTTTAGGATATGACACCAAAAGCAAAGGCAACAAAACCAAAAATAAATAATTAAGACTATATCATGTCTTGATATGTAAATCACTTTAGCAATATATCAAGTTCAAACTTTTAATTTTTTAACATGAAGAAATAAGGACCCAGAGGTAAAATAATTTGTCCAACGTCACAGGCAGTCATTGATAGTGCCTGGCATAAATTCCTCTACTTGTGGGTTTGAGAACAGCAAAGGGCATGCATGAACTCCCAAATATAAGTTTCTTTTTATATATTCTACCAGTTAGTCATTAATTTACCTGATAAATTCTCTTTTGAAAATGCAAAATTATACTGAGAGGATTGAGGTCAACAATAGGGAGGGAGGCAAACCATAAGAGACTCTTAATACAGAGAACAAACTGAGGGTTAATGGGAAGGTGGGGGAGAGAGGAATATGGTTGATAGGCATTGAAGAGGGCACTTGTTGGGATGAGCACTAGGTGTTGTACATAAGCCAATTTGACAATAAATTATATTAAAAAATAATAAAAAATAAATTTTCCAGCCTTGCAGAATTCTATGAAGTTGATGAAGGCAGAGGAGGAGACAGAAGTTGCCACAAAAGCAACCCCTGATGGAAACTGACAGGATAGCTGCATGGAACTTTGTAAAGCAGAAGGCCAACACTGGTCTCATAGATGCCTAAATATAGACTCTTAAAAATTAGTTTAGTGTTTTTCTATTAAAAATGGAATGAAAAAAGTCACATATGTCATTTGAAACCAATATCACTGAGCATTTTAGTATATTTTCTTCAAGTTCTGTGTATACATTTTCATAGAGCTATAACCAAGCAATTAAATGATTTTACTCATTGAGTAGCAACATGTTGCACTAAAATGATGTTACTTTTTACTAAAATATAAGGTAGGAGTCAAAAATAATACCACAAGTTTTCTGGTCTCTGTACTCAAAGGTCCCAAAACGTCATCATTGTTGAAGAGTCATAGTTAGGGGTGGAGGAAAGTAGAAAAAGAATATGTTTTATTTATATAAAAGCAAACTGGAAAATAAATAATACAGTAAACCATGAGTGTAAGTGGCCCAAGCTAACTATTTCCACTTTCTGAACATGTCTGAGGGCATGTTGTTCACAAATACCAAAAGTTACACTGAATAAACTGAAGAGCAATTAAAGGCAAATCTCTTCCTCCAAAATGTCATAGCATGAGTGAATTAATGGTAATAAAAATATTCAGTTAACCAGAATAACATTATATCCAACCATGGTGATTAAGTTAGAGTTTTTACCCAATGGAACTCCAATTGTCTTAAAAACAACTATAAGCTTCCAGATCTTGTGTTCTAATACCATTCTTCAAAAAAAGGAACCAGGACACTATGGAGATACGATTCTAGGATGAAGGCAGGAATATGCAAGATGAACTTGGAGCATCTTGTAGTGCCAGAAAATAAAATACTCAAACAAAACAAAACAAAACAAAACATCCCATAATGAGGGTATGTCAAAAGGAAGGGACAGGAACCAAGTGAATGAATCCCAATGTCCAAAGTTATAACAATTTGGATAACTAAATTAAGTAGCATTGAATTATAATCCAAAGTCTAAAATAAATATCCTTAAGCCCATACTGATAAATGAGTAAATTATTAAATGAAGAAACGGAATATACAAATCTCGTCCTGTGTAAGAATTCCAAATAAATTATGTAGATACTTTGCCCTACAGGAAGGGGAGCATAATGCCCTGATCCTTAAATGTGGGCTGTTTCATGACCTCCTTCCAAATAGTACAGTACAAGAAATGGGGGAAGGGTAAGTTTAAAGTGAGGATATTTGACAAATGCTACTTCAGCCAGGTGATCAAGGTCAACATCAACAACTGATATTATATACCCTGGATAAGATATGATGAAAATGGCAATTTACCTGTGTGATTTTCCTTCTTGAAACCTATAATCCCAATCTAATCATAAGAAAAACATCACACAAATTCCATTAGAGGGGCACTCTACAAGAGTAGAGTTCCTAGTGTTCTTCAAAACTGTCAAGATCATAAAAAAAAATAAAGAAGGTCTCAGAAATTGTCACAGCTAAGAGGAACATTGACTGAATAATTGTCATGCAGTATCCTGGATGGGATTCTAAGACAGAAAAGGATAAAAATTAGAAAAATCTGAATAGTTCTTAGTTCATAATAATGTATCAATATTGGTTCATTAATTTTAACAAGTAAGTGTTAATAATAGGGAAAACTATGTATAGGGGGTTTCAGTATGGTGAATTCCCTATACTATCTAGCAATTTTTCTGTGAATCTAAAATGATCCCATTAATAAAAAATAAAATAAAATATAAGATTCATAATAAGTCTTTAACAAAAATGTCCTTCTTGGTCTATTTCTTGCATGTAGCTCTTAACAAAATAAGTGTCTTCAGGTGGGGAATGGTCTAGGCATCAGTGGCTCTCAACCCTGGTAGCGAATTTAAATCACCTAGTATATTTTGATATCAATAAATAAGAATCTCTGCCAATGGGCACTAGTAATTTTTTAAAGCCTATCACACTACCAAAAGTCTAGTTTGCCAACAGAAAAATTTCATACTACAAAATACTAAAATTGCACCTTTGGTCACGTCTTCTTTTCATGGTAGAAAACAAATATGCTCCCTTTTTCTTTCTCCCTTGAGAGACTTGGGAGATTCAGCAATTATTCTGGCAATATAAAGATAAGCAAAATAGTAACTATACCAACATAACAAATTTTAGAAACTTTAATGCTTTAAAGCTATAAAGCATCAAATTATAGAACCCCTCTTCTTTTATTTTCTTGGAAAATTATTTAAGTTATTGAAAATTAGTGTTGTTTGAAAAGAATGAGGAGTTTGAAAGAAGGGCAGAAAAATGAAAATTTTTATCTTAAAATTTAAATTCAAGGTATCTAAAGTTCTGATGAACACAGACAAAATCCCTGCTAGCTTTAAGAAAGTGCTATCAACACCACCCTTCTGGAAAACAAAAAGTACACATAGCTTCCCAAGTGCATCCTGGACAGTAAATCACAAGACAAGCCCTGAGCCCCTGGTTAAGACTACAAAGTGTGCTGATCCCCAGCTCCCAGCATAGCTTACGCTAATGAAACAGGGGCTTCCCAAATGGTTGGGAAGCCTTGTCTGGCTCCAAGTCTGTTTCCATCCATTTTCATAATGCTGTTTTAAGGATAGGAGTCCATCTTAGCCATTCAACCAAATATGTGTCATTTATACACTTATTGAACTCTCTTGTGTTGTGAAATCAGGAAGCTGCAACACAAATGTGAACACAAATATGAAGAAACTCAAATATGAAGAGAAGACTCCGGGGTTTGTTTTCAGCCCCTCACTGACTATCTGATCTGGAGTGGTCAAAGAGTGTGGAAAGCCCTGAAGATAGCAGCGTCTATCTCAACAACTGGCTTTAGCTGAGGTGTTTTTTTTTTTTTGTTTTGTTTTTAAAGGGGGCTTCCATCAGACCACTGGTTGCTTAAGACAGCCAGAGAAACCTTAGAAGGAGCTACAGGCCCTTCCTAGATGCTTCTCTCATCAAATTAAACCTCTGGTTTGTGCACTGTGATGAAGTAGAAATTACAGGCATTTTGAAGTCAGAAAACATATGGCCCAAGTGCCAGTCCCAGTCTGTCAAGATGAAGGTCAGTTTGTTTGAACTTCTGTGCCTTAGTTTCCTCATGTGCAAAATAAAGCTAAGAATACTTAATATATGTAAGGATGGGATTCTAAAAATCAAATGGATAACATATGACTTCACTTTATACAGTGTAAGTAGACAAAGGGCACCCATTTTTAATCATAATATTAATATTAACTATTTTAAGGTCTACCAAAAACTGACACTCTCACCTCCCACTGACCTTCAAACTCAGCTCATATATATTTCAACCAGAAATACTTACCTTCCACCCCCCACCTGTGTGGTTGCATTTCTTTGCCACTATCCCTGCCTCATTCATTCTTCAGTACCCACATCCCCTTTCTTCTTCAGCACTCTGCTCCATATCTGCCTCCCTCAGGAAGTTATTCCACTCAATCACTCAATTCCAGTCACTTCACCACCAAGACCCACAGATACCTTTGCATGTATAATCTAAGCTTCCACACTTGTCAAAGAATCATAAATTCAAATTTTATAAAGGAGGAAACAGAGGTTCAAATCACCTAACTAGCCTATTAGTTGGTGGCAGAATGGAGACCAAATTCCAGATTTCCATAGAATATTTGCCAATATTTGGATCCAAAGCTGACAGCATTAATTATGACAGTGTCAATGTTATTTACTAAAATACATGAACATAGTTCTTAAATACAAAATATGGATCTCTAAAGTCTCATTTTCTAAGCACTAGTTAAGTTCCCTATAACCAAGGAGTGTAGTTGGTTCACCTAAAACAGGTAAGTGATGTAGAAGCTTGGAAATGTATCTTGACAACACTTAGTATGTGTTAGATACACAGAAGAGGCTCAATATTGTTTGGCAAGTCGGTACATGCATGTATGAATAAATCAGGATTCATGATGGAAGCATTTATCAAAACCTTCACATAGGTATTCTACTAAAGAATTTGAAAGCTTTATTTAGCACAGAAATTCATTCGTTTTCTAGAAATTTAGACCTTTCAAAATTAACTTTGCAGAATTCATGTGCTGTTTGGAGACAGTATTCCACATGTGCAGAGGTAGAAGGCAAAAAAAGGTACCAAGGATTATATATTACACTAATGCAGTTCTAATCAAAATTCCAGCTGGATTGTGAAAAAACAAGACCAATGTAGGTAGAATTACTCTACCAGACATTAAGACACTGTACATGCCATAATGATTAAAAGATTATATTTCTGGTCCAGTTATTTAAAAATTGAGCAATGTAACAAAATGGAGAGTTTAAAAACAGATCCATACTCATATGAAAATTGAGCTATGATAGAAGTGGCATCACACATAAACAGAGAAAACATGAATTATGTAATCAATGGTGCTGGGGAAATTAGTTCATCATAATGAAAATGCAGTTATATCCCCATCTTATTCTAAAAACAAGAATATTCAGATGGGTTTAAAACTTTAGTATAAAACAAACTATTGGGGGAGAATAGCTTTATGATCCTGGGATCAGGGAAGAGTTTTTGAGGATGTCCAGAAAGGTACTAGCTGGAAGGAGAAAAATAGGAAGATCTGATTACATCAAAATTAAATATCTCTACTCCACAAAATATACTACAGACAAAGTTAAAAGACTGGTGAAAGATGGGGAGAAGATATCTCCAATGTATATAACCAAGAAAAGTTTAATACCCAGAATATTTATGAAACTCCTATAAATCAGTAAAACAAGAGGCAACCCAACAGAAAAAAAAAAGGATACAAATGGGATGGCTGATATGAAGAGATGTTTGTCCTCACTGGTAGATAACCCGAAAATTCCAAAACACAGACATTGATTTAGAGCTACACTGACCAAAAAATAAATATTCAGATAATAGCCAATGTCAGCAAGCATGAGAGGAAATAGGAAGTTTCACATGTGCTAGTGACTTTGCAAATACGTATTATAGCATTTTGGTGGGTAATCTAGCAATATGTCATAAAATTGTGTTAGCAGATGCCCTATAGCACAGGAATTTCTTAATTTGTACCTCCAGAGAACTCAGTAAACACAGAGATATTATAAAGATTGTGTAATAGCAAAATGAGGGGAAACTATTTTTAAAATGTGTTTTATGCATCCATATTAATCAGAGGTCAAAAGAAATGATTAATTACCAAAGACAGAGCTGAAAAACAATGTTGAGAAAAGTTCAACCTGGTATATAGCACACTGATATTTAGGTCAAGTTCATGGCACATGGCAAAAATATATTTTTCACAGAGATTCAAATGTAGAAGGAGAATGTCCACTAAACATATGAGAATGAGTACCTTATGGAAGCCAGACAACTGGTGATGCAGTTGGGAGACAAAGGAAGGAAAAGGAGGTCTGAGGCTGGAATAATTACTTTAATGGATACAAAAAAAGGAGCAGCGTTGGTCATATTAGTACAATTTTGTGCACTAAGAGGCCAAAACAGTTACAAATAATAAAGAGAACAGTTAAAATGGGGTGGAGCAGAGAAAGTAAATTACCTATCTTTAATTTACAGACAGGTAATGTAAAGAAAGGGGTTAACCTACAAATTCACTGAAGTCAGAAATTTCTTTGGGTGACTGGCATCCCCCCCTTGATAGCCTTTCATAGTCAAGGGGTAATTGAGTGTTAATTCTGCTGACCTTATTTGCAGCATGCCTCCATTCCTGCAGCACCCCTGGCTGTCAGGCAGCATGCTTTACATAGCTGTCGACTTCATGTTTTTCTTTTGACTGAATTTTTTTACCTGAGGCATTTCAATCCTGTAACTTCAGCAATCAATTTAGGCCCAAAGCAGCACAGGCCTCTGTCCCCTCCAAGCAGGTATTTGCATGTGAGCTAACAGCTTAAGCACCAGGGAAATGAGCTAAATCCAAACAGATGTAAGAAGTAGGACTGTATGCTAAATCACTACACAGTCAGCTCATTTGCCTGCCATGGAATTACACTTTGTGTGTGAAAGTGGGAGTGAGTGTGTGTGTGTGTGTGTGTGTGTGTGTGTGTGTGTGTGTGTGAATATGATTAGTTAAATTTTTATACTATTTTTAAAGCTAATAAGCTATTTTTAATGGTGTTTGTTTTTAATGATCCTGAGCCAATATTTTAAGAAGTAATCATGAAATTCTAATTGCTAGATATGTCATAAAAAGAAAAATCATTTAAAACATAACATAAATGAAATTATGCTAAGAAAATCAGAATATTTTTTTTGTTTTTTAGACAACTCAATTTCTTCAAAATAGAACCCACAAAGGGTATGTGATAGGATGCACTGTCAAGAAATGGAATGTAACTTATACAGAGAATTTGTCATTATATATTAAAAATTCTTAACCTCCAAAGTGACATAGAAGCCATTTTCTACTCATTACAAGGAATTCTGGATACAGGATAAGATATTTGTTGGGATTATGCAAGCAAATCAGTAGCATCATTTATTACATCCAGATCTTTTAATCAAGGGAGAAACTGTCACATCCATTGCCGTCATTTGTGAAAGAAGTAGCCAGAATCTCAGTTTCCTGTATCCTCCTAGCTATGTTATAGAATAAATCTAGTCTAAATAATCAAGCCTATTGATTGGCATATAAGGAATCTCAGATCCAGGTATTTTTTTGTGAGTGTTTGTAAAGAGAACAGCTCATCTCTCAGCTGTATTGTAGAAGAGAAGAAATGTAATGCCTTCTCAGCTGGACTTCATGGATGACAATCAATATTTTTAACCCCACCCAACACACTGCAGGAACTGAGTCCCTACTAAAAGTCACAATAAAATAATTTTATTTACCCTATTGGCCAGCAGGTCAGTACTGAGGTAAGAAGTAGTTCCTTAGTAAAAAGCAACACATCCATTTATGTAAGTCAAGAAAAGCCTAGAAGCATATAGAAAACCTAAATTCAGTAAGGACTAAGTTTGTCTGAAAACTGAAGCTAACATATTTCAGTCCACACCATTGAGATGAGTTACTGGAGATACAGAGAAACAAAGACAGGCATTCTGTGGGAGCCACAAAACATAAGGTAAATAATGGATATTCTTAGCAACAGCATTTGTCCCAATTATATGAGGATTAATAGGAAAACATTTCACCTAGGAGAAACATGTTCGTGGGTAAAACATTGCCTTTAAAAATGAGCAATGCCTCCTGCCCATGGGGCTCATGGCACCTATTAGAAGTCATGATTACTGACCATGCTGCCCCAGCATCTTAAACACAAGCTTCCCCCTCCATGAACCCCCTGGACCACCAGCAGTAGGAAGGGAAGTCAGCAGTAGGCTTCCCATTCCCATTTTAGTAGTGATCCATAACAGGAACTCAGAATGCCCAAATGAAGATAAGACCATTTTGAGTTTGAAGT
This sequence comes from Leopardus geoffroyi, assembly GCF_018350155.1. Classification (NCBI taxonomy): domain Eukaryota; kingdom Metazoa; phylum Chordata; class Mammalia; order Carnivora; family Felidae; genus Leopardus; species Leopardus geoffroyi. The sequence continues at coordinate 32,585,323 of NC_059341.1, read as the reverse complement.
TTTAATAAGGTAACTTAAGATGTGAACAGAGAGGGAGGTGGAGGATGAGATAGTTCTAAGGCAGCACTTCTCCAACTGTAACACGCATATGACTCAGCTAGCGATTTGTTGAAACACTGATTCCAGATTGGCAGTTCTGAGGTAGGACTGGAGATTGTCTAACCAGCTCCTGGAACTGATGGTCTGACCACACTTTGAGTAACCAAGTCTAAAGGAATAATGAAAAAAAAAAAAAGCTAAAGGGGATGATAAATGCCAAAAGTCTTCTAATGTGATAAAATGATAGGGGAAGACACTTGTTAAAGTAAATACCTCTATACCTTCTGGCCTCAGGAGGAATGTGTTTTCTGGAGGTACTTGAAATCCACCATGGGGGCCCTGAACTCTCCATTTCCCCCAATTCTGCTCCTTTCCCCATGTGCCTTGGTCTGCAAGACCAAACAGAGGCTTTCTGTTTCAAAGCCTTGAAACAGAAAACTCACATTTATTTTCAACTTCTCTCAACCTTCCTCAATTTTCTTTCCCTTTCAAACAGGGAAATGCCTCCACATTGCTATAAGCATTATAATTCCAAATCTCAGGAGTAATCTCTATTATGTCACTGTTAAAATTCCTCCTGCCTGACACAGCTTTCCACCCCCTAAAGGATAAAGAATAAAGAATGAAGCCCTTAGCAGGTTTCCAAGACCCTTCACAATTAGATCCCAGCATTTCCTTCTGGCCTCAAATATTATTGTTTTCCCCCCTCTACATTCTGCTCCTTTGCAGGGATCTGCCTTCACTTGGACTCAGGCCCTGTTCACAGTGCCGTAAATTCAGCCAGGTCCTTCCTTGGCCTGTAGCAACCTCAATACTTCTTGACCTGGAAGCCATCTTATTCCACAAAATTCAGGTCAAAAATTGTTTTCTCCTTTACAGAGTATCCTATCTCTACTAGATCCTGGCACACAGTAGGCAAACAAGCAGTATTACCAAACAGTGTCAGAGAGTAGTAGTCTGACTAGAATGGCTTCCTCTGAGGTGTTCCAGCCACACAAGTAGGATGCTAGCTCAGGCTTGGAGATGGGGAAGACAGAAAATCAGATGGAAATTCTCATGTTCCACAACCTCCCATTCCAGCCATTGAAATTTAAAGAGTCCTATAATTCAGGGCCTCCAAAGCTTTTTTCTTCATCATCAAGAACAAGATCTGGAGCTAAGAGATGTTTTAAGGCACTCACATAAGCACCTAGACATAGAGGATCTAAGGTGGTATGGAGTAAGAGGATATTTTTGCATCTTCTCAACATCAAAGTTGTTGTTCTTTTATCAACCACTTTACTCTAAAATAGATCTCAGAGCAATTTAGAAGCTTGGAAGAAGTTTCTAAAACCTTGCTTAATTGGCCCCAGCAAAGTGGTTAATAGCACGAGATGAACAAGCAAGAATAGGCACCAATGATGGACCATCACACTTGTTTTCTCAGATGCCAGTGAGGGTTTATTGAAGTGAATGCTGTTACAGGACACCTGGGTAGCTCAGTTGGATTAGCATCCCACTCTTGGTTTCAGTGCAGGTCATCGTCTCACAGTTCATGGGATCAAACCCATGTGGGTCTCTGCACTGAGCACAGGGAGCCTACTTGGTATTCTCTTTCTGTCTCTTTCTCTGCCCCTCCTGTGCTCATGCTTGTTCTCCCTTGCTCTCTCTCACTCTGTCTCAAAATAAATAAATAAACGTTTTATTAAAGCTAATGCTATTGGGTATTCCTGGGGCAACAAAAGAAGGAAAATAATATATAAAGAAATGAAGTTCATAACCATTAATTTGAGTCCATAACATGGTCTAATGAGAAGGACAAAAGAAAATCATATTTTCCCATGAGTTGTAAACATGTTAAAAAATAAATATCTTTGGTGTGTTGAAGGAAATAATAAGAAATTTTCAGTCCACTATTATATTTCCTATCCCTCACACTGGAAACAGTAAAAATGTCCATACATTCATTTACTCATTCAATCAGTAAATCATTTAAGAAGTATTTATTGAGTACTTTCGTGGTTTTTAAAACATTTCCATAGATTCTTTGAAACTTCCTCCCCACCAAGGAAGTTAATTCCCCTCCCCTTGAATATGTTCTGGTATATGATGTCATTAACCAACAGAGGCAGTGGAAGTGATGCTTCTTGACTCCCAGGATAAGTTAGAAAAACGGCATGCAGTTTTGCAACATTCTCATGGGGTATATGCCTTAAAATTTTTTTTTTCAATGTTTATTTATTTTTTGGGACAGAGAGAGACAGAGCATGAACGGGGGAGGGGCAGAGAGAGAGGGAGACACAGAATCGGAAACAGGCTCCAGGCTCTGAGCCATTAGCCCAGAGCCCGACACGAGGCTCGAACTCACGGACCGCGAGATCGTGACCTGGCTGAAGTCGGACGCCCAACCGACTGCGCCACCCAGGCGCCCCGGGGTATATGCCTTTAAACTTGAGTCACTGTGTAAGAAGTCAAGCTGCCTTCAAACAGACATGTTGGAAACACCACATGGAGAAACCAAACGGAGATAGAGAGAGAAACCTAAAAAGTACTGGCTGCTCCAATTGAGTCTTCTCAGCCCAGGCAAAGACATGAGTGAAGAAGCTTTTGAGATCAGTCTAGCCCAGTCACCATCTGACTGCAATCACATGAGAGACTCTAAGCAAGAACCTCCTACCTGAGCCAAGTCAACCTCAGGACCACAAGTAGTAATAATAATAATCATAATCATAATAATAATAATAAACAATTGTTATTATTTTATACCACTAAGTTTGGGTTATTTGTTACCCAGCAGTAGATAACTGGAATAAGCAGCTACTATATGTGAGGTACTATGTAAGGTATTGAGATCTTCCCCTTATGGAGTTTAAAACTTGCTGACCAAGCACTCTGTGTGAAGGTAAATCTCTAAATTTGCAGTCCAAATAGCAACATAGGAAATATTCATATAAACAGATATGTACCAATATAAGAAAAAAAGACAGATGCTATAGGTTTGAAGAGCAAACAGAATTGACTGGAAAAAACAAAACTTTTGGAATCTGCACAGAGAAACAGTCAGAAAGGAATTAGGAACTGGGTTAAATGTCTAGGATTTGTATATACATAAAGGTGCTGGAGGAGGGGAGAGGCCTTTTTCCTGAGGGTGGTGTGGCCTGCTCTAGTTTGGGAGGGGATTCCCACACAGGAAATGTGTGAGGGAAAAGAATAGGAACATCAGAAGGAGTCAGATGATAGAGGGTCTTGAAGGTAATAGTAAGGGTTTAAAAGGACTAAATTAACTTTCTGGGCAAGTAGATGTAAATCTGAAGATTTACAACACATTTGATGTATTGGAATTTGCACAAGAAGCAAAGAAACCAATCAGGAAACTCTTGAAATAGTTTTCAAACATGGTAAGAAGGGTCTTTCACTCTATTGTAAACCCCCTCTCATGACATGCCCCACCCCAGCTCTTCCAAAATGTCACTTTTTGTCCCTCTTGTCTGTTTCAGCTGTTTCTAGACTATTGTCTCATGGCATTCTCTACTGATGCATGTTCCCGTGTGCTGGGATCCAGTTACCTGAGCACTGCGGCCAGCTAGCAACTGAATGGGTGGGCTGTTCCATCACCACGCCCACTGACAGCTGCTTCCTGGTAATCCAAGGAGTTCTTAGTGCCTATTATTTGTTATGACCGTTTGATCCTCTGTGCTCTACACAATATCATTAGTTCACCGATGCCTGACAAGTTTTATCCTAAAGCAAGTGATACATGTAAAGACACGTTCAAGTGTTCCCTGAAGTAGAAGCATTCCTGGTTTTTGGAAGAGATGATATGTAATAACAATTATATGGCGCTTTCATCTTCAAAGCCTTATGCAAACATTATCTAATTAACCCTCATTACATACCTGGGAGTCAGGGAGACATCATTAAACCTGAGTTTCAGGAGAAGAGATTGGAAGCTATAAGTTAAATAGCAAATTCTCCACCAGACAGACTTGACTTATGGTGGCAAAACTGGTGTGGAAGAGCCCCTAACTCTTACTCCCATGCTGAGGCTAAGGACAAAACTCAACACTGAGGTGTTTGATTTATTACTGGGGTCATAGGCAATATTTCCTTGTAAAGTTTATTAGAGCACAGGGAAGCAGACTGTATTCACACAGAGAGGTAGGATTCTGGGGTGCTAGCACTGGATTTTTACTGTCTAGTATGACCTCTCTGCACTTTGAATACTCATCTGTCAAAGAAGCCCTATTAGTCTGTGATTGCCATCACATAACGGCACTAAAACAATTCATGAGAAGAGCACTCAGAAAATGAGCTCTAATGAGGTTGTACGATACAGATCATTTTAGCAGCTGGCAAAAATTGTAAGATAGATGAACCTTCATCTTCCCTTTTTTCAAAATTTCCACCTCATTCTACCACGCAATGTCCCTCATTACCTCTCTGAGCAACGTCCTCAAGATCGCTCTCCCTGTCCCCCATCAAACCTGCCTCACAGTTACTGAAATGCAAAGCAATTTGAGGTTTAACGTCAGCTGTCCCAGGGGGTTTTTCATTTTAACAGAGGGCAAAAGTCCTATTCAGCCAAACTGAAGTCCTGACCATGGTATTTTGGCCACAGGAAACTGACTTGTAGAGGAGGTACCTGGGGTGGTGGGACCCTTCTATCTTACTACCTTGAGCCTATAGCAACCACAGTAGCAGCCAACATTCTTTGAGTGCTTACCAGGAGGTAAGCTTTGTTTTAGAAGGAAGTCTGGTGTCATAGTTAACAGCAATGTTCCTGGTCTTTCTACAACTAAGAGTTTGCTTTGTCTCTCTGTGCCTCCGTGTATTCATCTCTAAAATGGGAATGAGAATTTGCCCTCTAGTGTTCGTATGATGATAAAACGAATTAATGCACAAATGTAGCTGCCATTATTATAGGCAACTTACTTGTACTAACAAGTTTGTGTTAGGTACAATCTTACTAGATGGGCACTATTTCTAGCTCCATTTTACAGATGAAAAACTCATGCACATAGGTGAACACACTTGTCTCAGTTGCGCAGCTGATCAGAAGTGGAGTTGGGACTCTTACCAAGGCAGCCAGGCTGCAGAGCCCAGACTTGCCACCATGCTGCACTGTCCAGGTTACAGTGTCCAGGGCCTCCTGAAGACAGGGCCCCAGTGCAGCAGCAGCAGGCCAGTGGCTACAAGCCCGGATTCAAGCTGTGACTCATCCACATGAGACTCACTGAGGGGAGCTCTCCCCCTTCTCTCTCTCTTGGGAGTTTTATCTTTAAAACAGACATAATATCTACTATACAAGGTGGCTATGAAGATGAACTACTGGTGCAAGGAGATTTTGAAAATTCTTAAGTGTTCTCTCTTCACATGTGAGGAATTATTATTATCTACCGCAGGATGAGCTAAAGTGGAGCAACTATAAGCAAAAGGCTAAAGGAGCCAAGCTCCAAAGGCCTCAGAAGTTCACTTATGCCACAGAGGATCCTCAGTTCTTAGAGACCAACAGCCAGAGGAACTTAATCAGAGCTAGACTGGGAACCCAGGATCCCCAGTACCTTTAGGGGGCTGGGGGTAGTCTGGGGCAGACCCCATGCTGCAAACTATTTATATCCTGCCACACAACCTTCCCATCCAGCTCTTAAAGCAAGAAGCCTGTCATGTTCCAAGCACTGTGGGAAACTACCCTTCATCCCTCCCAGAAGCCCCTCTAAGGCTGAGAAGATGCCCTAGGGACTATGGAACCCAGAGGTAACCTTTCTTCTCTGAGAATGGTAGGATAAAAGAGCAACCTTTGCAGAGTCTGCAGGGCCCCAGTGTCCTGAGCCCCCACCATGGGGACTTCATCAGCCCTCCTGTCCCTTCTGTTTCATGGCAGAGCCATGCTGCAGCCCCCAAGGTGCTGTGGGCCACTCTGGTCATTGCCTTGTTGAGGGTCTGAGGAAAATGCACTGCCCAGCACTTGGGAGAAATTCACCTCAACTTCTGCAGACATGTTGTTCCTAGTGTGTGGCCTTTTAAATAAAGGCAAATGACCCAAACTGCTCTACTGAGGATGTTAGAAGTTGTGCATTGTACATTTTCAAATTACTGATTCATTTTCTCTTATGGCAGCAAATCTGCTTTCACAGCTAATCAGAATGATCTCTTTTAAAAGTCATTACTTTCCTATCTTGTGCTTTGGTTAACAAGAGCCACCATCCCACAGCTGGTATAAGAACAAACAAAGAACAAAGGTCAGTCCTGAAAAGACAGTCTCCAGCCAACACTCCCAGTTGCATCTTCCACCTGCAGTCTCGGCCCAGGTGCCAAACTGGCTAAGGTGACAAGGTCGGGATAATTACCCTGGCAGCTTCTGAGCTGCTCTGGGATCCATCGCTCCATTAGTTTGCTCATTGGCTGCCACACCACTGGGCTCCTCTGAATGCTATTTCCTGTCCTCACAGCTTGATTTCACTACAATTTGCACATACTTTACCACTTATGAATAATGCCCCATTTAAATCTGTCACAGGACGCACTATATTTTGGAACCTACTTAATGGCAAAGGTGAGTGCTTTGCCCAAAAGTGTATGTATTTTCAGATTCCTACTTGCCACTGGTTTTCTAAATGCCACCTCTGGTCCACAGTCTTTGCCTTGTTGTTGTCACAGTATTACCATTTAACATGGATCAGGTATGCTCTGTGTGCCCAGCACTCTAGCAAATAAATAGAAACATAATGTTCCTGCCAAGTTGATTTTTTATTTAACCAGAGTGAGCAAGAGAAGAAACAAACAGTAGGAGAAGATGTACCCTCACACTGAGGTTAGACCATGGTAAAACTGGGCCAGGCGTCTTTGTTGTGCAGCCTTCTGATACCTCCCACAGACAGCTGCTTCTCCGAGGGAGACTATTGTGGGGAGCTTCACGGAATTTTTCTTTCCTGAAATAAGGTTACCACTCTATTTGGGACATCCCCTAAAACAAGATTCTGGTCCTGCTCTAGGCAGCCCCACTTATCCACCATGACCCTGACCCACACCTCTGATCCCCTTTGGTCTGCCACCCCCATCCTATCCTTCAACCAGGAAAGAAGGCAGATTTGAGAATCCTTTATACACTCAAGGGAAATATTTATCACACCTGTTTCATGAAAACAGACTTTGTATAGCTTGGATCCTTAAAGCCAAAAGTAAGCCAATGTCACCTTCTGGAATTTCTCCTCTCAATTGGCAATTGGGTGACATTGGTACTTTCAGCTACATTAACTCTTATTTTAAAGTTAATATTGATCACAATTATGAAATAAATCCAAGAATCAGCCAGGGCCAGGAGAGTTTATATCAGACAAAGTCTCACAAAAAATAAGGTCATAAAGAGATGGAAAATCAGCATAAGGCAGGGGATCTGAGAGGAATTGGCAGGTATTCCATGCCCCAAAGCCACAAAGAAGAGTGTTGTCCAAAGCATTTCCCCACAAGGGTGGAGCCAGACACCCATGTCTGAGGATAAGCCTCAGGACAGACCTTCCCAGAGCTTAGTTGGAATTTTGGCCTGAGCCTGGGACTTTATTCCTCCCCAGTCATTGCGTCAGGAATTTTGAGTTGCTCTACATCAAGACTCAGTGCTGTTTCCTACTCTCATGGACAAACTTCTTAGCAGAATTCGAGGAGTAATTCCTGAGGACAGAGGCAAGCTGTCCCCAGGGTGTCTGCCTAAGAGAAAAGCAGATTATCTTTGGTTTCTACCTTGAATTATCTCACTTGACCAGTTCTGGCCCACCTCCCCCACTGTAAGGGTCTCCAGGCCCTGCCAGAATCCTTGAAAACCTCTGCTCTGAGTAGACCTCCAAGTTGAGACTAGATGTACTGTATGTGGAGTTCCTGCAAGGACAAGCAGTTGATTCCTAAGAGAAATGCTCTAACCAGCTAACCCACAGCACCTACTTTGTACCTGGAGTGGGTGCCAACTGCTAGCCATTTAAGCTTGATTCTCTTCAGAAGTTCTAATAAGCTCATGCCCAGAACCTTCATTCTCCAGTTAGCCTTGAAGAAGGGGCAAGTATGTGTGCCCTACCCAGTATAGCCTTACAGTTTATAAATGTTTACAAAACCTATGAAAGAGAGACTATTATTTTTGGCTTCATTTTAGAGTTAAAAAATTTGAGGCTTAAAAACTCTAAGAAATTTCTCCCAAGTTCATCCAGTTAGCAAGCAGTGGGGACAAGATTAGAACTCAGTCTGCCTTTCTGTTATTTCAAAGTCAACTACCTTTTAGAGCCACAGTGGTTGTAGAGCAGGGATCTTCTCTACCAGAATCGGAAGTCAGTCTTTTTTATGGGAAAAAAAAATCAGGATAATTCTTAGATTCTCATTACATAATATTTTTATTTCCTGACATGTTGTTTGATCACATTCTTGAGTCATTTTAAGTCTATTTGCTTCATCTCCTCATTAGACTCTAAGATTCTCAAGGATAAGCACCATATTTCCTTATAAATGATGTTCTTCTGGGGCACCTGGGTTGGCTCAGTTGGTTAAGCATTGGACTCTTGATTTCAGCTCAGGTGTGAGATCGAGCCCCAAATCAGGCTCTGTGCACTGACCACGTGGACCCTGCTTGTGATTCTCTCTCTCTCCCTCTCTCTTGTCCCCTTCCCCACTCACACTCTCTGTCTCTTTCCAAATAAATAAATAAACTTTTTAAAAAATGGTGTTCTTCCTTACTTAGCTCCATTAAAATAATCTCCAACTTGATTACAAAGTCTGCCTAACCTGGCAGGACATGGCTTAAAAGTCAACCTCTGGAATTTTGTTCCATTTTTTAAAATATAACTTTCCTATTGCATCAGCTGAAGCTTCACCATGGATGTATTACTCCTGAGACAAAAGTTTATTCCTAATGACACTTATCCACTTAACCACAAATAAAACTGTCTTTGGTCTGCTATCACAAAACACAGACTGAGTAGCTTACAAACAACAGAAATATATTTCGCACAGTTCTAGAGTCTGAAAGCCTGAGATCAGGGTGATAGCATGGTTAGGTGAGGGCCCTCTTCTGGGCTGCAGACTTCTCATTGTACCCTCTCATGGCAGAAGGTGGCCAGAGAACCCATTAGGGACTTTTTAATAAGGGCACTAATGCTATTTATGACCCACTCACCTCCCAAAACCCTCATTTCCTGCTCAAATTGGACAACCTAGAAAAAAATGGATAATTCCTAGGAACATACACCTACCAAGACCAAATCATGAAGAAATAGAAAATCTGAACTGACCCATTTCTAGTAAGGAGACCAAATCAGTAATCAAAAACCTCCCCCCAAAAGCAAAAGTTTAGGACCAGATGCCTTCACTGATGAAGTCTATCAAATATTTAAAAAAGAATAGATACTAACCTTTTCAATCCCTTGAAAATAGGAGGGAACACTTCTAAACTCATATTACAAGGCCAGCATTACCTTGATATCAAAACCAGATAAGGACACCACAAGAAAAGGGCCATAAAACATAGATGCAAAAATCTTCAACAAAGTATCAGCAAACCAAATTCAATAATATTAAAAGGATCATACACCATGATCAAGTGGGATTTATCCCTGGAATGCAAGGATGAATCAACATCTGCAAATCAATCAATGTGATACACCACTTTAACAAACTGAAGGATAAAAACCTGATCGGGAACAAGACAAGGGTGCACACTCCCATCATTGCTATCCAATAAACTACTGGAAGCCCAAGCCAGATCCATTAGCAGAAAAAAGAAATAATAAAGGAAAAAGTATAATTGCCTTTGTTTGCAGATGATATGTGGAGAAAATCCAAAAAACACCACCAAAAAAACTGTTAGAACTAATCAACAAATTCAGTAAAATTGCAGGATACAAAATCAATATACAGAACTCATTTGCTTTTCTATACATTAATAACAAACTATCAGAAATAAAAGTTAAGAAAACAATCCCATTTACAATTGCACCAAAAAAAAGAAAATAAATTTAGCCAAGGAAATGAAAGACCTTTATGCTGAAAACCATAAGGCATTTTTAACAAGGGAAATAAATATGGGGCACCTGGGTGGCTCAGTTGGTTGAGCGTTCAACTTTGGCTTAGGTCATAATCTCATGGTTCATGAGTTCAAGCCCCCAATCGGGCTCTGTGCTGACAGTTCAGACCCTGGAGCCTGCCTCAGATCCTATGTCTCCCCTCTTTCTGCCCCTGTCCTGCTCGTGCTCTGTCTCTCTCTGTCTCAAATTTTATTTAAAAAAGGAAAGAAATTTTAAAGACACAAATAAATGGAAAGGTATTCTGTGCTCAAGGTTTTCAAGAGTTAATATTGTCATAAAGTCAAACTAATGAAAGCAATCCAGATTCATTGCAATCTCTATCAAAATTCCAGTAACATTTTGCACAGGAATAGAACAAAGAATCCTAAAACTTGTGTGGAACAACACAATCCCCCAAGTAGCCAAATCAGTTGAGAAAAGAAAAGCAACACTGCAAGCATCACACTTCCTGATTTCAAACTATATCATAAAGCTATAATAATCAAAACACTATGGTATTGGCACAACAATGAACACATAGGTTAATGGAACAGAATGAAGAGACCAGAAATAAAACCACACAATATGGTCAATTAATGTATGACAAAGGAGCCAAGAATATACAATAGGGAAATGTTAGTCTCTTCAGTAAATGGTACTGAGAAAACTGGACAGCCACACACATAACAATGAAATTGGACCACTTTTACCATGCATGAAAATCAACTCAAAATAGATTAACCTGACCATAAGACCTGAAACCATAAAAATCCTGGAAGAAAACATAAGGGGTGAGCTCCTTGACATCCATCTTGGGGATGATGTTTTTGGATTTGCCACTAAAAGCAAAGGCAACAAAAGCAAAAATAAACAAGTGGGACTGTATCAAACTAAGAAATTTCTGCACAGCAACTGAAAACCATCAACAAAATGAGAAGACCACCTATGAAATTGGAGAAAATGTTTGCAGATTATGTATTTCATTAGGGGATAATATCCAAAATATATAAAGAACTCATACAACTCACTAGAGGGAAAAATTCCAATTACAAATTGAGCAGAGGATCTGAATAGACATTTTTCCAAAGAAGGCATGCAGGTGGATGACAGGCACATGACATGAAAGGTACTCAACATCATTAATCATCAGGGAAATTAAAAAAAAAAAACCACAATGAGATATCACTTCATTCCTGTCAGAATGGCTATTATCAAAAAGACAAGAAGTATTGGTGAAGATATGGAGAAACAGGAACTCTTGTGTACTGGGGGTAGAAATGTAAACTGGTACAGTCACTGTGGAAGACAGTTTCTTCAAAAACTAAAATTAGAGCTGTCATATGATCCAGTAATTCTACTTCTGGGTATTTATCCAAGGAAACAAAAATACTACCTAAAAAGTATCTGCACCTCAGCGTTCATAGCAGCATTATTTACAATAGCCAAGATATGGAAGTAACCTAAGTGTTCATTGATGAATGAATGGATAAGGAAATGTGGTGTGTGTGTGTGTACACCCAACATGGATGGATCTTGGCATTATGCTAAGTAAAATAAGTCAGACAAAGACAAATACTGTCATCTCACTTCTTTGTGGTATCTAACAATAAAATGAACTGATAGATACAGAGAACACACTGGTAATATCCAGAGGTAGGGGGTGGGGTGAGTGAAATGGGTGTAGGTGTTCAAAAGGTACAAACATTCAGTTAGAAGATAAATAAGTCCTGGGATGTAATATCTACAATAATGACCATAGTTAACAGTATGCTATAGTACATTTGAAAGTTGACAAGAGAGTAGATCTTAAAAATTCTCATCATAAGAAAAAAACTGTAATTATGTGTGGTAATGGATATTAACTGTATTTATTGTGGTTGTCATTTCTCAGTATATGTATATATACATATATAAAATCATCATTTTGTACACCTAAAACTAGTGCAATGTTATATGTCAATTATACCTCAATTAAAATACAAAGAATTTCAGCAAAGGCACATAGAGAGTTCCCTCCAAAAATTCAAAACAGATTCTGAAGATATACTTTGATGTACCACATATCATCTGGAAGAGAATAGACATTCCATTGTAATGTTAGGGTAGGGTTTGACATTTTTGATACAGCATCAGTAAATTAAAAGAAATCATGATCCTCTAGTGTTTTGATCAAAAGCTTCATCCCCTTATTTACTAAAGAAGTTATTTCATTAGAATTATTTTGGTGTTGATTTACTTTGGACACTCAGAAATAGGAATTATTAAAAGACATTATTTTAATTGAGGACAAAGGATATTCTCCTTAAAGTTAAAGTCAAATTTCATAAAATTTAAAGTAAAAATGCATGTAGTACTAAAAGATTATTGTCCCAATTTGAAATAGACTTTCAGTATGCATCCTCATTGTCAAGAACCCAGAAATATCATTTCTGTGAACCAAAAGGAAGGCCTTTACTGAACCCATGGAAATCCCAACATAAGAATATTGAATAAAGCCAAATTTGACTATGAGTTTCTGGATACTGTCTCCAGGGAAGAATTTAAAGAAACTGCATACCATCAGAATACATAAGAGCAGGAATGTCATCAATGTAAGGCAAATAAATCTGCTATAATCTACATAGATGCATACTAGACTACTATATAAGCATACTATACTAGAAATATAACAGCAGACCTACACCAATAATAATAATAATAATAATAATAATAATAGTTTTTCTTCACCTAAGTAGTGTAAGTCTCTCTAATGTAATTCATAATTATTTTGAAAACATAAAAATTGACAGACAGGGCCGCCTGGATGACTTAGTTGGTTAAGTGTCCAACTCTTGATTTTGGCTCAGGTCATGATCTCACTGTTTGTGGGATCAAGTCCTGTGTTGGGCTCTGCGCTGACAGTGTTGAGTCTGCTTGGGATTCTCTCTCTCCCTCTCCCTCTGCCCCGCTCGTGTGCTCTTTCTCTTTTTCTCTCTCTCTCTGAAAATAAAATAAACTTAAAAACAAATTAACAGACACAAATTTAAGAAGTAAACTTCTCCAGGGGCACTTGAGTGGCTCAGTTGGTTAAACATCCGACTTTGACTCAGGTCATGACCTCATGGTTTGTGGGTTCAAGCCCCGCGTTGGGCTCTGTGCTGACAGCTCAGAGCCTGGAGCCTGCTTCAGATTCTGTGTCTCCCTCTCTCTGACCCTCCCCTGCTGTCTCTCTCTCTCGCTCTCTCAAAAATAAATAAACATTAAAAAAATTTTAAAGTAAACTTCTCCATGTCAAAGTCAAAGTCTGCTTTTGAATAACTCAAAAGTCTTATAAATATGATTACATGTGTAAAGTATTTAATGTCCACCCCTTGGTTCATTTTGCTGTCTTTTCAAATACCTGGTGTCCCACAATAACAAAATCCTTGATTTAGAGGGTGACATTACTTTCCAAGGGTCTGGTGACTCAGTACTTCACTCTTCTTCAATCATCATATAATAAACATGGAAAGGAAACAAAGCTGACCTGAATATTCCTGCCACCTGTTGCTCATGATACCTTCCCATGCTTAACTATGGCTCTGGGCGATAAGAGTAGGGAGAAGCAAATCTGTTCCCCAGCATGTAATGTGCTTCTAGAGGCTTCTCTTACTTCCTCTATTTCTGCAGCACTCTGGTTAATGAGTCAGTTTGGAGTTTGGGTATAACTTGTTGTGTAACATTTGTGTAACCTTGATTTTTAAAAACAAGCAAGAAAAGGACAAAATTTTGACCACTACTTGTAGATTTGTTTTTCTTCTTTGGACTATATTAAAAAAAAAAAGTAATGCTTCTTGGTTGTGGCTGAAAGCACTCATTATCTTTATCATCAGAAAGCACTCATTAATTCCTAATTGGGCCAGGTGCTTCAATTAGAGATGGCACCATTAAATTTGGAGTTATAGGAAGCTTCTCATTGTACTCATAATGGAAAGACGCATGTGTCTGAGAAGGGTTTGGCTTCACATATTTGAAAGTATGTTCAATCCCAAGGGATTTGTTTTGTGTGAGTCTCTAGATAGCAAGATGTAAGATGAGAGGGGAAGGGGGGGGTGTATATTCGCTTGCTTGCAAACAGACACTAGTGTCTATCACTAAAATATAGATATGCACATATCTATATTCCCCTGAAATAAGTCCCTATAATGAAGGCATCTGCCTCTAGAGAGTAGCATATTTAATTAGAATGGATTTATGTACGGCTTGACTCACCAGGATAGCCTCAAGAGATGAACATCTTGTTATGGGAAAGCCCAAGAGGTGTAGCCGCCAATCTTCCTCCAGCCGACTTGGCACAATATGAGCACTAAGTACAGGGTGTTCTGCTTGGAATAAAGACACAGGGTCAGAGTCACTGGCTTCTGCTCATTTTTCAAGAATGGCCTCTCAGAACTCAGGTTTCCTTCCTGTCCCACATTAGGTAAACCTGCTTCTGTGTCAAATCTGAAACTTCAAGAACCCACAGCTTTGCCTCTCAGCTGCTGTAATTAGCAAGAAGGAAGGGCCTCCTTCTATCCAAATTCATATCATGAAGGATTCCTAAATATAAAGCACCCAATCCTTTAAATGCAAATATTTCCTCTTTATTCTATAACCAAAAAAAGCACTCTTAATAATACTTCACCTAGGTCCATTTTTTTCCATTAATCCCTTCTAGAAAACAGTAAATTTCTTCAAAATAAAGTTTTACCTTGTCAATTATTACAGAAAAAGAAAAATGTAACGATTTTAAAGGGATTTTTTTATATAATTACCATTTTTAAACTAAAATAATGGGTACACACATTAAAATATTAAAGAATGGAATGTTAAAATAGCTTACATATAGCACAGTCCCTTTCAGTTGACAAAAATCTGATGAATCTTTACAACTGTTTGAGAAGGGCAAGGAGAATGTCACTATCACTCACACTACTCCAGCAAATCATATTTTTCTCTGGTGAGTTCAAAACTATGAAATACATGCAGTGCCTGGGTGACTCCATGGGTTAACTAAGCATTAGACTTCCGCTCAGGTCACTATCTCACAGTTCATGCATTCAAGCCCTGAATTGGGCTCTGTGCTGATAGCTCAGAGCCTGGAGCCTGCTTCAGATTCTGTGTCTCCCTCTCTCTCTGCCCCTCCGCTGCTCATGCTCTGTCTCTCTCTCTCTGTCAAAAATAAATAAAACATTAAAAAAAGAAAACAAATTAAAAAAAATTTTTTTAATTTTTAAAAACTATGAAATAGAGACTGTAGTTCTAAATTATAAGAATTTTAAGTAGAATTATAGATTGTATTAAAGTAACGTGATGGAAACTGCCATTTTGTACACGCACGTATTATCCCAAACTGCTCTGGTCATTTTTATTGGCTGACTAGCAACTTCATTTTGTTTGTTTGGGGTTTTTGTTTTGTTTTGTTTTTGAGAGGGGTACTTGGGGGGAGGTGGGGAGAGAGAGAGAGAGAGAGAGAGAATATCTTTAGGAGGCTACATACCCAGCATGGAGTCTGACTCAGGGCTCAATCTCACAAATGTGAAGTCATGACCTGAGCCAAAATCAAGAGTCAGATGCTTAACCAATTGAGACACCCAGGTGCCCTGACTAGCACTTCTAATCCAAAATTTATGTAATCATTACTAGTGTTCATTTAAAAATGACTACATGTTCATGTGGAAAGTAATAACTTGGCCTCTTGGGTCACCCCTCTTGTCCAGCATGGATAACCCGTAACAACCCTTTGACAACTGACCAATTTAACTGAAACATTTCATATCAAAAAAAGTTTACAAGAGTGATTCCTGTCTCTTACTGTGTATATACACTCAGCTACCCTGGTGATCATTAGCAATGCAGAAAATTGCTTTATCAGGAGACTCACCAAATAAACCACAGATATTTAGCAAAACTGAAATAGAAAAAAAAAACTTTCCAAGGGTTTATAGCAAAAAGACACAGGCAAAGAACACAGGCTAAAATAATGAATAGGCAGCTTAAGAAGAGGAGGCAGAAAGAGTAGCAAACACCCTCCCAGGGTTCATTATGCCTCTTGAGCTGCTGGTAGTAAAGTTAATTTTTAAATGCTTTGAGGTGATTAAGAAGCTGGGCATCACTCTAAATGTAAATAAGTCCCATTTCATTTCCTTGAAGCTGACTCTGATTGGGGCAGTCACCAGCTACTTAGCCTGCTGATAAATTTAAGATCCATAGTCTAGTTCATAATTAACCCTGTCTTCTTATAAAGTCAAAGCTTAGCAATCTCATTTGTAAATACAAGCACACCCAGTGACCTTGTTCTCAACAGTTTCACTGGGGAAAAGTTGGTGTGTCACGGAAAGCCATGTTAAGATCCGAAAGCCTTCTTGTGTTGGTGATGGAGTGCTGACCAAATATTTGGTGGAAGGTGATGTTATTTCCTTTAACCAAACAAATCTGGAAAATAATTTGAGAGATCAATCTAGCAATTGAATTTTGGTCCTTTTTTTTGATAACAAGATCTCTGTCCCTTCAACTTACAGGTTCTGGAAGGAGCCCAATGAATTATTTATTTCCCACTCACTTGCTCTTTCTCCCTGCGTAGGCTCTATTCATTCCTCTATCTTATCGTAATAAGCCAGGTCACCGCTGAACTGAACTTAAATCACGACTGCTTGGCATTGCCTGCTTTACGGGCCTGGATGGCCTACTTTATATTGTTTGTACTTCAGTCGGTGTGCGGGTGTAAGATTGTATAACTGCTTTACCCCGGGGACCCTCATAAAAATGAGAGGGTTGGCTCATAAAACTGTCCCACTGTGCAAAACTGTAAATAGCTTCCTTAGAGGCAGGATGAATCCAAGGCTGCAAAAAGTACAAACCATCGGTGCTAGAGAACAGAACCGCCCCCTCTAGAGTTTGTATCTCCACGGTCCAGTGGGGTCCTGTTTGTCCTGAGAATTGCAATGCCAATTGTTTTATCCATGTTTTGCAACTCAACACCATTTCCTTACTTGTATTTCCCTTCTATTTCCTCTTTGAAACTGTTTTCAGACACAGGAAAAGGCAAGTGGGCTCACATGAGGACAAGGCCCCTGCTGGGGCATGGTCATGTTGACAGGCCAAGTGATGATTTGTCATCATCACTGTGTTTACATGAGGGATTAAATAAATAAACAGTCTCTGTACAGCTGCTGTTTTTACTATCTGCTTTCAAGATTCAGAATGATGTTCCAGGATAGATAGACTCTGACCCTAGTATATTGAGCAGACACAAATTGGGGATTATTTAGATACATATATTGTTGGTAATTCTTCCACCACCAGCACATTGGGACATACTAAATATCTTCTGCAGTCAGAATAATTTCTTTTTTTTTTAATGTTCATTTATTTTTGAAAGAGACAGAGAGAGAGAGAATGAGAGCACACACAAGAGGGGAGGGGCAGAGAGAGTGAGGGAGACATAGAATCTGAAGGAGGCTTCAGTCTCTGAGCTGTCAGCGCAGAGCCCGATGCGGGGCTCTAACTCACTAACTGCAAGATCATGACCTGAGCCAAAGTCGGACACTCAACCAAATGAGCCACCAGGCTCCCTCAGCCAGAATAATTTCTTAGGAAACACTGAAGGCCTAGTAGAATCCAAGAGGACTTCACAGGTACAGATGTGGCAGCTGAGAGAGCTGGTTCTTCCTTTTATAGGTATTGTGAATCTGAGCTGCAAATTAATTGCAAGCATACATTTCACCTTTCCTAGAGCAACTCGATCACAGAGGGAGGGTACAAAAAGGTAATATAGCTAGAACAGTGGTTCTCAAAGTAGAGTCCCCATTAACATCATCTGGGAACTCATTAGAAATGCAAATGATCAGACTCATGAACCAGAAATTTTAGGAGGGAAATCTGGAAATCCATACTTTTAAAAGCACTTCAGGCAATTTTGATGCAGCTAAAGTTTGAGAACCACTAGTCTAGAAAGGAGATAGCATACAGCAAAGCTGGAGTCTATCATCAAACTACTGTGTGCAAGCCCTGGCTCTACTGATCTAGGATAAGTTATTTATATTCTTTAAACCTCCATTTCCACATGGAAAACAGGCAATAATAATCTGTTGGAACCATTTAGTGAATTTTTTGGTCTATTGACACTTAGTACAGGACCTGCTAATATAAAATACTCAATAAATATTAGTTCTCATTGTTTTTACTCTTTTAAAAACACTAGGACTGGAAAAAAGGTCTATGCTCAACAAATGAAATGAACAAATGAATCCATAAGTAAATGACAGGATTACAGATGGTCAGTTTGTGTTGAGAAGGAAAATACTAATGGAAATATATAACTAGATCTCTGCTTTATAAAACATACATCAGAAAAATAAATGTACTCCTCTCTGAGATCCTGTTAACATCAAATTGCATTTAACAAATGAAAAAGGTAGGAAGAGAGGGAGGAAAGAAAAAAAGAAAAGTGGAGGGAATGGAAAGGGTAAGAATTAAGATTAGTTGTTTTCCTGCATTGCATTATAAATGCAGACTGTGGCTCTGAGCATGTATTTCCTCCAAGTAACCTACCCTAGAGCTGTGAGGCCCCAATGCCTTTAGGGTCTTTATTCTCTTTTCCTTTACCCCTTCTCCCTGCAGTTCAAAGCACCTTCTTCTTGCAATAGAGGTACCTTAGGTTTCCCCTAATTCTGATGCTTGCAAAGTAGGAATATTGGAGAGGTTCTGAAAGTACCAGGTAAAAGGAGGTGGGGGTCCAGGGACTACTGAGGGGAGTTCAGACTCCTACTTATGGGATCTTCACAGGCAACATCCATTCACTGTATCTCAGTGGGTATCAGATCGTGGGATAATAGGGACCATCTGATCATGGCTTTAGAAAACAGTATGGCCACACCCAACCCAGGTTGAAAGTTAGATCAGGTGAGGAAATGGAAACTACTAGCTGGAAATCTTTGTAAAAACCAGCTGAATCTGATAACTCTACTGCCTTCACTTTGCTGTGAGAAAAATCTGCAGTGACTTGATAAATTGAGAAAACCTTTGTTTTTTTTTCTGGTTTTTTTTTTTTCCCCCTAGGGATAAAGTCAAGAATTAACTACCAGACCCAAATGGAGACAACCTGTCTTTCATTCAAGCCAATAGTATATTTCCTGTGCTGGATACAACTACCAAATTCTACAGGGAAAACAAAGAAATAGCTGCAGAATGTTCACAGGTAGATCTTCGAAGTTAAGCTGAGCATTTCTTCATTTTTCTACCTAAAGCAGATCTACTCAGATCAAAGAACAAAGAAAATAGCTTATATAATTGTGAGGTAAAGAAACTTAAAAAAAAAAAAAAAAAAAAGAAAGAAACTTCTTGTAAGTCAAAAGCACTGTACTCTGAAGAAGATCAATGGGCTTGATCCAAGATTTTAAGTCAACAGAGTCACCTTCTCTCAAGAGTATATTTGCAACCATGTCTTCCACCTCTGTCCTGTAACCCCTGCCCTGAGTCCAGTTTCTTCAAAGAAAGCACTGTAACAGCCACAGTCTATTCTGATCAGACTTTCTTCATTAAGGACATGACTGTGAGTCAGGTTATAAACTACCTTGAAGTTAGGGTAATTGTATGTCTGTAGAATTGACACAGGATACTGTCTATCCTGACCAGGAGGTGTTTTATGGAGTCCTCCCATCTGCTTACTGCCATCTTCCAGCCTTAGACCTGCCAACTCTTCTCAGTGGGAGAGATTTCTGCTCTTCTCTCTCAAAAGTAATTTCTCTCCCTCTGGCCCCCACCATCCAGAATCATTTTCCCAATAGAAAGTGAATTCCAGCCCAGAGCTTCTAACATCCCTAATGTCGAAGGTGCTGATGGTGCTTTATAAGTGGATGGGGGGGGGGTTGTTTTTGTCCCCAGAGCACAAATCACTTCTACTGAAGGAAAACCGTTTCTCTTTTCTTACATCATTGCATTCTTATGTCCAAACTGCACCCTTTTTCTGCTCTTTACTATTTTCTATCCAGAATCAGTGGATCTGTGCTACATAGAAAGTCACCCCCTGCTTCCCTGCAAAAACTATCTTTCAGATAGAAAAGAAAGTGTGGTGAGAACAAAGAGGAGTGACAAGTTTCTCTTCTAAAAGTATCATCTGTTGACAAAAAAGCAAGTACTCCAAGGCCAAAATAAACAAATACATAAACAAGTCACAAGTATCCACGTTCAATTTACAGATTCAGCCCTCTGGGACAAGTCTCTTATGAGAGCTCCTAATATAACATAGCTGTGTCTACCTTTGCTTTCCTCCTCGTTTTACATACGACCATAGGCAACAAAAAGGAGATATTGTTTACTGCTGTAAAGTAGGAATCTTATACATGATAAATTCATTTCCCAAAGATCTTACTTACATTCATAATATAACACACATATCTGACAATGAAGAATCAGTAATTGTATTCAAGCAGTAGAGCTAATTAATGAGGGGTTGCTTACTAAAATCTTACAGAAGCTCAACGAAACCTTCTCCCTTCTTTTCATGGTTTCCTAAGGAGTTATAACTTAACATCTTATTAAGTACAGTCATAATTGAGGAATATAAAAGTTGCTCCATTAAGGGAGTGTTACCAAGTCGACAATAAGAACTCTCATCTCTAAGAAAATAACACCCTCTATGCGTTTTTTAATTGTCATTTACTGAAACACTAGAAACAGCAAAACAGTAATCCACGGCTGTGTAGACAGTGAATAAAAATACCAACTCAGGGGGCGCCTGGGTGGCTCAGTCTGTTGAGCGTCTGACTTTGGCTCAGGTCATGATCTCGCAGTTCGTGAGTTCGAGCCCCACATTGAGCTCTGTGCTGACAGCTCGGAGCCTGGAGCCTGCTTCGAATTCTGTGTCTCCCTCTCTCTGCCCCTTCCCCACTCATGCTCTGTCTCTCTCTG
The DNA here is from genome assembly GCF_018350155.1 of Leopardus geoffroyi. Classification (NCBI taxonomy): domain Eukaryota; kingdom Metazoa; phylum Chordata; class Mammalia; order Carnivora; family Felidae; genus Leopardus; species Leopardus geoffroyi. The sequence goes on along the minus strand of NC_059341.1, from coordinate 32,564,360 downwards.
TCATCTCAAAGATGAATAAATGTTAAAAAGTAAAAATAAAAAAAAATTCCAGCTCAGGAGCCAGAGATTCCAGTCTTGGCTCCACTGATTAGTATGTGGTTCCACTTCTCTAACCCTCAGTTTTCTGAACCAGAAAGTGGGAAAATAGTACTATTTCCTTCAAAGGGTCTTGTGAGGATTAAAGAACACATTGTGCATATCACATAATAGCTGGCACCTAGCAGGAATTTATCTGTAATTTACTACCTCTACAGTTTTACAAAGAACATGTACTTACCCTGCCCCATTTGATCCTGACAGCATCAATATGAGGCAGGCAAGGCATTATTATTGTCACCTCCATTTCACAAATTAAAATGAAATTAGATCAGATTGATGAATTGACCTGCATTTGCTCACATAGCACATGGTAGATAGGCCAGCACTTAAATCCAGGGTTCCCAACTCCAAAATACATGCTCATTTTACCACACTGTTTTATACTTTTGGGTGATCATAAATTTCTTTCATTACTCACATAAAGTTATTTTACTTGATTCTAACAGCAATCACATGACACAGGTGGGGTAGACATTATATTTTGCAATTTGTCAAATGGGAAAACAAGTTAGGGCACCAAGGTTTGCTAGTGTCAGGGCAGCAACTAAAACCAAGTGTGTTGCCTTTTTGACTGGTGAAGAACCCCCAAAAGAAGAAACAAACTCCTCTTAAACTACAATGGAATCTAGTTTTTCAATTACTGCTTTAAAACTTTCAAAAATTAACTATGTTCAATTTACAGAAGGTGCTTCCAGCAAATCCAGTGCAGTTAACCTTTCAGAACTTTTTAAAGGGCAATTTATAATCAAAGGTGGGAAAGATAAGCTATCTAAGTTATCTAATAAATATGCATCACCAGGATTCCACCTAATCTTAGGCTCTCACTTTGCAGACTCTGGGGTTGAGGGCTGGGGTAGGGGAGGCACACAGAGGGAGGGCAGGCATTGTCCACTGGTCTCCTGGCTCCTGGAGCCACCTGGGCTGGGGAAGCATGGGGCAGAGGAGGGAGGTGTGGCTGGCCCACGCCTAGTGGCTGGCCTCGCCAGCCCCTGGAGCTCGGGTTTTCCCGGGAAAGGTGGCCTATTCAGGTGTCTCAGGATAGCCATTTCCAGACAGGAGCAGGGCAATTGTTCATTGAATGCGGCCCAGGGAGAGGAGATGTTGTGGCTCTGCAGGAGAGCTGGTAATTTTGTAACGAGCAAATGAAAGGGCAGAGAAGAATCACCAGGAAACCTTTCATTCGGAGGTATCCCTAATTTGTGCAATTATGTAAATGCATTATGCAGCTCTCCTTAGATTCAGTACTGCAGGGATAAGGGATATTCAAGCTGTCTGACAAGGTTCACTTGGTCTGTTTACTGGGTATTTAGTTGGAAGACAGAGGGGTCAGAGTAGAGAGCTTTATTCAAATATTTCATAGTTTTGGAATCTTTTATTTCTGCTTCATTTTTTAAATCTTAGACTAAAGCAGAAGACTGAGACTTTAGTTCTGTACTACCATCCAGTTTTATAAAAATTATATACAGACTGACAGTCTCTAAATAGAGTTATTTCTCTACAACAAGCAAGATCAGAGAAGGCAGGCACATGATTTGACAATAATGGAGAAGGGGAGAGGATTGCACACCCACTGGAGGAAGGCTGGGGTCTTGGGAGAGTTAGTAGTGCAGGACCCAGCCAGAACCACATCAACGAGGTCTTGGCCACTGTGAAGATAAGATATCAAATTGAAACTAAAATATCAAATAATGTCAGTCTTTGTAGACATTTTGCAGTGACAATTACTAGTTTTTAAAAATTTATTGGCTTGAAATTCATTTTGTTTTGTGTTCCAGAAATGTTGGAACTAGACTTGATGTTCAAGTAAAGTAACATCTCACATCTGGTAAAAAGAAATCCCTTTGTTTTATACAAATTTCTTCATCCACCAATGTGTGAGCCTAAGCACAGTTGCAGTTGAGAGAAGGAAGGCAAAGTGTACATTGGAAGTCAAGTGAGGGGAAGGAGAGCTCTCCAAAGGCCACAGGGGCTGGTGGTGATGGGCCATGGTCACGGTATCAGGCCATGAGTGAAGACAGTCCACAGTAAAAGACTGAGCTTGGATACCAGATTGGGGCAATTCAGGGGCTGGATGGGGAGAATTAAGAACCTGGAAATGGGTATGAGAAATTTATAATTATTGCATTTGTGGCTCAAAACATCCCTAAAAAGTGATTTTTTTTTTGGTCTCCATTTTATAAGTGAGGAAATAGGCTCATTAAAGTAAGAGATTTGCTCAAGGTCATGCAGCAACTATAGGGTAGAACAAGTCCTACATACCAGGCCTCAGTCCAGTGCTCTTCTGGATGTTGATGAAGGCTGTTGCATAGAATGAAATCCTTATTCCAGGGCGTGATGGACACAGAGGTTGCCACCCGATTCCCATTTCCCCCTTCTTTTTCACTATATATATATATATATATATATATATATATATATATAATCTATCAGATTATATTCCATTGATGTAACAGTTAGTCTGCATTTGTACCTCCAGAACTAGTCTCCTTCCTTTCTTTCTCACTCTGTTCTGTGCATCATATGGCCTTCTTTGCCCTTTGGCTTCTGTTTGGGATCAGCCTTGGGAGGCCCTAGCAGCTGGACCAAGGCTCCTCTCTACTGGACTCTCCACAGCTATAACTATCCTTATGTTTCAGGAACACTCTTCCCTCCCCTTGCACCTCAGGCTTAAGGGAGGTACTAATTCCCAGAATTACTAGCCCCCAGGAGCTTTGCTGCTCTTTACTGGCCCCTTTAAACCTGCCCCCACCTCAGTATTTTGCTGGTTTATTCAATTCTTTTGGAATCAAGTGTTCCATCCGATTCTTGTAGAGACTGCTGTCTTTGCCCTTCCACAGGGTAAGTCTAAGCTAGTCAATAGATTGCATTCCCTTGACCACTGTTCTTTCCAGGAATTTTCAAGAGACTCAGTCTTAGCCAATCAGCCTGAAGAGAATGGTGCATATTGCATGTTTAAGGGAGCTCACTGTGTCTGTGTCTGTTTCTCTCTCTTTCTCTCTCTCTCTCTCTCTCTCTCTCTCACACACACACACACACACACACAATTCCCATTGCCAGGAACCACCACAGACGGCACCACAGTGAAGCTGGTTCTGAGGACAGAGTAGGAGGACAGAGCAAGCCTGGGTTCTTCATGCAATCACTCACCTACTGATAATATTATATCTTGAGCCAGTTCTACCTTTGGACTCCCAGTTATTTGACATAATAAATTTTCCTTTGTTCGTTTCCTTAAGTCCATTTAGGCCAAGTATTTCTACTGCTTGTAGTCAAAAGCATTCCCAGAGAAAGGGGGGAAAGACTGGAAACAAAGAGACATAAGAGCCTATCACTTTTGTCCAAATTGTAAAAAGAAAAAAAAACAAAGACAAAAAGAAAGAGAGAGAGCCTAAAGTAGGACAATGGCAGAGACAATGGGAGAGTGGGAAAGAGACAAATCTTAGTACATATCTTTTCTGTATGTTGCATATATGATAAATACAGAGCCACATAAAAGCCAAAACAATGTGTAGAAATCATCACATTAAATAAATACCCAGATAAACTACATTGAAATTTGTTTCAGAGGTCAGACGTGAACATGCTGTAGATAATTTAAGGAATTATCTTTAAGATGGTTTTATGTTATCAGGCCATTCTGAATTACTGTTTCAATTTTGTCAGATATATTATTGTCAGAGTTGGAGACATGTGGTCTTCTGTAGGTCCCAATTTTTTACTAAATATTCAAATGGTACATGGTGTTGGAAGCATTACTTATATGTCACCTGTAATATGATTTTCTATAAATAATGGCCACACATTTTATATCTTAAGTCCTCTAAGCATGCATTTTAAAAAATAAAACCTGCACTAAACCTTTTAAAATGTTTTGTTAAAATGAAGAATTCTCCTGTAAAGCAAATAATCACATTCTTGTTATGTGTGCTCAGATTTATAAATTCCTATTTTTGCCGACAAAAAAAATTCTTAAAACAGAGCACAGTTTTAGAAACTCAGTCTCTAGAAATTACATTATTGAATCAACAAAGATTTATTGTTTATGTGATACTTTTCTGGGTACTCTAAAGTTCAAAAAGTCCTCAAATACTTTTTCAACAGCCTAGTTAAAAGAATACAAGTAAGCTTTACTAGAAATCAAAAAACATAAGTAAAAAAAATGCATTAAAGCTTATGCTCCCAGAGCATAAGATCTCTGGGAGTTCACAGTAGGCAGAAATCATATAGGATCAAAATAGTCAAATAATTCCAGATATGTGTTTACTTCCCCAGCTCTTTCCAAATGCCTTCTAGAACACCAAGCCCCGTAGATCCCTACCTGACAAACTAACATAGCTTCTTGTTTTTACCCTAGGTTCAACACAAAATGTACTAAAGACAGGTAGATATGATATACAACCATCAAACTAGAAAGCAAAATTGATCAAAGACTGGAAAGCATTAAGGATGAAATAATAAACAAAATAATAGATAAGTAAAAAACATGAATAAGAGAGAGGTCCTAATCAAACTCTAATTATAACCCAGAGGCACCATGGCATAATGGTTAGAAATATGAAGCCAGAAGCAGATTCCCTGAGCTTGTATCCTGGCTTCTAGCTGTATCATTTCCTTGTTGTGTAACTCTGAGCAATTTCCTTAACCTAACTGTGCCTCAGTTTCCTCATTTATAAAAAGATTTCATCTACTTCATAAGGTTAATGTGAGGATTAAGTGTATTACATCTATGAAGTTGTTGGAACCATGACTGGGATGAGTAGTCACTACAAAATTGTTTGTTATTGTAATTAATACATAAATATAAAAATACACAAGCTATTACATTAAAATCAGCTCACCAATTAAAACCTTGTAGCTCAGATTGGGTTAAAGAGAGAGGACAACTATATTCTCCATTTAAAACTTAAGAATACAAAGGTTGAAAATAGTGCAGCCACACTGGAAAACACTACGAATTTTCCTCAGAAAAAAGAAAAATAGAACTACCCTGTGATCCAGCAATTGTACTACTCACTGTCTACTTAAGGAATACAAAAATACTAATTCAAAGGGATACATGCACCCCCAATGGTTAAAGCAGCATTATCTAAAGGAGCCAAATTATGGAAACAGCCTAAATGTCCATTGACTGATGAGCAGATAAAGAAGAGGTGGGATAGATACACAACGGAATATTATTCAGCCATAAAAAGAATGAAATCTTACCATTTGCAACAATGTGGATGGAACTAGAGAGTATTGTGCTAAGTGAAATAAGTCAGAGAAAGAAAAATACCATATGATTTCACTTATATGTAGAATTTAAAAAAGCAAAATAAATATACAAAGGAAAAAAAGATAAAGTAAGAGAGAGACAAACCAAGAAACAGAGTCTTAACTATAGAGAACAAACCGATGGTTATCAGAGGGGTGGGAGCAGGGTGGGATGAGTGAAACAGATGAAGGGGATTAAGAAGCTCAAGTTTTGAATCAGCTATATTGTACACCTCAAACTAGAATTGCACTGTATGTTAACTACTTGGAATTTAAATAATAACTTAAAAATAAGTAAGTAAATAGGGGCGCCTGGGTGGCTCAGTCAGTTAAGCATCTGACTTCAGTTCAGGTTATGATCTCACAGTTCATGTGTTGGAGCCCCATGTCAGGCTTTGTGCTGGCAGCTTGGAGCCTGGAGCCTGCTTCAGATTCTGCATCTCCCTTTCTCTCTCTGCCCCTCCCCTGCTCACGCTCTGTCTCTCTCACTCTCAAAAAATGAATAAATGTTAATAAAAAAGTTTTTAAATAAGTAAATAAATACAAAGGTTGAAATATAGAGATAAAAAATAAAAATAGATCACTAACTTATATGCATCTGACATTATAGCTTATCAAAGAGATTGAACAGAATCCTTATAGTGATAAATCAAGCTGTCAAAAATTAGCATATAGAATATCTAAACAGCGTGACTAATACGCTTGAAATATTAGACATGAAAAATCATACCTACCAAACATAAAAATGATTTTTTAAACATACATATGGCATTTATAAAACCTGACAAGTAACAGACCACATAGCATTCCTCAATAAATTGCAGGAAAAAACAGTATAGACCATGTTTGTTTATCACAACAAAGTAGAAATGGAAATCATTGACAAAAAATGCTAGCTAAAAAAAATTTTTAAGACCATATGTCTAGAAACAAAAACACCACTAAATATATCTTGTTTGAAGAAGTTATGTGAAATTTGAAAATACTTAAAACTGAATAATAAAAATGCTTGTGTCAATATGCATGTGATAAAACAAATGTAATACTAAAGATGAAATGTATAATCCCAAATGTATTTACCAGAAAATAAGAGAGATAAAAAAATAAATCACCAAAGTGTACTAAGAGTACATGTAAATGTAGGGCTTATTTGCACTAAAAGCTTTTCTCTGTAGTTTTAATTCAGTACAAGGAGATTTAAGGAGACATAAAACCTTCTTAATTTCTCCTTATCAAAGATCTTAATTTATGTTCTTCTAGGGACTGGCAGAATCACGTTCCTAGAGTATTTCTTTTCCATCATTCTATCAAGGCTTGGTGATATGACTAATTTTGCCCACGCCCCACTCCTTATCTAGCAACAAGGCACCAGCTGCAAGATTCAGTACCAGCTCCTCACCTTCCAGTCACCAGGGTCCTTAGGATTCTTGCCCCCAGGCATCTGTGCCAGAAACATTGATGAAATCACCTGACTCCCTTCTTCCCAGGCAGCCCCAGACATGCAAGACTTACACAACTTGTCAGGTCTTTCTATTCTCCGGGTCTTTTTATTTCCCCTTATTCCTAAATATTGATTTGGAAATATTTCTGATTAATACAATAAACTATCTATTTACCACTTGTAGTAAATTTCCTCCTTTCTTCAAAAATTAAAAAATATATAAAATATAAAATATGATTCAATGCTCTGGAGATAGATGTGTATATATTTACATATACATATCTACATTAAGGATATATATCTATATCTATATCTATATCTATATCTATATCTATATCTATCTATATCTATATGAGAGACAGAGACAGAACACTTAGTTCTTTTTTGCTCTAAATTCTAGGGATATAGCCAAAAAAAAACAAGATGTCAAATATCCCCACCCTGGGACTTTACACTCTTGGACACAAAAACAAAATAAGTCTATCAGATAGTATGATAATGCTGAGGAGAAAAGTAGAGCAAGTAATGGATAAAGAGTACCCAAGGGTGTGAGAGAGACAGGTGGTAATGATCGAAGGACAGAGTTAGAGCTTAAATCTGACTCCAGTCAGAAGAGACAGTAGAATCATTCTCTAGTTGACCAATACCAGAATCTCCATCACTGTAATTCCCTCTTTTCTTTCATCTTTACTCCCATCAAGGGACCAATGAATTTCTTTATGTTTTTTTTTTAAATTTCTAATATTTTTGCAACCTATTTATCCTCCCCATTTTCCAAATGTGAATGCCTCTGTCCTCTTTCTTCTCCCCAAGACCCTACCCACAGCTTGGCCCTTCTGGGAGCTTCCCAGGAATGTTGGCCTAGGCCTATCTCTCCCTGATGTCTGCATTCCATCCTGCAACTCTCTTTGGGTACTTAGCATCACTGCTCTAAACTCTTGCTAGGAACTCAGCCTTTTGAGTACAAAGGAAAATCTCAGCTAATGGTGCTTTGAGTACAAAACTTTCTTTGTATCAAAGTACCTGAATGAGAAGAAACAAAAAAGCAAATTATAAACTCTTGAAGCTATGCCACAAAGGTCCACAGAGCCTCCCAGAAATCTGAGGATTTTCACTGTGTGGCTTCTGAAACGTCTGCTTCCTCATCTGTAGAATGGGAGTGAATAATCCCTACTTCATAGTATTGTTAGGACTGAACAGAATTGACTACTTAGTATGTGCCTAGTACATAGTAAACCAATCGATGTTTCTATCACCATCATTTCAGATATAAGGTTTCTCTTCTGCTTCTCCTCTTGGTAATCCTTCCCCCTGCATTCAGATTCCCAGAGTTACCCTGAATTCCCTCCCTCTACCTCTCCCTAGATGAAAGTTTAAAAAGCAAGTCTGTTATCACTCATTTGTACTTGACCAGTAGTGTGATCCTAATTTACTGGGGATAAATGTCAGTGTGTCACCTCAACCAGTGTTTACATTTTGTTACATTTATTTATTTTTTAGAGAAAGAGAGTAAAAGCACTAATAGGGGAGGAACAGAGAGTAAGGGAGACACAGAATCCGAAGCAGGCTCCAGGCTCTGAGCTGTCAGCACAGAGCCCCACATGGGGCTCAAATTCACAAACTGCAAGATCATGACTTGAGCCAAATTCAGAAACTTAACTAACAGAGCCACCCAGGTGCCCCCAGTATTTGCATTTTAAAATTTCAGTCTAATTTTGGAAGATCTTCTACCATACCAAGGAGGTTGGGAGAAATATGGGCAGTTAAGGGGGTTTGGAGTGAGCTTCCAGAACCTCTCCTTCCTGCTTCCCTGAAACGGATAATTAAAAGTTCATCCAGTTGAAGCTGTGGAAAGCTACCACTGTGGTCAGGGACATTTTCCAGAATCTAACATTCAGCTCCCTGAGAGCCCCTCCTCACTTCTCCCCTCCTGTCATGAATGTTGAATATAGGTTTCAACCTACAGTGTGTTCGGGAGAGTTCTGAACACCATAGGAGACATCTTCCCTTTTGAGAGATGCAAGACATGCTGTTTGCATCTTTTCCCACAATGAACCCAGCTATAGGAATGTCTGTATGTGATGCTCTTATAAGTAATATCCCAGTCTTCTTTGAACTTTGGTTTCTCACCATAAGTGAATATTCAGTATGAAGTTTTTTGGTCCCCTTTATGGCGTGAATTTGAGTAGCTCAAACCCAAGATGCAAGAGCTGGCAATTCCCACAGCAGAAACTGCCAACTAGGTGTCTAAATCTGCTAATGGAGCCAGAGCCTGGATTGAGCTCCAGGTATGTCATCAATGGGAAACCAAATCTTGTTCTGACTCCATAGTTTTAAAACAAGGGTAATATGATGAAAAATATTTAGGATTCATTACATAATAGGGCCTGGTCTCCCCCCTCCAAATACAATTTCTTTGAGAGAAGAATTAGTTTCCTATGTGTCCAATCAATCCTTAGCACCTTGTACATGACATAGACTTTGTCACCTTTGGTTAATTAAATATACCCAAAAACAAAAGCTGTGTTTTTCCACATTCCATGTCCCATCAAACATTGTTCATGGATGGGCCCCTATTGGGAGGGGGCAATCTCTGGGCGCCTTCAACTCTTTACTTTTGGTGTCATGCACATGATGAAAAGAAATTGGACAATGTCATCCAATGGATGACTGGAAGGAATTCCAATGTTAGCAACAACACTCAAAAAAGAGTACAATAAAGTTCTGAGACTAAAATATAGTGTCTTTTGTTGAAAGAGACAAGACTTATGAAAAGTTTCTACCATTTGTGCAAGCTTTTCCTTATAAAGCACTGATTAGAAACATGAGATTGTAAATTACTTCTAGCTGGTAGGGCCAGTTTTTACTGTTGCCAATTACCATACACTCTGGATTCACAATGCAGAGACTTGTGTGTGTGCAAGTCAACCTTCTGGAGCTGCCAATGATGAAACCAATTCTGAGGGAAGAGCCACCAAGAAATGCGATTATTAGCTACATGGGCAAAAAAGAAAATGCTTAGTGAAAAAGAAAAAAAAATTGTTTTAGAAAAATCACCTGAGCAACAGAATCCCTTGCTTTCTTTTAGCAGCTTTAAAGATAGACTATAATAAGCACCAAGGAGCCAAGCAGCTGAGCCTTGTTATTCTCAGCTGCATCTAATCGCACACCTGTTCACATTCATTAACCCTTAATGTCTGATAGCACTTCCACAATTTCCATGGAGGCTGGCATTTTCTCCTCACCTCAGTAATGAACTGTGCAGGGGTGTGCAGCTAAAGAGAAAACCAGTGAAAGCCTGGGGATGATGAGTCCATTCAGTGTTCGAAGGGTCCTAGCTGCACATGCAATGGGCACCCTGGTCTATGGGACACCCAAGTGAAGAAAGACCCTTTCTGCCCAGTGACCCCAGGAGGGGGCTGCAGTTTAGTATGACTTCTTGTTGAGCCAAGGGCAAGAGCTCTTTCCTCACCCAATAAAATGCATTCTCATTACAGGCTTGACATTACTTACAGATAAACGACATTCCCATTATTTAATATTCTCCCTGGAAGCCTAACTTACACTGACAGTAATCGTGTTTAGCAGAGTGTCCAAATTAACTGGGACCTGACGGTTTCAAATGACCTGCACAGTCTAATAAGTCCTTGTACCAAAATTATAAGAATTACACACAAAATCTCAAAGGTATTCATAGCCACAAGGGGTGATATTGAGGAGGGAGGCATAGATACAGTAAAAGTTATTTCTACAATGCCCTTCTTGTGATTGCCCTGACTCAGTCACCTGAGTGACTGAACACTGATTTTGCTATAATGCTGCTCGTGCTTATATATTTTTTCTGTCAGCGTTCTTATAGCCCAGTTAGCATTAACTTCTAGAGAAGGCCTGTCATCTGTATAAATATCAGGAAATCCCTGGGCACCGGCTAGGGCTCAAAAAAGTTTTTAGTGCCTGACATTGAAAACTACCCTCCACTCGGCCTCAGCATCATGACTTTCTTTGCCCTCCCTCCCCATTCTTATTCTTTTCCTACGTGTAAGAGAGAAAAGCAGAAAAGAAATGCCTCCAAGAGAAGTTGATTTTGGTCATCAGTGTGGAAGCTTTGCCAGGTCTGAAACATAATTCTGAGAAATCTTGCTCCCCACTTTTGGCTCAGAACCAAAATGTGCCTCCTCCCTGAATTCCGGGCTGAGAAGCACTTGGGAAGGAGACACCTGGAAGGGACAGGCTGTGTTCCCAGGCAGCTGAACCACTGACCTGGGAAACTGTGTTCCAACCAGCCCACAAACCTCCCTCACCTTCAGAGGGCACATGTTGTTTTTAATTCCCTGTCCTAGATGTATCCACCACAGACAAATATGTATCTGTCTTGGGGCCTGTCCTGGAAGCAGAGGGCTTTCTCTGCTCACATCACATCCTCATACTTTGTACAAGACTGGCATGGACTAAGCATTAAAGGGATGTCTTTTGAATAAACAAGCAAATATGTCAGTCTATCAACTCCCTTCCTCCATGTTCCTCTGTCCCTCAGACTTCACTGTGGCCCTTTATGATTCTCCTTTCCCTTCATTCTCACCTGGCACTCTGATTTTATCTGAATGAAAATGTTGGGGAAGGAACAGAAAGCACCATGAGAGCTTCTCACAGAATCTCTTCATGTTGGTGCCAATAGACACAAATACAAGGGTAGTTCTTGTTCCATGTTTCAGTGGTTGAATTTGTTATCATTATCATTATTATTATTATTTATTACCTAACCAGTTCCCCAGATTTCATGAGAAATAATTAGATCTCCTATCACTCTACTAAATGCTTACTAGTTTAACTTACCAAAGCCAGTCCAAAGCAAGGGATTGATCTGAAAGACCTGGTAAATACTTGGGATGTTGTAGTAAATTAGAAGGGACAATGTAATGCCACCTTTTTGTACTAAATTTCCCCCCTACTTAGTTCATCCTTTCTCAGAGTCTATAAACAGATGTAAATGGTTTTGGGTCCTTTGTTGCCACAATTTAATTTTACACAGGATTCACCTACCTCTACATTTTACCCCTCCCCAAATGCAACAGCTGTAGCTGCTTTGAAGCCATTGGATGGGGATAGAGTTCATACAGAATAGATTTCTTTAGGAAGACATTTGAATAGGAAATTGGGATCACATTGAAAGAAAGAAATTCGCCATTATTCAAATAGGGAGCCTTTAGAAAGATTGAGAATAGGGAGGAAGAGCCTCTAGAAAGTTTCTCTTCTGTGCTTGTGAGCCACCCCTGCCTTCAGCAGCAGCTCAGAAGCCCACTTGACTTTAGACAGTAGAGGAAGCTTGGAGGTGGTATGGAAGGAGGGGCTGGGAGGCTGAGAAGAATCTCACAACCCTCCCAAGCCCAGACTCAGCAACCGCCTAGGGCCCCTCCCCAGTCTGACCCCTGCCCAGGTCCTCTTCCTGAACACATACCCTGGACTCTGCTGGCAACTGTGAGCACTGGAATGGGATGTGGGATAGAAAAACAGTGAAGAGGAAGGATGTGGAAGGGATATTTAAAAATAAAAAGTGAAGAATTAAAAAACAATGTAATAGCAAAATGAGAGGGGTAACACCTGGAAAAGCTCTCGTGGGAATTTGCAATCCCAACATAGGATTATCTGGAGGGAGACACTACTCCATTTCATTTGATGAAAAACGCCTGTGGTTTCTAGCAGCTATATGTAAATTGCATCAGTGACCTTCTCTTGTTTCCACTGCTATCCCCCAAGTCCAAGTTAAGGTCACCTCACTTGAACTATAAAATAGCCATATAACCTGCCTCCCTGCCTTCCAGCTGTGGCCTTCAAACTGTTTTACACAATGACCAAAAGGCTCTTTTTAAAACATAAGTCTATCCATTGATTCCCTAATTAAGACCCATTAATGGGACACACCTCTCTCAATCCAAACACAGATAAGAAATAGATAATATAGAAAAATAGAAAACTAAAGGCATTAATGAGGATCTAAAAACAGGATAAATCTCTATATTATCCAGAAACAGAAGAGAAACACAAGTTTTTCTTGCTCTGCTGAGGCCAGGGCCTGTAGGATGCCCATTCTAGAAGGAGGCCATAGCAGCCTACAGTTTGGGTCCAGTGGGGTAAAGAGGATAAAATTCCTCCACTCAAAAATAGGGATCCAGGCTAGAATTACTTAACAACTCCCACCCCCACTCCCAATATTGTTCAAAAAAAGAAAGTAAAGAAACTAAAATTTGTAGGTAACCATCCCCTGGGGGCTAGAATTTTTAGTAAGCTACAAGTCCAGAAAAAAACAGAACATAGAAATGAAGTCCCCAGTCAAGTCAGGAAGTAAGCCATGATACTGTCCCCAGTACCACTGTGGGACAGGAGTCCTCTAAGCCAGGTTTAGAGCAGGGAGTCCTGAGCAGCTGGGCAAAGGGAGCCACAAAACCACTGGCCTAGGAGGAGTAAGCACAAAAGGAAACAGAAAAAAGAAAAACAAAAACAAAAGCCTCCCACACAAAATAAGCCTGCAAAGCAAAATTCCAAAGCAGAGGAAGAAATCTAATACTGAGATAGATAGCCAACAAAATCAACGTTCAGAACATGAATATGTCCCATAGGAAACTAAATTTGTGGGAGTCATGTGCTAAACTTTAAAATAGATATTTGACTTGTCCAATAAGATAAATGAATAACTTCCATTTTAAAAGACTGAAAAATTTTTGAATAGAAATAAATGAATAATATAAAAGCACTGAGTTGAAAAAAACTCAGTAAATGAGATATTTCCAGCCCTGACACAGAGAAGTGGTGCATTGCAAGGAATGTACCACAGAGAGATTTTATGCACTTGAGATACACAGAGAATGACTTGAGCAGCTCTAAATACCCAACAGAAGTTCTCAGACAAGGAAGTGGAAGCACTATCCAGAATTTAAGATTGTCCAAATTTGAAGAAAGACTTCAGACTAATCTTCAGGTGGAAAGTACATTCCACGTACCAATCAGGGTAAATAATGGTAAAGCCATTCCCAGAAACATCAGAGTAAAACTCTGAAGAACATGAAGAATAAAAAGAAAATGTTTACAGCTACAAGAGAGAAGACAGATTATCTATAAAGGAATTACATTTAAAATTACAGTGGAACTTCTCAACAACAATAGATGACAGAGACAATGAAATTATATCTTCAACTTGAGAAAAATTAGTAAATCACAACCTCAAATTTCATACCCAGATAAACTATAATTCAAGATTCAAAACATAGAAAAATTAAGAGTTAAGTACCCACAGACCCTCATTTAAAAATATTTTTAATTAATAAAAAATATTAAATGATTAATTCAAGAAAAGGGGGAAAAAGGGTAAGTGAAATGTGGAAAAATGAAGGAAAACTGAAAGGTGACCAGAGAAAAAGATAAAATGTTTTGGTAAATACAAATATTAAACAGAAAAAAAAAACATTGTTTTTAAAGGAAACAAGAAACAAAGACAAGATGGATAGAATATTTTATGGATAGTTTATATGTGCTAAGGACCACGTCACATTCAGAGGCAGGATAGAAATGCTATGTTAGAAAAATTTATAACTAAAAAGATGTTGGTTTACAAGTTAAGAATAACTGATTAAAGAATAGAAACCAAATGTGTAGCTTCCAAGATGGAGCTTGGGAAGAGGGCAGAGTAAGGAGACTCTGACCTCACTCCAACCCACATTTATATCAATAAACCAGAGACTGATCCGAAGAGTGGCAGAACAAATTCCACAACTAAATATAGAGAAGAAGCTGCATCTAAAAGTTTAGGAAGATCAGAAAAGCATGGAGAGGCTTCCTGCAAGAGGGGGGAACCTGTCCACCTGGATAGGGCAGAGAAATGGGCCCTCACACCAGGAAACTCACAGAGGGCAGACTAATCCCCTGGGCTTTAAAAGTCAGAGGGGCTGAATTCTGTGAGTTTTTAAAACTAGTTGGACTTGGAGCCTGGAGCTTTAAAAGTCAGCTGACTCAGCACTGAGTAAGCCAGGAGGGCAAATGATAGCCAGGTCTCTGCCCCTAAAGAGATAGCAGACTGCACAGAAAGGCAACGTAAAAAGGGCAGTATGCATAATGTCAGGGGCAAACCGGAGACAGATATATTCATACTGATTTCAGAGTGTGTTCGGGAACTTCCTTGAAAATGAGGGAACTGGCAGGACCATTTTCCTCCTCTACCCCTGCCCCCAACATAAACACAGAGCTACTGCAGGACATGGCACTGCAGAGACACTTGGTACCTAACCTACTAACAGCACACTATGCCCATGAGTTCTCCTGAAGAATTGTCCACTCCAAGTCTACTAGTCTTAGCCATGGGCTCAAAAAAATTTTTGTTGAAGTTGCCTGTGCATCCCACCTGGCATCAGATGCACAGCTGCCAACAGGTGCTACATCAGACTCTGCATGGTGACCAACCACCTGGTCCCAGCCACACTCAGCCATCACCTTGCACCACACTGAACCTCATGCCTCTGGTCACCTGGGTGCACATCCCCCAGCCACCACATCACTTTGGAGAATCTGTTATAGGGACTAGTGGCCCAGTACAAATTTGCTAACAGTGCCAACCTGCTTCAAGTTCCTGGTGAGCACACCACCCCAAAACTTGCCTGGATATGTTCTATTAAAACCACAGAGAGCAAGTACAGCACACAACAGACAGAAAGTCAGTGCAGACAATTGCACTGAAAGGAAAAGTAACTCAGACACAACAGCAGGGTATAAGCAACACACACAGGATACTCTCCTGAACTGGCAGGTTCTGGTGAACAGGGGACACTGTACTGCAACGCATTCCAGGACCTCTTCTTCATAAACTCACTACTTTCAAGAGCAGAAGACATAGCTGACTTTCCCAACACAAAGAAACAGACACAGAGAAGCAGACAAAACATGAAGACAGAGAAATTTATCCCAAATGAAAGAACAGGTCATGGACATGGCCAGAGATTTAGGCAAAACAGATATAAGTAACATTCCTGGTTAAAAAAAAAAAATGTAAAGCAATGATCATAAGAATACTCACTGAAATTGAGAAAAGAGTGAAGGCATGACTGAGACTTTTAAAACAGAGATAAGGAATAATATATAAGAGATAAAGAGCTTGATAAATGAAACGAGAAACATGCTTGATAGAAAAAGCAGCAGGATGCAACAAGCAGAGGAATGAATTATGGACCTAGGAGACAAAGTAATGGAAAGTAATCAAGCTTAGCACAAGAGAGGAAAAGGATTATGCAACACAAGAACAGACAAGAACAAGGGGAACTCAGTGACTCTATCAACTCTAATAACTTTTTTATTATACAAGACCCAAAATGATAAAGAAAAGGGGACAGAAAATTTATTTGAAGATATAATAGCTGAAAACTTCCCTAATCTAGGGAAGGAAACACATATCCAGATCCAGGAGGCACAAAGAACTCCATCAAGATCAACAAAAGCAGACACAAACCAAGACATACTGTAGTTAAATTGGTAAATTATAGTGATAAACAAATTTTTTAAAACCAGACAAAAGAATAGGGGCACCTGGGTGGCTCAGATGGTTAAGCGTCTAACTTCAGCTCAGGTCATGATCTCATGGTTCATGGGTTCAAGCCCTGCATTGGACTCTGTGCTGACAGTTCAGAGCCTGCAGCCTGCTTCAGATTCTGTGTCTCCTTCTCTCTCTCTGCCCCTCCCTGACTTGTGCTCTATCTCTCTCTGTCTCTCAAAAATAAATAAATGTAAATTTTTTTAAACAAAGAATAAAGTGACTTACAAGAGAAAACCCATAAGAGATTTTTCAACAAAAATTTTGCAAGCCAGAAGGGAGTGTCATGATATATTCAAAGTGTTGAATGGGAAAAATCTGCAGCCAAGAATATTCTATCCAGCAAGGCTATTATTCAGAATATAAGGAGAGATAAAGAGTTTCCCAGATAAACAAAAATTAAAGGAAATCATGACACTAAGCCAGCCCTGCAAGAAATACTAAAGTGAACTCTGAGTGGAAAAGAAAGACCAAATGTGACAGTATAAAGGTAGAAATGACAAAAGTTAAAAGAGAGAGAAAGAATCACAAACTCAGTAAAAATAAATACTTCTGTCAAAAATCAGTCAAGGAATTCATAAAAAATGATATTGTATATAAAAACATACAGCTAAAACACGGGGAGGAAAAGAGAAAAGAATGGGTTCAAACTGAAATGACCATCAACTTAATATAGATGGCTATGTGTAAAAAAAAAAAAAAAAGACTGCTATGTGCAGAAGTTATATACAAACTTAATGGCAACCATATATCAAAAACACTAATAAATATACAAAGAATAAAGGGAAAGAAACACAAATATATTACTAAAGAAAATCAGCAAACCACGAAAGAGGTAAAGATAAGAATGAATCACAGAAAATGTTCAGAAACAACCATAAAACAAATAATAAAATGACAACAAACACATTTCTATCAATAATTACTTTGAATATAAATAGACTAAATTCTCCAATCAAAAGACATAGGGTAAGAGAATGGATAAAAAACCAAATCCATCTATATGCTGCCTATGAGAAATTCATTTTAGGTGTAAAGATACCTATAGTTTGAAAGTGAGGGGATGAAGAAATATCTATCATGCAAATGGCTGTCAAAGAAAGCCAGAATAGCAATACTTACATCAGACAAAATAGAATTTAAAACAGACTGTAACAAGAGATAAAGAAGGACTCTACATAATAATAAAGGAGATAATCCAGCAAGAAGATATAAAAATTCTAAATATTTATGCATCCAACATAAGAGCACCCAAATATATAAAACAGTTAATAACAAGCATAAAGGAACTAATTGATAATAATACAATGATATTAGGGGACTGTAACATCCCATTACATCAATAGAGAGATCATCTAAATAGAAAATCAACAAGGAAACAATGGCTTCAAATGACACACTGGATTAGATGGATTTAACAGATATATTCAGAACACTCCATCCTAAAACAGCAGAATACACATTGATTCAATGCACACAAAACATTACCCAGAATAGATCATGTATTATCCCACAAAACAAGCCTCAACAAATTCAAGAATATCAAAGTCATACCATGAATCTTTCCTTGACCACAACACTTTGAAACTAGAAGTTAACCACAAGAAAAGATCTGGACTGATGGCTCAGAGCCTGGAGCCTGTTTCCGATTCTGTGTCTCCTCTCTCTCTGCCCCTCCCCCGTTCATGCTCTGTCTCTCTCTGTCCCAAAAATAAATAAATGTTGAAAAAAAAATTTAAAAAAAATGAGGAAGCAACAATATTTATGGATGCAAAAATTCATCCCTGAAAAAATTAAAAATATCATATCTCCAAAAACTAATCTATAAAGTCAAAACAATTGTGGTTAACAATCCAAGAGTGTTTTTCATTGACAAGCTGATCCTTAGATTCATATGGATAGCAAATTTAAACAACTGGAATAATTACTTACCATGCAAGATTTTTATAAAGTTCTGTTATATACTGTATAGCAGTGAGATCCAAAAATACACTAATGGAATGCAACAAAGAGTACAAAAGAGGACCACACATTTTGAAAACCAAGTATATGACAAAAGCAATAATAGAAGTCAGTAAGGAAAAAGTTGGAAAACTCTAATGGTGTTAGAACAATGAATTATTCATATGGAAATCGAGTAGAATTATATCTACACACAAAAATGAATTCTAGCTCTATAAAGATATAAGTGGGGGCGCCTGGGTGGCTCAGTCGGTTAAGCATCCGACTTCAGCTCAGGTCACGATCTCACGATCTCGCGGTCCATGAGTTCGAGCCCCACGTCAGGCTCTGGGCTGATGGCTCAGAGCCTGTAGCCTGCTTCCGATTCTGTGTCTCCCTCTCTCTCTGCTCCTCCCCCGTTCATGCTCTGTCTCTCTCTCTGTCTCAAAAATAAATAAACATTAAAAAAATAATAAAAAAAAGATATAAGTGAAAAGTCAAACTTTGAAACTTTTGACAATAATATAATAAATTCATTTTCAGCACCTTGAGAAATTATTCCTTAATTTGGACAATGAAAAACACAACCCATAATGAAACTATGCAACATTTTAAGTAAACTAAAGGTTAAAATTTACTGCATATCAAGAAACATCAAGAACAAGAGTGAAAAGTCAATGAATACAATAAATCACTGAATTGGAGAGGTTATTTACTATGCATACAATCTATAAAGGATTAGAATCCATAGGTGCAGAAAACTCAAGAAGAAAAAAACACATAGTAAGAAGCATGAACAAAGGACAGGAAAAGGCAAATCATTGACAAGTTGATCTTTTAATTCATATGAAAGATAAATTTAAAGAACTAGAACAAGTACATGCTATATAACATACCAAGACTTACTGTTAAACCATTGTATATATCGAGATTGAAAAATAGACAATGAAAAGTAATTTGTTGAAAGTAGCATGTATTGTTCAATTCAACAATTCTACTTCTAGGCATATTTCCTTTAAAAAAAAACTCCTGTTTATATGATAAGCCATATACAAGAATATTCTTGGGGGGAGGAGCCAAAATGGCAGAACAGCATGGAAGTTTTTTGCATCTCATGTCCATGAAGTACAGCTCAACATTAAACCATCCTAACAGCTAGAAAACTGATTTGCGGATTCACACAACAATCTGCACAACCTGAACCACAGAACACAGCAGAAATTCACCCCAAAAGAAAGAGCACAAAGAAACGACAGCCAGGGACTTAACAGATACAAGCAAAATGTCTGAACCAGAATTTAGAATCACTATAATAAGAATACTAGCTGGAGTTGAAAATAGATTAGAATCCCTTTCTGCAGAGATAAAAGAAGTAAAAGCTAGTCAGTAGGAAATAAAAAAATGCTATAACTGAGCTGCAATATCAAATGACTGCCATGGCGACAAGGATGGATGAGGCAGAGCAGTGAATCAGCAGTATAAAGGACAAACTTCTGGAGAATAATGAAGCAAAAAAAAGAGGGAGACTAAGGGAAGAGAGCATGATTTAAGAACTAGAGAAATCAGTGACTCATTAAAAAGGAACATCAGAATCATAGTGGTCTCAGAAGAGGAAGAGAGAGAAATAAGGGTAGAAGGGCTATGTGAGCAAATCATAGCGGAAAACTTTACTAACCAGTGGAAAGACACAGACATCAAAATCCAGGAAGCACAGAGGACTCCCATAAGATTCAACAAAAACCAACCATCAGCAAGGCATATCATAGTCAAATTCACAAAATACTCAGGCAAGGAAAGAATCATGAAAGCAGCAAGGGAAAAAAGTCCTTAACCTACAAGGGAAGACAGAGCAGGTTTGCAGCAGACCTATCCACAGAAACTTGGCAGACCAGAAAGGAGTATAAGGATATATCCAATGTGCTGAATCAGAAAAATATGCAGCCAAGAATTCTTTATTCAGCAAGGCTGTCATTCAAAATAGAAGGAGAGATAAAAAGTTTCTCAGACAAACAAAAATTAAAGGAGTTTGTGACCACTAAACCAGCCATGAAAGAAATTTTAAGGGGAACTCTATGAGGGGAGAAAAGATGAAAAAAAAAAAAAAAACACAAAAGCAACAAGACTATAAAGGACCAAAGAACACCACCAGAAACTCCAACTCTGCAAGAAACATAATGGCAATAAACTAATATCTTTTAGTACTCACTCTAAATTTCAATGGACTAAATGCTCCAAGCAAAAGACATACAGTAACATAATGGATAAGAAAACAAGATCCATTAACATGTTGTTTACAAGAGACCCACTTTAGATCTAAAGACACCTTCAGATTGAAAGTAAGAGGGTGGAGAACCATCTATCATGCTAAAGATCGACAAAGAAAGCTGGAGTAGCCATACTTATATCAGACAATCTAGATTTTAAAATAAAGACTGTAACAAGAGATGAAGAAGGACATTATATCACAATTAAGGGGTCTATCCACCAAGAAGACCTAACAATTGTAAACATTTTATGCTCCAAATGTGGAACCACTCAAATATATAAATCAATTAATCACAAACGTACAGAAACTCATTGATAACAACGATAATAGTAGGGGACTTCAACACCCCACATACAGCAATGGACAGATCATCTAAACAGAAAATCATCAAGGAAACAATGGCTTTGAATGACACACTGGACCACATGGACTTAACAGATATATTCAGAACATTTCATCCTAACGCAGCAGAATATACATTCTTCTCCAGTACACGTGGAACGTTCTCCAGAATAGATTACATACTGGAACACAAATCAGCCTTCAACAAATACAAAACGATTGAGATCATACCATGCATATTTTCGGACCACAACACTGTGAAACTCGAAATCAACCACAAGAAAAAAATTGGAAAGATAACAAATACTTGGAGACTAAAGAACATCCTACTAAAGAATGAATGGGATAACCAAGAAGTTAAAGAGGATATTAAAAAGTACATGGAAGCGAATGAAAAGGATAACACTACAAACCAAAACCTCTGGGACACAGCAAAGGTGGTTATAGGAGGGAAGTACATAACAATCCAGGCCTTCCTACAGAATGAAGAAAGTTCTCAGATACACAACCTAACATTACACCTTAAAGATCTGGAAAAAGAACAGCAACTAAAGCCCAAAACCAGCAGAAGACAGGAAATAATAAAGACTAGACCAGAAATCAATTCTATCAAAACAAAACAAAACAGTAGAACAGATGAATGAAACCAGAAGCTGGTTCTTTGAAAGAATTAACAAAATTGATAAACACCTAGCCAGTTTGATCAAAAAGAAAAGGAAAGGACTCAAATAAACAAAATCAAGAATGAAAGAGGAGAGATCACAACCAACACAGCAGAGATACAAACAATAAGAGAATATTATGAGCAATTATATGCCAATAAAATGGGCAATCTGGAAGAAAAGGACACATTCCTAGAAACACAAACTACCAAAATTGAAACAGGAAGAAATAGAAAATTTGAACAGGCCCATAACCAGTAAATAAATCGAATTAGTTACCAAAACTCCCCAAAACAAGAGTTCAGGGCCAGATGTCTTTCCAGGAGAATTCTACCAAACATTTAAGGAAGAGTTAACAGCTATTCTCTTGAAGCTGTTCCAAAAAATAGAAATGGAAGGAAAACTTCCAAAATCTTTCTATGAGGCCAGCATTACCTTGATTCCAAAACCAGAAAGAGACCCACTAAAAAGGAGAACTATAGACCAATTTCTCTGATGAACATGGATGCAAAAACCTTCAACAAGATATTAGCCAACCGGATCCAACAACACATTAAATTATTCACCACAACCAAGTGGGATTTATACCTGGGATGCAGGGCTGGTTCAATATCTGCAAAACAATTAATGTGATTCATCACATCAATAAAAGAAAGGACAAGAACCATATGATCCTCTCAATAGATACAGAGAAAGCATTTGACAAAATACAGCATCTTTTCTTGATAAAAGCCCTCAAGAAAGTAGGGATAGAAGGAGCATACCTCGAGATCATAAAAGCCATATATGAAAGACCCAATGCTAATGTCACCCTCAATGAGGAAAAACTGAGAGCTTTCCCCCTAAGGTTAGGAACAAGACAGAGATGTCCACTCTCACCACTGTTATTCAACATGGTAGTGGAAGTCTTAGCCTAAGCAATCAGACAACACAAAGAAGTAAAAGGCATCCAAATCAGCCAGGAAGAGGTCAAACATTCACTCTTTGAAGATGACATGATACTCTATAGGAAAACCCAAAAGTTTCCACCAAAAAACTGCTGTAAGTGATCCATGAATTCAGCAAAGTCAGGATATAAAATCAATGCACAGAAATCGGTTGCATTCCTATACACCAACAATGAAGCGAGAGAAAGAGAAATCAAGGAATTGACCCCATTTACAATGGCACCAAAAACCATAAAATACCTAGAAATAAATCTAACCAAAGAGGTGAAAAATATATACACTGAAAACTATAGGAAACTTATGAAAGAAATTGAAGAAGACACAAAAAAAATGGAAAAAGATTCCATGCTACTGGCTAGGAAGAACAAATATTGTTAAAATGTCAGTACTACCCAAAGAAATCTCCATATTCAATGAAATACCTATCAAAATAACGCCAGCATTCTTCACAAACCTAGAACAAAAACAATCCTAAAATTTGTATGGAACCAGAAAAAAACCCAAATAGCCAAAGCAATCTTGAGAAAGAAAACCAAAGCAGGAGGCATCACAATCCCAGACTTCAAGCTGTATTACAAAGCTGTAATCGTCAAGACAATATGGTACTGTCACAAGAACAGACACTCAGATCATTGAAACAGAGTACAGAACCCAGAAATGGACCCACAAACATATGGCCAGCTAATCTTTGACAAAGCAGGAAAGAATATTCAATGCAATAAAGATAGTCTCTTCAGCAAATGGTGCTGGAAAAACTGGACAGCGACATGCAGAAGAATGAACCTGGACCACTTTCTTACACCATACACAAAAGTAAACTCAAAATGGGTGAAAGACCTGAATGTAAGGCAGGAAGCCTTCTTGCTCAACACGTCTCTGGAGGCAAGGAAACAAAAGCACAAATGAACTATTGGGACCTCATCAAATAAAAATCTCCTATGCAATGAAGGAAACAATCAGCAAAACTAAAAGGCAACTGACAGAATGGGAGAAGATACTTGCAAATGACATATCAGATAAAGGGTTAGTATCCAAAATCTATAAAGAACTTATCAAACTCAACACCCAAAATCAAATAATCCAGTGAAGAAATGGGCAAAAGACATGAATAGAAACTTCTCCAAAGAAGACATCCAGATGGCGAACTGACACATGAAAAAATGCTCAACATCACTCATCATCAGGGAAATACAAGTCAAAACCACAATGAGATACCACCTGACACCTGTCAGAATGGCTAACATTAACAACTCAGGCAACAACAGATATTGGCGAGGATGTGGAGAAAGAGGATCTCTTTTGTGCTGCTGGTGGGAATGCAAACTGGTGCAGTCACTCTGGAAAATAGTATGGAGGTTCCTCAAATAATTAAAAATAGAACTACCTTACAACCCATCAATTGCCCTACTAGGTATTTATCCAAGGGATACAGGTATGCTGTTTTGAATGGGCACATGCACCCCAATGTTTATAGCAGCACTATCAACAATAGCCAAAGTATGGAAAGAGCCCAAATGTCCATCGATGGATGAATGGACAAAGAAGATGTGGTGGTATGTATGTGTATACACACACACACACACACACACACACACACACACACACAA
The DNA here is from genome assembly GCF_018350155.1 of Leopardus geoffroyi. Taxonomy (NCBI): domain Eukaryota; kingdom Metazoa; phylum Chordata; class Mammalia; order Carnivora; family Felidae; genus Leopardus; species Leopardus geoffroyi. Next base: position 32,540,234 of record NC_059341.1, on the reverse strand, counting down.
ATGGAGTATTACTCGGCAATCGAAAAGAATGAAATCTTGCCATCTGCAACTACATGAATGGAACTAAAGGGCATTATGCTAAGCGAAATTAGAGAAAGACAAATATCATGTGACTTCACTCATATAAGGACTTTAAGATGCAAAACAGATGATCATAAGGGAAGGGAAACAAAAATAATATAAAAACAAGGGGAGGGACAAAAACATAAGAGACTCTTAAATATGGAGAATAAACAGAGGGTTACTGGAGGGGTTGTGGGAGGGGGGATTGGCTAAATGGGTAAGGGGCATTAAGGAATCTACTCCTGAAATCATTGTTGCACTATATGCTAACTAACTTGAATACAAATTAAAAAAAAATAAATTAAATTTTTAAAAAAGGATATTCTTAGCAGCATTGTCTGTATCAGCCAAAAAAAAATAGGAAAATTCCTAAATGTCTATTAATTGGAAGGTGCATAAATAAATAATGGTATATTAATGGTATTGTCACACACTAAAATATCATTAGCAGTAAATGATGTTACAAACCTTACAAAACCATATTATATATTATTTATGGCTATATGTAAAGTTTTAGTGAGAATGTTAAAAGCCTGAAAGTGAATTGTGGATACAAATGCTATAGAATGATTATCTCTGAGGAGACGGTGAAATCAACAAGGTATGTTTAAAGGTTTTATAAGTACATCTACAGTGTTACATTACTCTAAAACAAGAAAATTAGGGCAAAATGTCCAAATTTAATAAAATTCTGTGGTCAATACATAGATCTTTGTTTATTACATTCTATAACTTCCAATATGTTTGAAATATTATATTTCAAATGCAAACTTTTTGAAGATCATGTAATTGCTGTTCATTGTTCTGAGTATAAAGATAAGAATTCCTAGTTTGACCTAATCAGTCACTCTCCTCCTGGCTCTTTTATTTCCAGTCTCTTTTGGCTTCCCACTGACCCTTACTTTCCCCCTCAGGGCCTTCATATAACATATGATTTCCCTCTAATAAGAACACTTGCATTTCATCCCACTCCCTTAGCTAACTCCTCTTCCACAGTCAAGCTCAAATGTCATCTGCTGAAACCATTATTCTTATCCGTCCACCATAGAGCAAGTTAGGTTCCTGGTTACAAACTCTCACATGCTATGAATTTCATTTCCATTGTCCTTACGAACCTAAAACTATTTTTTATTTATATAATTTTTAAAATGTCCACTCTGTAAATCCTAGCCTTTTGCTAGGCTTGACACATAGTATATGATCAATTGTTGTGTTTGAAGAAAGTGAGTAGAAGAAAGTAAAGAGGGAAGGGAGGGAGGAAGAGACAAAGGAAGAAAGGAAAGAAGGTAGGAAGGAAAGGAAGGAAGGAAGGAAGGAAGGAAGGAAGGAAGGAAGGAAGGAAAAAAGGAAGGAAGGAAGGGAAGGAGGGAGGGAGGGAGGAAGGAAGGAAGGAAGGAAGGAAGGAAGGAATCACAAACTAAGCACCGTATTTATATAAAATTGTAAATACTGGAAAAATTCCACAGGCAAGCTATAGCATTTTTAAAGAACTGCAGAGATTATCTAGCAACCAAACTCTTGCTTTTTATTTATTTATTTTTTTAATTTTTTTTTTCAACGTTTATTTATTTTTGGGACAGAGAGAGACAGAGCATGAACGGGGGAGGGGCAGAGAGAGAGGAGACACAGAATCGGAAACAGGCTCCAGGCTCTGAGCCATCAGCCCAGAGCCCGACGCGGGGCTCAAACTCACAGACCGCGAGATCGTGACCTGGCTGAAGTAGGACGCTTAACCGACTGCGCCACCCAGGCGCCCCAACTCTTGCTTTTTAAATAAGGAAATGAGACTCCCAAGAAGGTGACAGTTAATCACCTGGCTGCTAGAACCAATCCTAGAATCCAGATCTCCAATGGTGATCTGCAAGCTCTTTCCACTCTACCAAGTTATCAATTAGCACTTTGGTGTCAGAATAAGTTTTGACCATGTTTGTTTTCAGTTTATTATATGATGTGTTCACAGCAACACTTCTACATATACCATAAGCAAATGTTTGTATTCTGACTGTGTTTAATATTTTGCTACTTGACAAATCTCACATTTCCTATCTTTCAGCTGTCACATGAAATAAAGAGAAATCAGTCATATGCTTATTACCTTGTAACAAAAAGAAAGACTGTGATTTTTGTAACCTGTCCTCCAACAGATGCCATTCTGAAACACCTGACAATGGATATTGAATATAAGTTCCAACCAGTGGGGAGAAAGCAGTTGTTTACTGAGCATTTTGGCCATTATGAATTTTTGATTGTGGATGGCAAATCAAGAGAACTGGAGGAGAAAAGACAAAGATAAAGCAAGATTATACCCAGGATAATGTTAATTTCTTAAAATCTATACTGAAAAGAGCTTGGGGGCTGGTTTCTATCAGCCTACACTCAGTTTTCCAGTGTTCAATTAGATACAATTACTGATCTATAATTATATATTTCCAACAGGAGCCCAGTTGTAGGAAGCCATGATTAAGGGCTCCTGTAAATTGGCCCCTCGTGTATTAGTCATTATTTTAATATTCACTGTAACAACATATTCAATAGTGTATCTGTATATTTAAAAGGGTAGACAGGAATTATTCTGTGTTAATACCAGGCATTAGTTCAATGGATAAAGCAATTAATTTAAGTGAAGTCTAATAAGAGCAAATAGAGTTTTCAAAACTTGGATCTACTAAAACACACAAACATACTCAAATATTCTCATACACTAATACTCATATGCACACTCATACACTTCTTAATTTATTAGTAATGCAATAAATATCTATTAGAAAATAAATATGAAAGATTTATTTCTGAAGGATTTGAAGAATTTCAAAGCTCTTTTGTATTTTAAAATAAGATAACAAAGGTGATGCTGATGCTTATTATGATGATAATGATGATGATGACTATTGATAAAGAAGATTCACTAACATTTCCATTTAATTATATAAACATAGGTGTTTGCTATGTTCCAAGCATTATACTACGCACTTTACATGCATTAATTATCTTAACCTTCATAAGATATTATGATATAGGTAATTTTATTACTCCATTTTACAGTAGACAAAAATGAAGTATTCCTATCCAAAAATTATCTAACTTTAAAGCCTATTTGCCTAGCCACTTTGCTAACTGTGCTACCTGCCCCACATTGCTCCCAATAAAACTGTCACATGCACATGCAACACACCACACACACACTCACGCATGCACACACACACACACACCTCAAAGTTCACTTGTACAAGTATATAGTGGAAACCGAGTGGGGAAAACTTTCATTAAAGTATTTTAAAATAAAGGCAAAAGGAAAAAAAAACGAAGCAAAAGCAGATCTACATACATACTGAATTCCTCAGGTTCTAGAATAACTAATCTAACGTTCCCCCCTCCATGTTTTAATTCTGAGCACATGGCAGCACAAACTCTTCAGTCATGTTGGTTAGTATAGAATGTTCAGACAATTCAAAGTCCTGACAGATGTTTGAGCCTAAACATCAAGAATTTATAACATTGACAGCCCCACATTCCTGATTTTTTGTGCATTACAAAGAACCATACTCCACATAATTGGTCTGTTTATTTTAAAATAAGTAGAGTTGTGGGGTTTTATTGCAAAAACACGTTAAGTGACATTTTCAGTTAAGAGGACCACACAGCTGATAAAAATGAATGGAGATATAACAATCCATGTCTGAGAAGGAAATCTAATTTCATACAATTTCTATGAGTATTCAGAAGCCATGCAAATGGAAATAGCCTGTTTCCTAACATTGGATAAGAGTTCAAATGCACTAATTGAATCCTGAATGTCCAGAATTCTCAAACAACCTTCATAGCCATAAAATACCCAATTTCAAAGGCATCCTGAGCTCAGATGAATTTTGAAAGCAAAGCAGGTGCCTGTCCTTTCATATAAAAACAGAACTTTAAAAGCGAGAGTGAATTTTCTTCTTGCCTTAAGTAATGTTGTAATAAACAAAAAAAAATGACATTAAACTTATGGAGAAAAGAAAACCTAAAAAGGCGAAATAAGTGAAGGGGATTAAGCGGTACAAATTTCCAGTTATAAAATAAATAAGTCACAGGGAAGAAAAGTAAATCATCCGGAATATAACCAATGAAAAAGACTTAATTAAATAGAAGAAAAATCGAAATACTTCCATAACTTTTCAAATAGATTTCTTTTCCATTTTGCTTTTCTCCCTCACATGCCCTACCAGAAAGAAAAAACAAGCAAACTCTTAATGGGAAGGGAGGAAACGGGACCATGGTTACCATATTTTGTTCCCAGATCTCCAATACAATGATCAATACTTCCAAGCTGAACAGTAATTTTACTGTTAAACAAAGAATGGCATTCTCAATATAATTCACTAAAAGCTATTAATGCTCATCACTATAGTATAGAACTCTATAATAGATAGAAAGATTTACACAGGCAAATTTAGTTTCTCCTAACTTTCCTCTTGTTGTGTGTGATTTTGGACATATTAATCTGTCCAAGTCTCAGCTTCTTTGGCTATAAATAAGAGCAATATTTGCCTACCTTCTAACACAGGAAAGCACCTAAAACACCACTGGGCAGACACACAGCATACTGAGTTCATCCAAGGAGTAGAGTTTTTAGAGAACATCATGGAATCAAAGAATTTCAGAATCAGAAGGAAACTTATAGATCATTCTAGTACATCCTCTTCATTTTAAGGAAGAGGAAACTGAGAATCTTACTATTCATTAGAATCTTTTAATATTTAATGGGAGCACATTAAAATGATAACTAATAAATTAGCTGATTGCAAAAGATGGTATTGACACACAGTAAAGTCCCCAATGAACAGGGCAAAGCAAGGGCCCAATACATTTTAGTGGAAGAATGACTTCATAGAGAGACTTTGCCAATACAAATCTTATAATCCCCAGTTTCTCAAGAGAACTCAAGGTCAGCCCATTGTTTTTAACTAAGGCGTCTGGCTACTTGGCTTCCCCTTAACTGGCACTGAAATAGGGGTTCTTTTTCCAGTGGCTTGCTTCCAATCCTTCCAGTCAGAGCCCCAGTTATTACAACTATGTAAAAAAAAAATGCCATTTATTCCCATTGCTGAATTGTTGTCCTTTTAAATTAGTTCTATCTCTGAGAAGTTAAGGAGAAGAACACAAAGAGAAATAGTTCCCATATATTTTTTTTTTCATACACAAGGCCTGCAATTAACTATAGAATAATAGAATCTATGATTTGGGCCTTATTCCAACCTCCCAGTTGTTGAAAGAATCCCACCTAAAACATGAATGACCTGGTTCTCCCATCTCAGAATATATCTGGGTTCAGGCATTCCCTGTTTGACAAAGACATCTGTTCTACTTTTAGATGGCTCTATTTCATGGAAAAATTTTTTCCCTAAAATCTGCCTCCCAAAACTTCTTCCCCTGATTCCTAGTTCTTCCTCTAGAACTACAGTTTGTGTCCTGATGTATTAATCATATTTTTTATTCTCTATATTTTTATGATATTTCAACATCTTGTGGTTGTAAGGCTAGTTGACCAGGGGTAGACTGCTCCTTGCAGGGCTAATTCCTAAACTCACCTGTGAACATGTTTTCCATAAACAAACCAATAAATCCCAATCACTTCTAGTCACCCCCCAGTCACTTCCTTATCCAACTCTCACACACCAAGCCAATATTTCCTCTGCCCTAAATCAACTTACAGCCAGAAATCAGACAACTGGAGGTATCCCCTATATCCTAAACGCTGCTAGGATTATTCAAACTAGCCAATCCTAAACTGATTCCTTTGTCCTGCCTTGCCTTTCCCATGGAAAACACAATAAAATGTATGCTTCTCCTCACTCTTTTCTGCCTCCTGACCAACACTGGTGCTTCCCCTTGTGGCCCTGCATGACATGACATGCCCCTCATCTAAGGATTATAAGTAATGTAAATCTTCTTTCTTTTTTTTTTTTAAATTTTTTTTTTCAACGTTTATTTATTTTTGGGACAGAGAGAGACAGAGCATGAACGGGGGAGGGGCAGAGAGAGGGAGACACAGAATCGGAAACAGGCTCCAGGCTCTGAGCCATCAGCCCAGAGCCCGACGCGGGGCTCGAACTCACTGACCGCGAGATCGTGACCTGGCTGAAGTCGGACGCTTAACCGACTGCGCCACCCAGGCGCCCCTGTAAATCTTCTTTCAATGGCATTAACCTTTCTATGTTGTCACTTAATCACCTCTATAACGTAATATCCCACGGGTACAATCATTGAGATACCAGACAACCCATTGAAGGATGTTATCCTGTCCCAAATTTCCCCTTTATGACCTGCACTCTTATCCTTCATTACCTTACTCAAAACTTGAAGGCTACTCTAGCCCATCCATGTCAGAATCTGCTACTCAGAGCTGAGCACAGTCTTTCATACAGGGGTTGACAATTTTAGAGTACTAATGGACTCTTCTTTGACCTGAGCAATTCATCAATTCAGCCATTATCTTTTTGAGTAACTAATTTACAATACTGATTAAAATAAAACTTTCTTGTTAACAAAAACCTCCAATTCCATTTCATGTGAACATTTGTTAAACCAAACTTTCTCAGTCCTTTCTTACACAATTCATTTTTTTAAACCAAATGTTAGAATTCACTGTTGTCTCAATCGAGTTTTCAGGTACCCACCAGGACAGGATACCTGTACCTTAGTATTTATATATTATAAGTAATATATAACATAGTATACTTCACAAACATGTATCACACAAATTAGTATTAAAATGAATTCAAATTCAGGTTTAAGTCCTATATTATCTTATTTTTTGCATCTTATTTTAGTTTTTGTTTTTATCTTCCTGTTAAATAAATAAAAATCTTCATTATATTTATCTTTATAGACCAGCCTCCTTAATTGTATCTTGTGAGTGCTCAGATATCTGTTTTCATTGGATTCTATGTTAAATCTTGATCATTTCATCAATTATTGTCCAGTCTGCCTGGATTTGCACAGATGTCTTCTTTGTTTTCATGCTGCCATTGACAAATGTACTGAAACATATGAGACTCTGTAACTTTCCCCTGAGACCCTCTTCTCTTTAAGATAATGTTGGTGACTGATGTATAGTTGTTCACAAGCTATGGATCCCTCTAACTAGACTACTCCTTTCAATATTTCTCCCTACATATATACCAAGTGCTTCCTGAGTGTCAGCTATCATTATTATCATTATTTCTACCTGAATACTTATATCCTACCATGAGAAAATTTTTCAATGATTTTTAAAATTATGATTACATCAAGTTAGTAGTAATGCACTACTCTAACAGTTCTCTAACAGTTATCACTCTAACAGTAGAGTGATCACAGTGATCTAACACAGTGATACTCTAACAGTAGAGTATCACTCTAACAGTGCTTACTCTAACAGTAATCACTTTTCTTTAAAAAAAAAAAAAAGGAAATGGGTTTGTTTCCTTTCCTTTGTGTACAAACACTGGCTCACCCATTTCTATTCTGAGCACTCTTTCTGCCTTTAACAATATATTCTAGCTTCATTGATGCAAATTGTGATTAAATTCACCACAATAACTTCTCTATCATCCTTATGCCTTGCACTCTAATGGTACTTCACAATTTGCAAAAAAAAAAAAAGAAAAGAAAAAAAAAAGAAAGAAAAGAAAAGAAAACTTTCACAAAATGTGGGGACTCAGTGAATCCCCTGATTGAAGATATCAACTCTACAAGGCATAGAAAATGGAATTGCTAAATTTAAATTCAATTTTCTGTCTGTATGTCCAGAGCTCCTTGCATCCTACCACAACAAAGAGGAAACAAGACAATTCAGGCTCTGATTTCTTAGCAGCCTATAGAGACCATCATCTGGAAGTGGAGACAGGGTCCATTTTAAGTATTCAGGAGGCTCCTGCAATCATCTCTGCATCCCTCTTGTGTTTCACTCCCCTCCTTGTGAGGTTTGTTCTCTACTTCCAAGTATAGAGGTCACCATACCTGATTACAAAGATAAAAAGCCCTAAAATATATATTTACATGCACAAGAGTTTACATTCCTTTCAATATTCTTATAACTGTAACTCTTGACCTGGAAAATCTTTCCAAAAAAGACTTCAAACTGCAGCATTCAACATGGAAAACATTGCAGAACACCTTCCAAGAGCAATAAAAGCAGAATTTGTAACACTTGGTTGGTGGGGAGGGCGGTGTGTTTACAGCTCTAAGGTAGAGCCGTGCACAGCTGCTCTGTGCTTTTTCTCACGGGGCACAGTTTCAAAGCCCTTCCTTCCTCTGTGCCCCAAATCTGTTTACAATAGTCTCTCTCCTCCATAGTACTTGCCACAGGTAGTTAAGTGTGAATAATGACAACCAAAAAAAAAAAAAAAAGAAATAAATCTAAATTCCCATTACTAAGGAAAAACTCAAGCTAGCCCTCTGGGGGAGATGCTCACAAGGATTAATTATATTGTAGGAGTTGATATCTTTCTTCATTTCCCTTTCCAGCAGTTTTGCAAATACATTTTTCCACATTTTTAAAGAAATGTAAGAACTCCCAAGTTCCACAGCCAGAAAATCCTGACAGTCTCTGATAGCTGAATAATGGATGAAGCTCCACTGTTTACTTAGCAGGGGGAGGGAAAAAAAGGGTGATAGAGAGGTCCAGATAAAGTGCAGGAATCTGACATCCTCTTGTACTGGACAATGGTGAGAAGAATATCCTGGCTTCTATTCTTTTTTTGTCCATGAACAAAATGTATATGGAAACAACAGTGCAGTATGAGGTTTATTAGCATTTCAGGCCTGTGCCTAGGAGTTAATCCAGGGATTCTACTTTGTGTCAATGTGATTGCTTCCTGAAGTAAAAGGGTAAGACCTGGAACATAGATTGCTAAGCATTTGCATCCCAACAATCTCAGATCTCTTGCACTACCACTCAAGAAATCTTCCCTGATATATTGCATAATTTTCTCTGGTAGAAAACGCCTCCAATGTTGCCACATATTCACAAATTGGAATATTGATTAAAACATTAACTTATAATTAGCAAAGATTAAGGTTTTCTTTTCAGGAAAGTTTAGTATTTCATGGCTGATTAATTCACATTCCCATACTCCTTTGTAGGGCCAACCATACCAAGTCAGTGGAGTTGAAGGCTGTCAGGGTGTTTGTCTTCAGAGAGAACCCTCCCCATAAAATCTCCCACAATGCCTGTCACAAATACCTAAAATTCCACCATTAGAGATTCACTCTTTTGGTTCTGGAGGCATTTTAATCCCTGGGGGCTCTATTAAAATGCAAAAACTCTGCGAAGAATAACAGCATTGAAAGCTATTATTAACTGACAGCAAGGAGGCCCTTGGGAATCGGACACAGGATAGAGCCTGAGGAATAACTACAGGAAATCAGGACATAAGGAGAAGGAAGGTAAGATGGCAGCAAAACAAACTTTATCTACTGCACCATTTTTCAGGGGCAAGGCAACTCTACTTTTGGTATTCCATATACTAGGGAATTCCACCCAAGGTGGGATGACAGACACAATGTAAGCAAATTATTTTCAGTTGTGCTAAAACAGAAAATCAGCAGTGACACATAATAATATTTATGTAGAACTCTGACTTTAGTTAAGTATGTTTAATCAGGATGTTGCCCCTGGACTTTCTCCTTTAATGCCTTGAAATAGTCACTTGGGCTTGTCAATAAGGGTTGTATCTAAATCATATGATTATATGCTCATGTTCGTCTATTCCTTCATCCTCCTGGGAAAAAACTAGAATCAATGCTACCATGATGGAGTTGGCAAGATGTATAGAATATTTTTCTGTCTTAGGAGACAGCAATATGGGAACTTTCTTGTTTGCTTTTAAAATGGTGTGTTTTAAATACACCAGGACTGTTCCTTTAGAAAACACAGAAGTGACTTACACTAACAAGGTCTCCAGAAGAGAAGGACTTGGAAGCTACTAAAGCTGACTTTCTGAATTTCAGGAAAATCTGTCTCCATCCAACATATTGCTGGCTTGCATCAGCAAGAAATGGTCCTGGAGCAGTCTCTGCATCCTTCAGAGATGACTCCTTCCTTCAAAGGGTAATCTGAATACTAAAAGTTTCAAAAATGTCAGAAAAGATTGAAATTCTGTTATTATTATATAGTGGTTGGGGTGTGTGTGTGTGTATTTAAAGGTATAGATGCACAGTGAGAAAAACTACAGTGGGAGATTAAAGTTTTCCCAGAATGATATCTTAAAGTATTTGAAGGTATTATGCCTAACATTGGAAGAGAGAGGTTGAAAAAAAATATTTTTATATTTTTTTATGTACCTGTAATAAAAGATTATGGAGGTATTGTCTATGTTTTCTTTATTGTCAGTGTTGTTATTTTTATAGTATGAAGAAAGAAGTATTTGACTTAAACCCAGACCCACCTCAGGGCACTTCTAGGTGCATTCAAAGCTCTCCTTAATGAAGTGTGATCAGTCAGCAAAGGACTTCTAACCAGAAGAGAGGTATGGTCTAAGAAAGAAATCCCTAGAGAAATAAAATGAATAAGCCTTAATAAAATTGTAGATTTGGGGTGCCCGGGTGGCTCAGTTGGTTAAACATCCAACTCTTGAGTTCAGCTCAGATCATGATCCTAGAGTTGTGAGATTGAGCCCCATGTTGGGCTCTGTACTGGACATGGAGATTCTCTCTCTCCCTCCCATTATGCCCCTCCCCCATGCTCCCTTGCTCTCTCTCTCTCTCTCTCTCTCACACACACACACACACACAGATATACACAAAGAAAATTGTAGATTTGAAAAAAAAGAGTAGATTTATTTCTTTAAATCTTGCTTCAAATAGTGCCTTCACTCTAAGTGAATAACAATGTAACTATAGTTAATTATAGATTGATGGTCATATTATTATTTTAACAAAGGATTATACTTTTGTTCAGAAAGCCTAATCAAGATATCTTTGACACTCGTCTGAGTTATCTGAGCCTGATGCATATAGGCACTATACCTTAACATAACAGGCACTCCTCAAACATGATGTGCTCCATATCTGATGGCCCAGAAGAATGAAAAAAAAAGTCAGAAGCACCTAAGAAAAATCCAGGAAAATCCTAGGTCAATAAAAAAGATTTGGTACCACACATACCACGAAAAAACAAAAGAAACAAAACAAAAAACCCACAGTTAATATCCTTCTGACCATGGTTCAAAAGCCTTTATGTATGTGAAAAACAGCAAGGTCATTTTCTGAAACAGCAAGCTTATTTTCCTCTAAGCACCGTGCAATGGCCTTGCTCTACATTCTGCTCTCTCCAGTATAAAGAAGGAGGAGCAAGCATCTGGAGGGATTTCCTGAATTTGCCTTCAATAGTCATTTCTGAAAGAAGTAATAATGAATCAGTGACTGGGGACAATCAATATTTTTATCATAGATGTGGAGGCACACAAGTGTGCACATACATGCTGTGTTTATTAATTTTAAAAAGACAGTTGCATTTGTTGCTGATAATAGTCACAACCATGCTTTCAATCAACAAATATTGAATACCAATTGGATGTCAAGGCAAACACTAAATACTAGGAAGGAAAAAAATAAGAGAGAGTTTTTGACATTTAGTAGGCTAGGCAACTATTCAATAGAATAATGACAGTATAAGATATTAACTGTTACAATAGAGGTATGTATGAAGTGCTATGAGCTTTAAAAGCTGTCACTATAGGGACACCTGAGTGGCTCAGTTGTTTAATCCTCTGAGTTCAGCTTGGGTCATGATCTCAGGGTTCATGGGTTCAGGCCCTGTGTTGGGCTCTGTGCTGATATCTCAGAACCTGGACCCCTCCCTCAGATTCTGTGTCTCCCTCTCTCTCTCTGCTTCTCCCCTGCTCATGCTAGCTCTCTCTCTTTCTCTCTTTGAAAAATAAACATTAAAAAAATTAAAAAGTAAAATAAAACTGTCACTATAAGAATTATGACTATGTATTGTGATTAATTTTTTAAATAACTTGAATAATTACTTTGTAGTGAGCAGTCACTGTGTGGCAAGCATATACATAATATCTCTTTTGCTCTTTACCCCTCTTGAGTTAAGTACTATAACCCAGCTGAGGAGCTAATTTTTCAAAATAAAACTGCTATGGTAGAGCTGATGGTATCTAAAGCCAGGTCAGGCCTGACAATGGCCATGATCTTAACCACTAAGCAATATTAAGTCATGGTTCCAAATCCTAAAATATATTCTGTCTTCTTTATCTTGGTCAGTGCTACTATACACTGCTCCAAAGACTTCTAGAACTCGTCTTTGAAAATTATACCCACTGTTTATAGCACACATTGTTTAACCCATTTGTACTGGGTACAATTGATCCCCAAAGAGATGCCCCTGGTACCTTAAGAATGAAACACTCTCAAGTAACTAAAATAAAAAGTCAGCAAACTTCAGCAAAGTGTCCCAGTGGAGAGCCATGTGCAAGGAAATATTCTGAGGTCATATAGGAGACAGTAATCTTTGTTTGGGAGCCAAAACACACTTCCCTAGTGAGGCTGCAGGATACACATAAATAATCCAGCCTGGAGAAAGGTCAACTCTGAGGCTAGATCCAGGGTTAGCAGTGACAGCTTGCAAACCAATTGCTCTGAAAATCTTCAACAAGTCTGGCTGAGTACCACAGGGAGAGTGGTGCTGAAAGCAGATAAGACTTAACTCCTCTGCAGGAGGAGCCAACCTTGAACCCTATTGTTGCTCAGTAGATTTTATTAGGCATCACACTGCTTTCTCTGCTGCGAGGGAAACCACAGAGCAGACAAGTGTGCTCCTTGAGGGACAGGAAACATAGGCCACAGGGCATTCAGAGAGGTCACAAGACCACAGGGCAGCAGGCAGGAATCAATAGCACTGAGCAGAGTCCAGAGGGATCAATGACCCTAGACTTTGTGGCAGTTTAGCAAACTTGATTAACAGTGCATGTGGGGTTGGCCCAAGGCTGTGAAGGCAGTTACAGACACCAGTTTTTAGAGAATCAGCAGATTAAGACTGAAGTGCACAGTGAAATAGATCTGTTAAATATAATTCCTAAACAAGGATGCCCAACAAAGGCAGACCATATGGTCACCTATGTATGATTTGCAGAGCCCAGGAAACCATTCTTCCCTGGTGCCTCCAGGCCCAAAATTGCCACTATCTGTTCTGTGTTAAATTGTTTTTCTTCTTCATGTTATACTATTTTTAACTCTTTTACTATGAGAAATTTCAAACATATACAAAAGCAGGGAGAATGGTAAACCAAACAAACCCCCACATATGCATACTGAATAGCAACATTTAACTAATTCATAGCCAAACTCTACCTATTTTCTACCTATTCCTTCCCCCTACTTTATTGATCTCTACCCTATTCCTTCCCCCTCCCCATGCACACTCTACTGCATTTGTAGGGGATAAATCCTAGACATCATAATATGGTTTTATCTGTAGTTATTCTGTTTGAATCCCTAAAAGGACTTCTTTTTTAAACACACCACACTACTATCACACCAAAAATAAATTGAATAGTTCCTCAATATCTTCAAAGATCCAATTAATGTTCAAATTTCCTCTGTTGTCTCTTTGAATTAGAACTTAAAAAAGGACTATACATTATAAAGGATTGATATGTCTCTAAGTATTTTCAAACCTTTATGTTTCCTTCTTCTCCTCTTTATTTTTCTTTGCAATGTAGTCACTGAAAAACTTGGGTCTTATGTAAAGTTTCTCAAGTTCTGGATTTTGCTGATTGCATCCACGTGGTGTCATTTAATGTATTCCTCTGTCCCCTGTATTTCCTGGTAATTGAGTCTAGATATGTGATCAGGTTCATGTTCTGTTTATTGGCAAAAATGTGTCATAGGTGGTGTTTTGCACTTGCAACAAGAAACACATAACATCACCTTGTCTCTCATGTTTTTATGTTACCTGCCATTGAAGATTATTGTCAAGATCTATTACTTCATTTAGGATTGAAAAATTATATTTTACTTCTATCATTTCTCTTTTATCTAATAGGTAGAATACTTCTATGTGGAGAAGCTGGCCCTCATCGACAATCTGGTTACCTAGGGATGCAGGATAAATGTGCCTCTGAGGAGCCAAGTGTTCTTGAGTCTTCTCCTTCATTTACTAGTTTCTAAAATTACCGGTTGTTTCACCAGCACCCTCAAAAGAGTCTTTTACTATGATCCCACTGACTTACACATGACTGATATATTACAGTCCATTGCTGCTACTAATACTCAGGTTACCCTATCTTTTACCAGTGGTAGCCTCTTCAAATTGCCTCAAAGTTCCTTTTGACAATAACTTTTTTTTTTTAATTTTTTTTTCAACGTTTATTTATTTTTGGGACAGAGAGAGACAGAGCATGAACGGGGGAGGGGTAGAGAGAGAGGGAGACACAGAATCGGAAATAGGCTCCAGGCTCTGAGCCATCAGCCCAGAGCCCGATGCGGGGCTCGAACTCACGGACCGCGAGATCGTGACCTGGCTGAAGTCGGACGCTTAACCGACTGCGCCACCCAGGCGCCCCGACAATAACTTTTAATAACTTGCTTACTTGCTCACCTTTTCTATTTCCTGCCCCTGACCTGGAATCAGTCATTTATCTAATAAATGCTGGTTCTCAGATATGAAAGGTCATATTTGAGACCACAATCCGCACTTACAGGCAATAATCGATGATGAATTGATCATTATTTCTACATCTAGGACTTAACCAGGGTATATCTTTTTTTCCAAAGAAAACATATTTCATGAGTTTATATAAACATTGCCAATTAAAATTTATGATTCCAGGGTTTTAATCTCTGTAATATTATATTTGTACATGTTTCTCTTATATTGAGATTAGTTCCTAATAAAAGTAACAAAATTATGCACTTGCCTTATCTGATAGTAGCTAATAGCTTTAGACTGGCGACACCAATATTATTCCTAAAAATATGATTGCTAAAAGCACTTCAAGATTGCTCAACAGTTTGTTGTTGCTGTTTTGTCCTTAGGGCATACTTCTCTAGAGCTGTATAAACAAATTATTGTGTTTAAAGCCACTTGAAATAATTCTCTGTGTGGTTATGCCACCAATTTGATATATGGTTAGGTTTTGGTACTCTTTATTTTATTTCTAGGAATTGCTTATTAAACTTAAGTTTACTTTTTGATTTTATAGCACACTTACATGGCTTCTAAATTGCAGCTACAAAAGAAAGTATATTCAGAGAAATTTACCTTCTCTCTGTCTTCTCCATTCTGTTTTGTCTTTCCACCTTGAGTAAATTTTTGTTAGGTTTTGGTTTATTACATATAAATATGTATATTTGTTATATAAACATGTATTTGGATAGATAGATAGATGAAGGAATACACTCACACAAATATGTATATATGTATTCTTATCCCTCCTTTTTAGATAAGTTTAGATAAGTTAATTACTCTTCTTCACTTAAAATATCTTGGAGATTAACTCCTAACAGTATATAAAATATTTCTCACTCTTTTTTATAGCTACATAATACTCTATTTTGGTGCTAGGTCATAGTTTTCATCTAGGTCTGCCTGGAGATAGGGGTATTTGAGACATTTCCAATCTTTTGCTATTGCAAATAATACTCCAATGACTGATCATATCAGTATATCTTTTTCTTTCTGTCTCTCTGTACGGCTGTCTTTCTGTCTTTTGTTATTGCTGCCATACTGTTTTTAAGAGGCAAATAATTCTCAGAGAGATAGACATGTATTAGTGATTCTCACTTCTAGGTGCATTGGCTTATCAGATTCTAGCTTAGAATATGCATTCAACTGTTTACTAAAATAATCAGAATCATTTATTTTCTGCCCAGGATTTAGGCAGTATGAGAGCATTTGGCACAGAAAAGGAGGTTTGGCACTGAAATTTGAGACGGAGAAGTAAGGGGTTTACTAGCCCATTTTATAATTTTGCCTTTATCAGGGATTTAACTGAGATCAAAATGCTTACATGAAATCTTTACTTGCTTTTCACAAAGAATATAATTCACTTGATGTTACTTTTCTTTCAAATTAGCAGAAGTCAAGCATATGTTCCTTTTGGTAGCCATTTTGTATAGTATAAGTTGCTTTATTACAATCATTTAGATAATACTAGTGAGTATTAGTAGTAAGACTTATGGTGTAGGCATGCATTTACCCCTGAACAGCTACTTTAAAAAATGCAGCAACCTTCATAAATTGCAACTTCCCCTTTACTAAAGAATCATGGATCATCTACCATTTCAGGGCAAAATAATTGGAATTTAAATAGGCCACTTCTCACTCCTTTAAGAACCATCCTCCAAACTCCTATAAAGAGCCACCAAGACAAAAGAATTTTAAAAGCAAACCATTTATTTTTATGAATGAATGACAGAGAAGGAGAGAGAAGATTTGCAAAATATTTGGAAAATGATAACTGTAGCTAGACTAATTTTTTTTTCTTTCCAAATTTTGGTTTGAGGCTTGGTTACATTTTTGCTAAAAGGAGACCAGATAGAGAGGTGGAGTTAGAAGGCCCAGTAACCCTTACTGATCTCTGCATGAGGTTTGAGGGGCTATGGAAATTTAGTAGGACTAAATTTCATCCCAGGAAAAATTGCAAGGCAACACATTGATAAAAAGAAAGAGGAAGAGTATACAAGTGCAGGGCAGTATGAGAAGAAATGAGAAGACAGTAAAAGCTTTGAAGTAAGAATATCACAGAGCAACTTTTACTTTTGTAAAGGTATCAACAAGGCAAACAAGGAATAAATTCCTGACCAATGTCCACCATATGCTGAGTGCCAGCTGAGCTTCTGATCCTTTGTATTCTGTCAGATGGGAATTCCTGTTTACCTTTCAAGACTGACCTGCGCATGAGGTTTGTCCCTAATCTCCACTAATTTATGGACATTAGTTTGTTCTGGCATGGCTGGTTTAAATTCTTCTGGGTATTTCTGCTATGCTGTTGTCATGGCAACCTCCATGTTATAAACCTCTGAGCTCAGGGGAGGGTTGATTACATCTGGAAGGAGGAGCATATTTAACCAGACAAGTGAGGCATGCACCCAGCCTTCCAGACTGGGCAGACTGGTGGAGGAGGGATGGATGGCATGATGATGATAAGAGGGAGGGAATAAGCACTGTAGGCATCATTTTCCAGAGAGATAGACATGTGTAGGTGACTCCTCTACGACAAATCCATTTCTAGGCACTGCCAAGACTCTCCACTGCCTATCCCGTGAAATCTAATTGCCTCAGCTTACCCTCAGATGTCCTCCACCAATATCCTTTTCCCTTTCTCTAGTCCCTTGGAAAAACTCCTGCATCAGCCAAACTTAACTCATTGGCACCAAATTTTGCTTGCTTGTTGCTACAGTCAACTTGGGTCCTCGGTTAACCTGAACCACTTTCTCAGCTTCTCTCTGTCCCCAACTTCAAAACCCAGAGAATAATTTACTCCTTTCAGTAAGCCTGATTCACCTAATCATACCTCACAAGTCTTCACTCAGCAGGGACTATGACTGTACCTGGTGCACAACAGTATGTATTTGCAGACATCCACACTCCTCCTTTACTTTCCAAGCAGGATGAGGAACTGTAGACCAAATCTGAGCTTCTAAGATATAAGTGTGGCTGTCTCATGTGTGAGAATGCATCTGCCTTCTGGATGTTTACCTCTAATGATAAATTCAAGGACAAGCATTTATCACTTTTGAATGAACCACAGTTTTAGAATGCTCATTTCAGAGTTTCTCTCCACTGGCCCAGATAATCAGCATGCCTGTCTGACTCCTCCAGCTCCATGCTCTTCCCCATTACTTGTGTGGCTGGCTCCTGATCATCCAGGATGAAGTGCAGACAACACCTCTTCCCAGAAGCCTTCCCTCACCTTATAGAAGACTTCCAGTTATTCTTGCTGGCTTCTCACTATTTTGTTTCCATCGTAACATCGATGATTTCTTGTGTACTATTGCATTATTTCTTTATTATCTCTGTTTCCTCACTAGAATGTAAGACCCAGAAAATAAAGGAGTTCATCCATCCTGCTTGCAACTTGCCCCTGGAATAGTTGACTGGTATATATTGCATAATCACTAAGTATTTGTTGGTAAGTCAGTGAATTAACATTCTAAGAAAGAAGTTGTGATTTTTCTTTAATTATTCTACCCCTTCATTTACAATAAAGTAACTACCTGATATCATGGGAAGTTTTCCAATTCACTTTAAGGTTCTTTTCTTTTGTTATTTTTACAATGAGAAAGACCAAGGCAACAGCATTTCCAGAGTTCTTACACCCAGACTTTCTCCATCCCATCGTTTGGACCTAATTAATTAACTTGTCAGATGCCAAATGCAGCTGACTTCAAGATTTTTAATAGACTTATGAGGTGTTTCAGAGAGCTGGAAGGATCTTTACAAGCCTGTGCACAAGGACTGGTGTAGAACCACATGACAGAAAATGGGACAAGGATTGAGAGTGTTTAAATGCTCATGTCATAGGAGTAGTAATAGATCAGATTGGCATTCTACCTGGGTCTTTTAATTTCACATTAGCCATTTGTTCCTCAGATCTTCTAACACCAATTTCCAAGAGGTGACATCATGTCATGAAAGGAATCCTAGACCAGGACTCAAAAAATCTCTCTTTATTCAAAGTTTGGCTTGTCATATGCTGGCCATGTGACCTTCAGCAACTTTGGTGTCTTAGCCGAGGCTGCTATAACAAAATACTAGCTTATATACAACAGAAATTTATTTCTCACAGTTCCAGAGGTTGCAAGTCTGAGATTAGAGTGCCAGAATGATCTGGTTCTCATGAAAGCTGTCTTCCATGGTGCAGACTGCTGACTTCTCATTGTATTCTCCCATGGTGGAGAGCACAGATGGAAAGAAAGCTGTCTTGTGATTTTTATAAGGACACTAATCCTCCCCCCTTATGACCTCCAAAGACTCCAATTACCTTCCAAAGGCTTCACCTTCTAATACCATCAAAGTTGGGGGTGGGGGGGCTCAACATATGAATTGAAGGGGGGAGGCACAAACATTCAATCCGTAATAGCTGGGAGAGCAACTCCCTGCCAACTTTATATGGTGGCTGTGATGAGCAGAGGGATAATGTACATCAGAAGACAACAGTGCAAGTAAAGAATGTATCCCAGTGGGTTTGTGTCCTGACTGCCTGTCATCCTACCCTCTTTGCATCAAATCTATTCCAGAATCTTCTAAAGCAAGAGAGGAGTCACAGGTGAGAAACTCGATGGATTGGGGCGCTGGGATGGGGAGTATCTAGAGAAACCTCTTCAGGAAGAATGAAAATGTAAATAGCAACTAGCACTCAGGCAATTCTGCTTACTGAAGTGAATATCAGCTTGCGTTCTCTCGGCAAGTCCTAGAGATACATTTCACAGAGACAACAGGAGTTAAAGATGGCGTGCTCCAGCTAGCACATTTCAGTAGGTTTAACACAACAAACCCAAAGGAAACAAACCAGCCCCAAAGGGGACTGAGCTCATAGCTCTCCATCCCATGACTGACAGTTAATACTCAATATGGCAAACTGCTGGAGGATATTCAGCAATTCCATTCTGTCTCCAACTGAGGATTCAGATCTGACAGGTCAAATGAAACAAAATCATCCTTTACTCCTTCCTGATCAAGTTTTCCAGAGAAACTGGTGAGAGAACAAAAACAAATCCCTAGAATAATCTTTTTCACAGAATCCTTTTCAAGCCTCTAACTAAACTAAAACAAAAGCCAATAATAATAAAAAAAAAAGCTAAAAGTTTTTCACATTTTAGTTGAATCAGGATTCATGTTATGACCTAGATAAGAGGTTCTTATATATTTTTCCTTTTTCCTTAAGACACTATTAAAATGAGACTCTTAATATTCTATCATAAAAAGACTTGAACAAATGTATAATTTATGTTATGATT
This sequence comes from Leopardus geoffroyi, assembly GCF_018350155.1. Classification (NCBI taxonomy): domain Eukaryota; kingdom Metazoa; phylum Chordata; class Mammalia; order Carnivora; family Felidae; genus Leopardus; species Leopardus geoffroyi. Next base: position 32,520,233 of record NC_059341.1, on the reverse strand, counting down.
TTTGAGAGATTTTACCTGAAGGAAGTGCCAAGCCTATCAGAGCTCTATCAAGCTCTCCTTGAAAATGCTTTCCATTACTAATAGACAGAACCTTTTTTCTTATTATTTATACAAGGGCTTCTTTGATTTTCTGTGTGTGACACTTTGGGATGAAAAACTGGTGACTGCATTAATTAAAAACAAAGAGGAGATGTCTTATTTTTTCTCTCCAGACAAATTCCATTCAAAGTCCCTGCAAGCAGACCTCAATGTGAGCCTACAGCCTGCCAAGAAGAGCCCAGAACTCAGGTTTTTGTCATTTGATCTGATACAAGCTTAAGTCACTGATTAGAACCATTAATTGGTAGGTAAGATGAAGCAGTTAAGTGCTAAGTGGTAGAAATAGGCTTGGGTGGCAGTTTGATCAGTCATCTCAAAATCTAAAGAGAAAAGAAGACTCCACCTACCTCCTGCCACCTCCTGCTTTCTTCCCCTCTCCTTCCTCCCCACCCTCCAGTGCTGGATCAGACTTGAGAAAAGAAGAACAAAGGATGTGACATCTGCCTCAAAATGCCTTAGGAAGAGGCTGTCCTCCACTTAGCCTCACTTGGAGGAATCTCAGGTGCCTGGGAGACAGGATTATCTGGATGCAAATCATGATCAAGAAGTCCTATCTTCTCCTCCCTGGGAAAACCACTGGCCAGTAAATGACAATATCCTTGTATGAGAGAAATGCACATGCTTTCAGTTGTGTTATTCCACTGGAACAACACAACATTACTGAAAGGACAGTATGGAACTTTTGCATTTCAAGGATGAAGGATGGTGGGTTTGCCCAAGATTCCCTTACTAGAGAAAGAAAAGACTCAACTACTAGAACGGGAAAGCAGATGGGTTTTTCATCTCCGGGTCAGTGCTCTTTCTTACTTCCCCACCTCTTTTAAATGAGTAACTATCATAAGGCAAAGGAAGAAATAAATACTAGACCTGATTTTTATCATCAAAGGGCTTCCCATTCTGTTTGGAAACACAGAATGTCATGTGTCTGTGAGTTACCAGCTGCAACATTTCAGTATAATCACTGTGTTGCTATGTAAAAGGCAGCGAGTTTATACTTCCATTGTGGGAATGGTCAGTTCCTGTGTGCTCGTTAGAAGGCCCAGCCCAGAGAAGTTCGGCAGCACAGTGCCACAAAGGGCCACACAATGAGTTCTTCCGTCATCATTATTTCCATTGAAAACTGACATTTTGCAGGGCAGTATGGCAATTCCTCAGAAAATTAAAAATAGAGTCACCATAGGATCCAGCAATCCTACTTCTGAGTATATACCCAAAAGAATGAAAGTAGGGTCATGAAGTGATATTTGTACACCCATGTTCAACATTATTCACAACATCCAAAAGGTAGAAGCAGCCCAAGTGGCCACTGAAAGACAAATACATAAACAAAATGTGGTGTATACACACAGTGGAATATTATTTGAGCTTAATAAGGAAAAAAAATTCTACCCCTGCTACAACATAAATAGACCTAGAGGATATACTAAGTGAAATAAAACAGTCACAAAATGACAAATAGTATATGATTCCACTCATATAAGATACTTAGAGTAGTCAAACGCATAAGGACGGAAAATAGAATGATGATTACCAGGAGCTAGGGAAGGTGGGGAGGGTGCATTGTGTTTAATGAGTTCAGAGTTTCAGTTTTGTAAGAGGAAGAGTCTGGGAGATAGACGTTGATGGCAATTATACAACAATGTGAATGTATTATTGACACTGAGTATAAACTGGTTAAGATGGTAAATTTTATGTTATGTGCTTTTTATCACAATTTAAATAATAATAAATTTTTAAATATTTGTTAAGAACTAACATTTTGTGAATGAGCATACTGGGTATCAAACCCAAAAATGGGTTTTGTGGTCAAAGTAATGACTTGTAAGTAGCATGATAAATATTAGAAACTGTCTTTCACTGGTGATATTAACAGTATCCAGGGTACACGGATTCACTAAAATTGTTTAGGAACACTCCCCTTCTTGCGTGAAGTGGTCAGAGCCAGGCACAGGGCCTGTAGGGAGTTCCCCTAAGGAATACACCCAAAGTCTAGCACAGGTCAGTACAAGGTGCAGTCAAGTGCTTGGTACTGACTAGAAGACACAGAATCTACCTCAAGAGTGCTGTTGGGCTTGCCTTGACATACCCTTTGTGGTGGGAACCACTAAAAGGCCAGAGGCTGGGTCTTCACTGCAAGAACAGGTTTTATAAACTGCTTTGTGCCTACTTGGAGTGAATATTTGACTAATAAATGTCTGTATATAAGTGTCAGTTCATTATAACCTGATAGAGAATGTATGAAGGAGCAGCCATCCCTTACCACCCCCAACATCTCATCTCAGTGGCTCTTTACCAAATTTAAGCTAAAAACTGCAGAGAGGCAGATCTGCTGTGAAGCTAATGACACTTCAGCTTCAAGGCTTCAAGCTTCATTGTACGGGCCTCTTCTCAGGCTCCGTATCTAATTTGCTGGCCACAGTTTTGTAGTCTTTATCTTAACAAGGGTCACCTATTGAATACATTTCAGGCTCAACAATACTTGGCTAGGCCTCTGACCGGAGAATGACTAAGTTAGCTTAGGTCAGTTCCAAGGCAGGTTATCTGGAAGTAGCAGTCTGCTTGTTCTCCCCTTCTCTCTCCCTTCGTTGGTTCCTGAGGGCTGTTTTCTCTTCCCCAACCCATGAGATTAGGGGGAAAATGTTACCTAAGTTTGAGGCAATATCCTCTGCATCATGTCTGCAGAACCAGATGTCCCCTCCAGGACTAGATAAGACATGGCTGGGGGTGAGGAGTAAGGACTCAAGAGGAACCATGGAGTCCCCAGGTGACACTGATGAAAGCCTTCTGGCATAAGAACAGGAAACATGGTAGAGGAGCCCAAAGGAAAAATTATCTTTAGGCTCGGAAGCCCCAGTCACCTGTGGACAACTAACATATGTCAGTCCCCTGAATGGGTATAGGAACTTAAACTGTCTGTGAGGTAATGTGAGAATAAAAGGAGAACCCTAAGGTACAAACAGATCTAACCAATGGAGAATTTCCCTATGAGTTGGACATGGTGGTGCCACTTTGACACATAGGTTAAAATGACAGAGAATGCTACAAAGCAGCAGCACCACTGATCATAAAGAAGCATCAGAACTAACAGAAATTCAGGGTTGGCAATCTGGTCTGAGTTCAAATCTCTGTCTCATTGCTTACTAGCTGTGCTGTCTTTGGCAAAGCAGTCAATATCTTAGAGTTTGAGTTCCCTCTGGTAAAAGTGGGGGAAACATTGGGGCGCCTGGGTGGTGCAGTCGGTTAAGCATCCGACTTCAGCCAGGTCACGATCTCGCGGTCCGTGAGTTCGAGCCCCGCATCGGGCTCTGGGCTGATGGCTCAGAGCCTGGAGCCTGTTTCCGATTCTGTGTCTCCCTCTCTCTCTGCACCTCCCCCGTTCATGCTCTGTCTCTCTCTGTCCCAAAAATAAATAAAAACGTTGGAAAAAAAAAAAGTGGAGGAAATAGTAATTACTTTTTTTAAGGATTATTTTATGTCTTAAGTGGAAAGGAAACACATGAAATGCCTGCATGTAGCAGCTACTCAGTAAGTACCAGTAAGTATACTAAAATGGCCTAGAACGCTCCACTTTTTAGAGACTGCACCAGCAGATACTGGGTAGGGTAGGATCATAATGGCAAAAAAGTCTGCTTTGCTCTCCACAATTGAGTTACTCATCCCTTCCATTAGGCATTATTTCACTGCATCACAAACCCAGAATTTTTTACAGGGCTGGAAAAACTGTATTATTTTAGGTGAAAACTAAACATCTCTGTTCTTATTTTTAAATTGACATACTTAAAGTTTGGAACCAAATGCGTGCATTTTTTCCACCATCCAGCATTCCTGCTCCAGCTTTTATGTGCCAGGACCTGCCCAAGTCTCCTGGCCATCTCCACTGCAACCCTGTTTCTGGGTGGGCATGGATTTCAGCTTGACTTACTCATGCACTACCCCTTTCCTGTTCCTTGTGTGTGCTTGGCCACCTGAGGTTCCTCAAATAGTTGTCTGCAGCCAGGTTATGACCACCCAAGACAAGGAAGCAACAAAGCAGAGGCAGAATAGAATGGACTTCCTCTAACCTCCCCAACTGCTCAGGGAAGGTTGACAGGGTCCTGGCAAGACCAGTCTACCTTTTTCTATCCCATATCCTTCCAGAGGACAAAACCAGTCTACCTTCCTGGCAAAACCAGTCTACCTTTTTCTATCCCATGTCCTTCCAGAGAGAGAAAAAGGGAAGCACAGATTGTGGGGTTACACTCATCTGGGTTACCCCAACTCCTCCATTAAAAAAAATTTTAATCTTTATTTATTTTTGGGAGAGAGAGTGAGACAGAGTGCGAGCGGGGAAGGAACAGAGAGAGAGGGAGACACAGATTCCGAAGCAGGCTCCAGGCTCTGAGCTGTCAGCACAGAGCCCAACATGGAGATCAAACTCACAAACCATAGATCATGACCTGAGCCGAAGTCGGATGCTTAACTGACTGGGCCACCCAGGCACCCCTAGCTGCTCCATTTTAAACTGTATGATTTTGGTCATACCACTTAAGCTCTTTGAGTCCCATTTATCCTTATTTGTAAAATTAAGAAAATGATATATATGCCATTGGGTTGCAGAGAAACAAGCTGTACCATGCCTAATAAGTACCAGGTATCTAGACAGCACAGTACCTGCGTTAATTGTTATTATGAAGAATGTTCTAGAATTGTTGAGTCACTATATTGTACACTTGAAACTAATATAACACTGTATGTTAACTATACTGAAATTAAAAATTTTTAAGTAATTAAAAACAACAATGTCCTACAGTGAGTGTCTGACTTCTCAGTTTCTTTTCATGATGTTCTCACAACAAGCAAACCATCACTGGCTAGTAACTCAGAAGTGTAGGAACTGCAAGGACAACAGGGGATGGTTTGGGAACACCCAGGGAAGCATGCACCATGAACATGACATGGTTGATGAGCTCCCATAGTGGGGAGCAGGGAAGGAGCACAGGCAGGATGATGAGAGAAACAGCTGATGCCTAAACTACCCTCCTGTCTGAGATAGGTTAGAGTCACCACAGGCACAACATTCATCAAATCCTGCTGGAACAGCATGGGCAAAAATACCAACTATTTCCATTCTGGCTCAGCAAGTAATAGTTGCACAACTAGCAAAACTGACTTCATAACACAGCCTTTGGAAAAAGAATTATTTTCTATTATTTTTTTCCTTTGTAAAAGTGTGGTGGGTGCTATTTAGAAACTGCAGGCAGTGCAGCCCCATCAGAGCTATGTTCCTTGTAGCAGCATAAAGTGGTGACTTTTCACCCTTTGGAGCCCAAACCTCCATTCCAAAGTCAAGGAAAAAACCAAACAGCCTATATTCAATCAGAGGTAGCAAAAGTAATTGGGATACGCTCGGCTCACTTTTCATATTCTCTTAATTTCAAGGCTATATTCTTTTCTCTCTGGCTATGTCTCTGAAGTAATTTGAAAACTTATTCTTTTTCCTTTGCCTTTCCCAAGGTCATACCTTTTCTGGTGTCTGTGGAGAGCATTCATATTGAGGAGGAAGGGGATGTTCCCGGCTTTTCCTCTCTTGCCTTTGTGATTTCTTTCTGTTTGGGCCACAGAGGGCTTTGCAGGAGAGCAGAGATTTTTTTTTTTTTTTTTTTTTTTTTTTTAACTTCATCCATTGAATATTCATCAGGTGATGGATTCTACCTCAATGATCAGCCAAGGGAATAAAAATAGTTTGCAGCCAGCTCTCTGCCACAGATAGAGCTCCAAACCATTGTAAGGTGGAGTTTTTCCTACCGGGTGAGGTTACGACAAGCAGCTGTGATTTCCCCAGACATAGCCCCATGCTCAGAGCAGATGCCTGTCAAACCAGCCCCCAGTAAGTGGCAAGAGTGATCTCACTTCCTTTCCCTAAAGGTAACTGTCCTCATTACTCTCATTACCGAGCTGAGTGAACCTTGGGTGCATAATAGAATTTTCTTTAAAATATTCATCATCTGACAGCTGATATTTCAGCCATATTTCCTTGAAAACTACACTGGGAGAGGAAGGCTGAGCAGCAGTGCTCAATTAACTTACTATTTTGCTCACCTTCTGAAACTACTTTTCAAGCCCAAGTCATTAAAAATTCATGGCACCATGTAACATGTTACTCTCCTGTGAGCTCTCTGAGCAGGACAGAGGTGGCCACCGATGTTCCAGCTGTCCCTCCTGCATACACAGCAGCAGCTGTAGAAACCAGTATTTCTCTTGGCAGGAATGAATGGAAACTCTTCCTGCTTTTTCCCCTTTGTCCCCCCAAGTGCACCACTTCATGCAAGAGGAATCGATACCCCTTTCCAAGCCTTTTATGGGTCTTCCAAGTGAGCAGACCAGCTTTTTCTTGGTTTCCAGATAAAAAGGAAGCCACAGATATACAGGAGCACATTTGAAACATGGTAAGTGGGAAAAGGTGTAGACAGACACACCTGGATTCACATGCCAGTTTTGCCACATAGTTCTCTGAGCCTCAGTTTCCCCATCTGTAAAATACAAACGAGAGTTACATTTCAAGAATTGGGAATAGCATGGAGAACATGCACTGAACATGCATCACTGATGTTACACTGATGTTAGCATCACTGATGTTAAATAAAAGCCCTCCCTCATCATGGGGGCAGTACTCAGTGGCCACTAGACCACACACATCACACTATAACACAACTGGCTGCCAACTTGTCTGCCTCCCCTGACAAGGGACAAACTCCCTAAGCCCAGGGCCTATGCCATGTTCACCTCTATCCTCAGCGTTCAACATGGTCTGATATATGAAAAGAACTCAATGAAAGTTTACAAGGTAATTATAATTATTCTATGATAATTATTAATTCCTATAATAATTACATGTAATTAGTATAATTATGCATTATAATTATTCATTATTAATCTATAAGAATAATATTAAATATTAAAGTTGTATATAATAATACATAAGAATAACATATAAAACTATAAAGTGAGCACCAATTAGTTCTTACCAACATTATAACTTTTAAGCAAACTTTTAACAGAAAACTGACCAAAATAAGTTGTACTTCTAATTGCTACTGTTGCCAGAGCCTAGGCAAGCAAGAATTTCACTTCAGAAGAGAGCAACTGAAAACAAAAACTGTCTCTTTGGACATGGTCTAAAAACAAGCTTGATAATTGCATCCTAGTTGCTAATGGACATTTGCCCATAGCCCCTAAACCATCCCATAATTTGAAAATTTTCAGTTTGTTTGTCATTTCTCAGTTTTCTGAGGTTAGGTTCTGTCTCCACATCCAAATGTTCAGAATCTTATTCAAACCAATCCAAACCACTCTGGTCTAGAAATAGGACTTGAAATCTAGCCAGCCTGGGTTTTTATGCAATATTTCCAGTACTTCTGCTTTCAAAACAAGTTGGTGGAAAGAAAACACTAGACAAGCCATACTGTGGTATTCCAGAGCTTTCCCAGTTCAGCCTGGAAATTTTGGTGTTCTTCAGAAAATTGTGAGATACAACCAAGAAAAATAAAAATAATACTACCTTACATTTGTATAATATTTGATGGTCTGTGTGTAGCTAATGTTTATTTAGCACACTGTGTTTCACACATAATGTCTATAGAATCCTCCAAACAACACTGTGAAAAAGGATTCTCTCCTTTTCACAGAGGATCCTTTTTACAGGGAATTAAGTGTCAAGCCCAGGTTCTTGGTTTTCTTAAAGCTTCCACATCATTATCTTATTCAGTCATCTGGGAACGAAGGACAGCAGGTAATGTGAGCTCTGCCATGCAGAAGCAGGGTCAGAAAGGCGACTTTCCCAGGATCACACAATCAAAAAAAAAAAGCAGAACTGTGGCAAGAACTCAGAGCTCTGACTCCTGGGTCTGCACTTCACACATCATGTGTATTCTACATATAAAACCTGTTACATTGTAACTGCCATCTCAATACTTAGGTTGTTGTTGTTGTTGTTTTTAATTAATTATAGAAATATAGGTGTGCCATATGTAACTAAAAGAAGTAGCCTAGGTTTAAGTCAACTTCTAATGTATTCCAACACAATTACTGTACCATTTTACCCTCACCATGCAGTGAAACAAGAGTTCAGTAATGTTGATACTAGGTCTACACCCCCCAAACTGGATAACAAATAACAATTTACCCTGACTACAACATAAACAAATTAATGAGGATTGAAAGCGTTAGTAGAATCCAGGCCTCAGTAAATCGAGCTTACTTCTTTTAAGGCATGATAGGGTAGCCTTTAGTAGCCTCTAGATTGAAACCCTTCATCTATTTACTGTTCTGATATGGCTGGGAGGGGTAGGACAGCAGAGTGGTACTTAAATTATCCATGTCTCTGTTTTCTCATCTGTAAAATAGGATACTAATGTTGCCTACTTCATGCAAGTGTTGTATTAATTGAATTAATATATGCCAACCCTTCGAATAGTCCTTAGCACATAGTAAGCACAATATAAGCTTTTGCTATCATTATTGACTACACTGATCCTCTAAATGAGTATTGCTGCCTTATTGTCACAATGACTTCTGTCACACGTGCATGCATATTTTCTATCCCCAATGAGATCATACATTCCCTGAAGGAAAAGATGGTTTGTTATTAATTTGGTCCCCATAAATTCCCTGCACAGTAGCAGACATATACCAGGTGATTAACACTCTTAAAAATACTCTTATAAATAGCCAATTAAAAAATCTTACACTGCCATGTACCAACTCAAAAATCTCCAATGATTTTGTTGCCTTGGGGATCAGAGCTGACCTTCTCGGCTAGGCAACCAAGTCTCTCTTATGAGGCCTGATACATCTTCCCCTCATTCTCCATTTTGCCTCCGTTGATTCACTCACCACATCCTAGGCATGGGTTCCCACCTTGCTGCCTCTGCTTATTTTCTTCTGTTCCTGGAGTACCTTCCTCCTACACTCTGCCTATCCACATCATTCGCCCCCTTCCTTCCTAGTCCAGCCAACCCCACCTCTTCTCAAGATTTCTTCTCCTCCTCACCAAGTCAGGCAGTTACCTTCATCTTCTCTTGACTCCTATCCCTTGTAAACTACAATTCACTTGAAATGTCTCATATTTAGTCTTAAGTTTTGGTCAAAATATTACATATGGTTCCATCATACTTATTCTTTTTTTTTTTTTTTTGCTTTTTTAATTGGGGTAAAATATACACAACATAAAATTTACCATTTTCACCATTTCTAAGTGCACAGTTCACTGGTTATTACATACATTCATATTGTTATGCAACCATCACCACCATCCAACCCATAACTCTTTTCATCTCATAAAATTTAAACTCTGTCCCCATTAAGCACTCATTCTCCATTCTCCCCTCCCCAACCAGCCCCTGTCAACCAGGATTATACTTTCTGTCATTATGATTTTGACTATTCTGAGTACCTCATGGAAGTGCAATCATACAGTATTTCTCTTGGTATATAATCTTCTTAATATGCTGCTGAATTCTGTTTACTAGTATTTTGTTGAAAATTTTTACATCAATGTTCATAAAGGACATGGTCTGTAGTTTTCTTTTTGTAGCAGCTCTGGTTTGATAACAGGTCAATGCTGGCTTCACAGAATGAGTTAGAAAGTTATTTCTTCCTCTAAATTTTGGAAAAGTTTGAAAAGGGCTGGATTAGTTCTTTAAATGTTTGATAGAATTCACCAGTGAAGCCATTAGATCCATGGCTATCTTTGTTGGGAGATTTTTTATTACTAATTCAATCTCTTCACTAGTTATAGGTCTATTCAGATTTCCTATTTCTTTGTGATATAGTCTTGGTAAGTTTTGTGTTTCTAGGAATTTGCCCTTTCAACTAGATTATCATACAATTGCTCATTATAGTTTCCTATAATCATTTTTATATCTGTAGAATCAGTACGAAAGTCCCACTTTCATTTCCAATTTTAGTAATTTGAGTCTTCTTTTTTTCTTAGTCCATCTAGCCAAGTATTTGTCAATTTTGTTGGTCTTTTCAAAGAACCAAATTTTGGTTTCATTGATTTTCTCTGTTGTTTTCTATTCTCTATTTTGTTTATCTCTGCTGTAATCTTTATCATTTTCTTTCTTCTTCTAGCTTTGGGTTTAGTTTGTTCTTCATTTTTTAGTTCCTTAAGTTATAAAGTTAGAGTGTTGATTTGAGATCTTCCTTTTTTTAATGTTTGTTTGTTTGTTTGTTTGTTTTGAGAGAGCACATGTGCACGAGTAGGATAAGGGCAGAGAGAGGGGAGAGAGAATCTCAAGCAGGTTTTACACTGTCAGTACAGATACTGACACAGGATTCAATCTCACGAACAGTGAGATCATGACCTGAGCCGAAATCAAATTTGGACCCCTCACTGACTGAACCACCCAGACACCCCAGAGATCATTCTTGTTTCTTTTTTAATGTTTATTTATTTTTCAGACAGACACAATGTGAGCAAAGGAGGTGCAGAGAGAGAGGAGGAGAGAGGATCTGAAACAGGCTCCACGCTGACAGCAGAGAGCCCAAGGTGGGACTCAAATTCACAAACCATGAGATAATGACCCAAGCCAAAGTCAGACACTCAACCAACTGAGCCACCCAGATGCCCCTTTCTTGCTTTTTAATGTAAGTGTTTACAGCTATAAATTTCACTCCTTGGACTGTTTTTGCTGTGTCGCATAAGTTTTGGTATGTTGTGTTTTTTGTTTTCGTTCCATCTCTAAGTATTATTTAATTTCCCTTATTTTTATTTTATCCATTGGTTGTTTAAAAATGTGTTGCTTATTTCCACAGTATATATCTATCTTTGTAAATCTACTGAGACTTAATTATGGCCTAACATATTATCAGCCTAGAAAATGCCCCATGTTCACCTGAGAAGAATGTTTATTCTTTTGTTGTTGGGTAGCATGTTCTGTATATATCTGTTATATTTAGTTGGTTTATTGCGTTTTTTAGGTTCTCCATTTCCTTAGTTTTCATCTGTCTAATTGCTCTATCCATTATTGAATTGGATATTGATATCACCAACTATTGTTATAGAACTATATTCCTTCCCTCAATCCTGTCAGATTTTGCTTCAGATATTTTTATACTGTGTCATTAAGTGCATAATGTTTATAATTGTTATATTGTCTTGCTGTATTGAATCTTTTATTAATGTATTAACACCCTACTTTGTCTCTTGTAATCTTTTTTGTATTTAAAGCCTATTTTACTCTGCTCTCTTTTGCTTACTATTTTCATAGATTATCTTTTTCCATCCTTTTACTTTCAAACTGTTTATGTCTTTGGATCTTGAGTGAGTCTCATGTAGACAGCATATAGTTCGATCACATATTTTTATCCATTCTGCCAGTCTTTGTCTTTTGATGAGTATTTAATATATTTATATTTCAGTAGTTACTGATAAGTAGCTTACTTCAGCCATTGTTTTCATTTTCTATATACCTTAAAGCTTTTTTTGTCCCTCATTCCCTGCATTACTGTCTTCTGTATTTTTTATTTTTTATAGTCAGATTTTTAAATTCCTTTCTCATTTCCTTTTGTGTATATTCTATAGCTGTTTTCTTTGTAGTTACCATGGGTATTACATTTAACATCCTGAAGTTATAAGGATCTAATTTAATTTTAGAACTGTCTAACTTCAATAACATGCAAAAACTCTGCTTCTTTCTTTCTGTCTCCACTCCTTACAGTTGTTGATGTCCCAGAATTACATCTTTATGCATCATGTGCCTAAAAACATAAGCTAATAAGTCTTCTAAATGCATTAGCCTCTTACATTATGTAGAAAACAAGATTAGGAGTTACACACCAAAGTTATAGTAATCCTGGCTTTTATACTAATAACTTTTTTTTCTTTAAGTTTATTAGTCTCTTAAATCATGTAGAAAATGAAAAGTAGTTTTAAACTATTGTTACAATAACACTAGTTTTTATAATCATCTATGTATTTACCTTTATTGAGGTCTTTATTTCTCCATATGGCTTCAAGTTACTGTATATATCCTTCCATTCACTTTATAGGACCTCCTTGATCATTTTTTTCAGGACAACTCTAGTGATCACAAATACTCTCAACTTTGTTTTTCTGGGTATGTCTTGAATTTCTTACACTTTTGAAGGGTAGTTTTGCTAGATATAGGATTTTTGGGGTCCACAGTTTCTTTTTTCTTTTAGAACTTTGAGTATATCATTTTACTGTCTTCTGACCTCCAAAGTTTCTGATGAGAAATCTTATTATGGATTCCTCGTATGTGACAATATTTCCTTCTTGCTGTTTTCTGCTTTTGCTTTTGAAATCTTGGTTATAATGTGGGTTTCTTTAACTTCATCTTACCTGGAGTTCACTGAGCTTCTTGGATCTCTATATCTTTCATCAAATTTGGGAAATTTTCATCCATTATTTCTCCAAATATTCTATCTGTCCTTTTCTCTCTCCTCTGTCTCTGGGACTTCCAGAATGATGCACACAACAATACAACCATGATGTTTGTCTGTTGAATGGAGTCCCACAGGTCTCTGATGTTCTGTTCACTTTTCATCAACCTTTTTTCTTTCTGGTCTTCAGAGTCGGTAATTTCCATTGTTTTTTCTTAAGTTCACTGGTTCTTTCTTTTGCCTGCTCAAATTTGCCTTTGAATGCCTTTAGTAAAATTTTCATTTTAGTTTTTTTTTACTTTTCACCTCCAGAATTCTTTTTATTTTATGTTTTCTATCTGTTCATTAATATTTCCATTCTAGCCACATATTATTTTCCTGGCTTCCTACACATCTTCTAATACTGTGAGCACTTTGAAGATAGTTGTTTAAAATCTTTGTCTAGTTATCCAGATAGCTAACAGACACATGAAAAGATGCTCAACATCACTCATCATCATGGAAATAGAAATCAAAACCAAAATGAGATATCACCTCACACTTGTCAGAATGGCTAAAATAAACAACACAAGAAACAACAGATGTTGGTGAGGATGCATATAAAGGGGAACCCTCTTACACTGTTGGTGGAAATGCAAACTGGTGCAAGCACTCTGGAAAACAGTATGGAGCTTCCTCCAAAAGTTAAAAATAGAACTACCTTATCACCCAGCAATTGCACTAGTAGGCATTTACCCAAAGGATACAAAAATGCTGGTTTTAAGGGGCACATGCACCCCAATATTTATAGCAGCACTATCAACAATGGCAAAATTATGGGAAAAGTCCAAATATACATCAAGTGATGAATGGATAAAGAAGATGTGGGATATATATATACAATGGAATATTCCTCAGTGATCAAAAAGAATGAAATGTTGCCATTTGCAACAACATGGATGGAACTGGACTGTAGTATGCTAAATGAAATAAGTCAATCAGAGAAAGATAAATATCATATGATTTCACTCATATGTGGAATTTAAGAAACAAAACAGATGAACATAGGGGAAGGGAAGGAAAAAATAAGATAAAAACAGAGAAGGAGGCAAACAAGAGGGGACTCTTAAATATAAAGAACAAACTAAGGGTTGCTGGAGGGGAGGTGAGTGGGAGAATGGGCTAATTGGATGATGGGCATTAAGGAGGACACTTACTGGGATGAGCACTGGATGTTATATGTAAGCAATGAATCACTAAATTCTACTCCTGAAACCAATACTCCACCATGTGTTCATATAAATTTAAATAAAAATAAATTAATTAATAAAGTCTTTGTCTAGTGTATCTGCCATTAAGTCTTTCAGGGACATTTTCTGTTGATATATTTTTTTCCTTTGAATGGACCATACTTTCTGGTTTCTTTGTATGCCTTGTGATTTTTTTGTTGAACACTAGACATTTGAATCTAATAATGTAATTCTGGAAATCAGATTCTCCTCTTCCCTTGGAGTTTGCTGGGTTTCTTTATTGTTTTTCTTATTGCTTTATTGCTTCATGTTGTCTCTGTGCTGAAGATCAGCCTGAGGTGTAAATTTAAGATTTTCTCAAGTCTTTTCTGAGCCTTTCCCTGGGCTAGTGTGGTCACTTTCTAATTTTTCCCTTGTATACAGTTGTTTTGTTTTTTTAATTTCCTAGTCTTTAATGTCATGCTTCTAAAAGGGAAAAAGCAAAAAAATTAAAGGGAAAGAGAAAATGACCAGCTCTTTAAATCCCCCTGGAACTCACTTCAGCCAGAGAGGGAGGGCTTGCAACAATGGTGGGGGTGAGGGGAAGGTGCAATAACAATGGCTGCCAGCCTCTTCATCTGCACCTCTGTAATTAGAAGCAGCAATTAGTGATCAGAGTACAGATCACTGATATTTGGAGGACTTTTGTTTTTTTCCACCCTGGCTCTCATAAGCTCTGTGCAAGTTTCTCTAAGAACACATGCACAGTTGCCTGCTGTGTGGCTAGGGGTGAGTGATGGGTAGCTGCTACTGTGCTAAAAGCTAAAATTTATCTAAATTAACTTCAATTTACCCACCAAGTACTCCCCTGGAAGTTGTAAGCCTTCAACAGACTCCAGAGTTCCAAAATGGTTACATCAGATTCTGCCAGTGCAATCACTAAGTCGGGGGACAGATTCATGGTGCTTCCTACTCAGCCATCTTTACAGAGCCTCTGTCATGTTTATTCTTTGATTATATCCTTGATAAATTATAAGCTGGGAGTATGACAGACATTGTTCATCTTGATTAGCATTTGACCCCCAGAACAGCACCTGGCACATGCTAGAGGCTCAGTATTGTTGTTTAGTAACAAATCACCCCCAAAAACTGCTTGCTGAGAATGAAAATAATCACTAATTGCCTCTCACAGTTTCTATGGGTCAGGAATTCAGGAGCAACTCATCTAGTCGTTCTGGCTCAAGGTCTTCTCTGAAGTTACAACAGGTGTTGACCAGAGTCACAGGGATCTTCAGTCTCCTAGGGCTGGAGGATCCACTTCTGACATGGCTCACTCACCTGGCTGGCAAGTTAGTGCTGGCTCTTGGCAGAGGTCTCACTTCTTTCCAGAGGGCCTTCCCAGTGGGCTAGTCTCCCAGCATAAGTCTGACTCCCCCCAGTATGAGCAATCCAAAGACCAAGGCAGAAGCTGCAATGCCTTTTAGGACCCAGCCTCAGAAATCATTCAGTGTCTAGGAGGGCTGGTTATTATACTAAACAATCAGTTTTGGTGTCTTCTCCTTCACTGGTTTGTATGCTCTTTGAAAACAAAACTGTCAAAACTTCCTTGTAGAATCTGGCACAATGCTTTGTATCTAGTAAACATTCAAATCTTTAATGTATTTATAATTAATAGGAATATATTTGCCATTATATAATTTTCAACATTTTCATAATCAAATTATGACTTAATTTTTACATTTCACTGAATAATTATTTTATTCAGATGAATAATGTTTCAGAAAATAGAATTCTCATCTTCAAAATTCTTTAAATAAGCCAAGAATTTTGATGGACACCATCAGGAACAAGTTGCATAGCTACTGAGCATAACACTTTGTGATTTTCTTATTTGAGCATTATGTCTACATGTTTGAGGTTTTCATTTGCTTTTGTTGGCATAAACCCACTGTTTCTAGACCACCAGTACTCCTAAAGACCAAAATTAATTGCCAGTTTTATATGTCTAAATGATAGGGATGCCAGATTGTTTCAAAATAAAACACATCTAAATTTAATAAAGTTCAAAGGAAGAAATGTTTATTTATGGATTAAAGTATATAATGATCTGTTGCTTTTAGTTATTGAAATAGTGACAGCTCTTCTTAGCAGGAGTAGGGAGGATGAACAGGGAAGAGCAAGGGAGAAAGTCCTTCTCTGATGCTGAGAGTGAATCAACAATCCAGAGAGACAAATAAAAAGGCTCTGGGTCTTTTGACACCAGTTGAGAACACAGATAATATACTAGTGAAGTCTGAAGAAGGGAGGGGGAAGCTCTGGTAACAGGGCGGAGGTTTTGTTCTGTCAACTCATCATACATTTGCACAGGGATGTCTTGACATGTCTTCAGGAACAGGGCATACTTTGTCCCTTTGGGGCACAGCTTTGCTGGTTGTTGAAGTTCAATGATATCATAAAGCATTCCCAGAGTTGCTGGAATGGAAGGTACAGAGAACCTAAACTATAAGGCCACCAAAGAGACTTATTTACATGTCTTTTATGGCAATCACATCCTTGTTAATGCATTGCTTGAAAATACATCATTGGGTACCATGTTTTTTGGAGAAGAAAGAACTGGACAGCTGTCATAATTGAGCAAGATTCCTGAACTGTTCTCTACAGCCTTTCATTGTTTCTAAGGATTTGAGAACAACTTAACAATATTTTCCCCATTGCAAAATAGATCAATTTCTAATTATACTTATTTTACAGCAAGACACTTAAATAATTACATTCCTCACTTTGTCCAGTCTAAACCTGTGCTAATTCTAGGATTTTAGAATATTGCACAATGATTTGATAATTTAACATTTAGGTACATAATTTCTATTAAATGACTTTCAAATTTATCCAAATGCTATATTAGCTTTCTCTGAAATGAATTGCAGTTTACATTTGGTGAAAGAGTGTTAGATTTGGAGTCAGAAAACCCATGTCTCAATCCCAAATTTGCTGCATATTTCCTACGTGATCATGAATTTATCACTTCTCAGAGTTTCATCTCTGTTCCTTCGTATATAAAGCAAGGATAATCTTATTGCTGTCTGTATTCTGTAAGACTGCTGTGAACATCAAAAGCCATTGAAGTATGTGAAAGCCCCTTGTAACATAAGTGTTTTGCAAGAGTGAAATATGTTAATATTTTTATCTTACATATAAGATATGCAAGCAAATGCTCCCACTAACATTCAGTCTGTCCTCTTTTTCACCTGCTATTGCCACCACCACCACCACCTCTTAACCCCAGAAAGCTAATTCATCATGCTAACTCTATCATAAGCTCCTGATTTTATAGATGGAAATTGCTCATGTGTCAAACTGTGTGATCCTCACATAGATTGTAGATTACTGATGCCCCTTCAAGCCTTGGTTCATAATATATTACTACCAATTTGAGAGGATAGAAGTAATTTTCTCACAGATCCAATTTTAATCCCAAATGTTGTGAAATGAAACTATTTTCTAGCCCCTTTCCTTCTCTATGTTTAAATAATTTGATGCAGCTTTTAGATGGATTAGAGACATGTTTTTACTAATGTGAACATGAAATGGTCTCAAGAAAAATATTGGATCTGACATCTAATTATCATCAAAAAGAATAACTCAGTAAAAATAATGCTGGAATCAAAAACCACAACTTGGCCCATACCATCTTCACTGTTCAAATTAAAGATACTAAATAACTCCACCCAAGAGGCTAGTTTAGTTCTTTTTTGGTATATCGTGTAGCTAATTCCCAGTGTAGACAGGCAGGAGTATTTAAGACCAAGTGGTCCATAGGGATTATGGCACAGTTCTTCCATGCTCAGGCCAGCCAACTGGCAATAACTGCCCTTTGACATTTTCCAGGCCCCACTCATCCCTTCCATGATCTATGCATGGAACAACAGGGTTTTAACCAAGGAGACAGATCCAAAGCTGCTCCATCGGGAAAATGTGCCCCAGCCCAGTTCCACACTGGGGTGAGAATGGCTTTCCCAACAAGGAAGTATTCAGTTGGTGCTCCTCAGCCTTCACAAGAAATGTCAGTTTTGCCACCTGTATGTCTGGTGTCTGATGAATTAGGATGTCCCTTCAATCAGCAGCAGAGGTTCTGCCCTCCAGGCACTTGCCAAAGAATACAGGTTTGAAATCTCTGCTCTGTGTTGCTAAAAGCCCATGGAAACCAACAATATTTCAGAAAGGAATTGCTCACAGTCCCTTAAATACATTTCTTAAATACACACAATACCTTTCTTTTGGAATCTGGTACCAAGAAAAAGCCTATTTCATCTGATGAATTACATTTTATTTTATCAGGCAAACAGAAGTATAAAATCTATGCCTTGACATACATGTATTTAGAGCTACATTTAGTATTGAATTATAAAAAATTTAAAATTTTACTTCCATCCTCCTTTCTCACTCTATGGTATTTAATTTTCATTCAGATATTCTTAGTGCATATAAATATACACACACATCATCATCATCATAATCACCATCATCATCACCACCCTCATCGATGTAAGCAATTTTGGAAAGTAGGTAAAATATAAATATTTTAAATAAATAAATCTTATAATTCTACCATATATGTTAGAGCCTGGAAACACAAGAGCCTGGAAACATAAGAACAATGTATACATTATTTGGATCAAAAATATCCTCAGTATCTCCTGAAAGCAAACCCCTAGCCTTAACTTGACTAATTCCTACTTATTACTCAAGAATCATCTCTGGAACTACCATATCCAAGAAGCTTTTCAATTCCCTAGAGCTCTGGCCATAGTTGGAGCCTCCACCCTATAGCCAAAGCAGTCTGTCATGACCCAACCATATTCTCTGCTGTGACCTGTGAGCTACCTGAGATCAGAGACTATGTCTCGCTTCTGAATGCCCAACA
Source organism: Leopardus geoffroyi (assembly GCF_018350155.1). Taxonomy (NCBI): domain Eukaryota; kingdom Metazoa; phylum Chordata; class Mammalia; order Carnivora; family Felidae; genus Leopardus; species Leopardus geoffroyi. The sequence continues at coordinate 32,501,618 of NC_059341.1, read as the reverse complement.
CCTAAAACAAAAGGCCTGACATAAAATAATGACATAAAAAATGTTCATGGCATAAATATGAAAATACTTACACCACCTCTCTTTGTAAGAAGCAGCTTTGCAAAGAAGATAATAAATAGATACCAAATATTTTATTTTTAAACTTAAATTATTAAAGTATACACTGAAATAAGTCAGCTCTTTAAATGTTGTTCAAACATCAGTCTTAATCTTGTTATTTGAAAAAGGTGAATTGGCATGATTCTAAGTAGTACACTCTTAAAATACTTTTAATTGATGCTATCACTACACACAACTGCATTAGTAGAAAACATAAGGTAACAACATGTATAGTCTTAACCAAATATAGTATAGACTCCACCACAGAACTACCCAAGTGGTTTTAATATTAACCAGAAAATCAGAAGAATTTTTGATCATTAAGAAAACACATACACAGAGCAGATTGTCCATGGAAGAGTGAGATGGTTAATAAAATGAGAAGATAAGATGCTAAGATTCTATTTTCCCAAGCTTTTGATATTAGATAGTCACAGTAGCTGAGATATGGAAACAACCTAAATGTCCACCAATGAACAAACGGATAAAGAAAATGTGGTATAAACACAGAATGGAATATGGTTCAGCCTTAGGGGAAAAACAAAAAAGGAAATCCTGCCATTTGTGACATGGATAAACCTAGAAGACACTACATTAAGTGAAATAAGCCAGGCACGAATACTACACTATACAACTTTTTATGGAATCTAAAATAGTCAGACTCATGTAAACAGAGAGTAGAATGGTGGTTACCAGGTCCAAGGAGGGGGAAATGGGGAGGTATTAGTCAAAGCGTTCAAAATTTCAGTTATGCCAGATGAAGAAGTCCTAGAGATCTACTGTATAACACAGTGCCAATAGTTTGCAACACTGTATTATACGCTTTGAAATTTGCTAAGGAGGTAGCTCTTATGTTAAGTATTCTCATCACAATAATAATAGCAACAATAAATAAGGCAGGAAGAAATTTTTAGAAGTGACAGATATATTTACAGCATAGATCATAGTGATGATTTCATAAATGTATATTTATCTCCAAACACATCAAGTTGCAAAAAATAATAATAAAATTAAAAAGAGCTTCAATAGACACAAACCCATAAATACACAGACATAGAAGCACACCTTCTTGTTTCTTCCTGTTTATGAAAGTTCACTTTGCCCTTTCCCTTACAACTACATGTTCCAGAAGTGTAAGTCCACATCATAAGAGAAATAGATGAAGATTCTTCTGCTGTCTTAATCACTACTTAGTTATTGATGTGTCTGTCAAATGTGCTCACCTCAACTGAGGAATTAGTGAAGACTGGAAACTGCCTATTAGATATCTGCTAAAGGACAAGAGTCAGAGCTCAGAGACAGAGAACCATCACTTATCAAGAGAACAGGAGGCAGTGACAGGAACTGGATGTGCATAAAGCCCATAGGTGGTGTCCAAATGTCCCCCAGAGCAGCTCACTGACGATAGCACCAAGGTCCAACTTCATATTTAGATATCTTGTATAAATACACACAGCATCTCACACATCTAGAAATGTCTACTTGCATGTGCCAAAGAGAGAGACACTTTAATGTGACAGCTTTAGCTGAACTGAGTTTATGTAAAGAATAAAGAAGACCTAGAAACTGAGGAGAAGATGTGATGGGAGAAGTCAGTTATGGAAATGGCACAAGAATTTATCCTTCTTAATTTGAACTCATGTCTGAAATAAATAGGAAACACACCATTCCCAGTACACATTCTGGCTCTGAAAATGTAGCATTTTCTCTTTTCTCTCTCACTGTATCTATTTATCTTCCTTTTTGCCTTCCTCACACACCATCACATTCACAAAGTTTACAAAAAAAAACTGCTTATTTTCTTTAGTAGTCCATTGAGTGTTCTATCAAATTGCCAATAAGACTTTATTCACTCCCCCCCACGGATAAATAGCATGTAGCTACCTGTGAAAATCCATGCAAGTTTGGAGACAAATAGTAAACTGTGGTGTGTGTATGTGTGTGTGCATGTGTGTGTGCCATGCGCTGTGTGAACATGTGTATGTATGCACTTCTTTGTGTGTGCACTTCTATGTGTGCATTTGTGTGTGTGAACATGTGTGTATGTGTGTGCACATATGTGTACATGTTGGGTGGGGCATAATCAGAAGGGAGACAGAAAAAGAGGAATCAAGAGAATGAGGCTACCTATATACCTAAGGAATTGTTGATGAAAACAGAATTAGCTCCTGCAATATCTCATCCACCCACCATCCACAATGAAAACAAAGTAAAATACAATTAGGGATGGAGGAATGCCCTTTTATCTAAAGAAGGAGGAAGCATAAGAGAAAAAAGTAAGCAAGCTAAGAAATATAGACCTCTACCTCAATTTTTTTTTACCAAATTCAAAATGTACTGCCTATAACTTTGGCCGTTTACAATGGCAATTAACATCAATCCTAGGGTCTAATTAACCTCAATCAACAAGTCTAAGTAGGTTAATTAAATAGGATTTGGCTAAGCATGAAGCACAAAAATACAGCTGTCTCATTTAAATATGATTTACAAAGCAAAGTCACCATTTACCAAAGTTTTTCAATTTCTTTTTGGGCAGCAAAGCATGGGGGATAGGGTGGGGCAGAGGTATCATTCAGAGAACATCCCCTGGTCTGCCTCTTTTCAGGTTTTTATGGTACTAGCCAGCAGCACATAACTCAGATATTACCTCCAGGTTATCCGCATTTATCACAAGCTAATCTCCTTTGGAAACATGGGCTCATCCCTTTGTTGTTTATTTTTCTCCTATCCTACCCACCCCCACTCTCTTATATTATAAATTCCTTCAGGGCACCAAGCCTATTTGATTCATCCTTGTCTCCTTAAAATCATCAAGCAAAGTGCTTTGTGAGTAGTAAGTGCCCAATTAATTGTTCTTTTAATTGGATTTTCATCATAATACACTTTTTTCTCACCATACTCCCAATATAATTTGGATTCCTGGACTTTTGGATAAAAGTCCAGATTCTGTGTGGGAAGGTAGCATTCTAAACTGTGATTGCCTGGTGTCTTGCTTCGTTTACTTCCTCACAATCATTTTACCTCTGTCATTCACAATGGGATCGAGGAGTCCATTTTAGTTAATAGTGGCTCCAATGATTCTAAATACTCTAATTTCAAAAGGGATCCTCAGTACCCGCATTAGGAACTCCACGAACAGAGGTCACTGCTACGGCTTCACAAGGTCAAATGGGCCAATTCTTATTCTGCATCTGTTCTGTCATCTAAATACATGTGTTTTTTTTTTTCTCTGTATAGAAGCATTTCAAGTTGCATAGGTATATCTGCCTTCTCAATCTCAGATCCAAATAAGTCCCATCTGATAGTTGATACTCTGAAAATGAACACGAGATTCTTCCTGGGTCTGAACTCTGAGATCACAGAATCTAGATCAGAAGGGACCCTAGGAAGCAGCCAGTTCAACTTTGTCATTTTACAGATATAGACTAGCCAAGTAGCCAGGTCATGCCACCAGACTGACCCCAGCCTAGAGCTCATTCTCTGCCCCCTGTGGCTTCTCTGGTTGGTGGGAAGCCACTGTCACTCCATCAGGAGGGAGAGCCCAGTGTCACACAGGCTTGCTACAGCTCTGCAGAAGACACATAACTGCAGAAACCCACTGAATCATAATCGTCAGAGATTTGGTGTTGTCTGCACCTAGACTAGAGAAGGGGAGTCCTACCAGTTATGAATTGCCTACTCAGGGCCAGTGATTGTGCTGGGCACTTAACAATGCATTTCATCTTAATAAGAACTCAGAAACATCATTTTAACCCTTATTTTTAAGTTTGAAAACCGAGGCTCAATTTTTTTCCAAGCCAAGATCTTCAAATCCTACATGTTTAATACCAGTTGAGCTAGAAAATCAGGCAAATCAGCTCAATGATGATGTGGACAGTCTTGTCTAACACTTTGGCTGACTAACTCATAAAAAGCTAATTATACCAAACAAAACAGATGCTCTCTTTCCAATCTCTTATCATCTACTCTTCGTTAAACATCCTTACTTGCTTTCTTGTTTGTTTTGAACCCTGTCTAAAACTGTTCTCATTATATAGTCCTTAAAACTGTTCCTTCTCTTAACTCCCCAGTGCCTGCTTAAGGTAGCTTCATTCTTTGGTCACTCAGGCTAGAAGCTCAGAGTCATTCATCACTGGCTGCAGCTTCACATGTGATTCTGCCTATCCTTGCCTATCTGCAGGATGATTTTTCATTCCCACAGTCACTGTCCTGGTGACACCCTTCCCTAGGTCAAGCATCTCCTCCCCAAAATCCAGTCTATCCATCAAGACCAAGTTACTCATTTTTTTTTAAATTTTTTTTTTCAACGTTTATTTATTTTTGGGACAGAGAGAGACAGAGCATGAACGGGGGAGGGGCAGAGAGAGAGGGAGACACAGAATCGGAAACAGGCTCCAGGCTCTGAGCCATCAGCCCAGAGCCCGACGCGGGGCTCGAACTCACGGACCGCGAGATGGTGACCTGGCTGAAGTCGGACACTTAACCGACTGCGCCACCCAGGCGCCCCCAAGTTACTCATTTTAAAGACTGCTTTCAACTAATTATTACATTCTAAGATAGTGTAGTCCAACACAACTTTCTGTGATGATAGAAATGTCCTATATCTCTTCTGTCCAATATGGTAGCCACTGGCCACATTAACTATTAAACACTTGAAATGTGGCTAATGTGACTGAGGAACTGAACTTTTTGCTATTTTATCTTATTTTATTTTAAGGGATTTAAATTTAAATAACCACATGTGTCTAGTTGCACCATATTCCATAGTGCAGTTCTAGGCAGTGATCGATCCATTCACTGTCTCTGGAATATGACTTGCTATTTCCCTATCCTCACCTAACCATAATAGCTGGAACAGGGAATGCTTTGTTTGCTGTACCTAGAGAAAGGGTTCACACGTGGTAGGTTCCCATAGATCATCTTTCAATGAACAAATTTGTCTCTTCCACCTATCTCTTTCTTATGGTTCAAGCTTTGCTAAAGTTTACATTTTTCAAAAAAATCAATAAATAGCATGTTGTATTGTGTGCCATGTTTATCATATAAAATAAAAGTATAATTTATATTGTTAAATGTATTCTCATGTGCTTTACTTTTGATTTTTCAAGATTCTTGAGAGCAGAGACCAGGTCATACAACCTTTGAATCCCACAGCACCAAACACTAGACAACACATGCAGCTGGCACTCAATCACTTTTGGTTCAATGGGCAGTTTCTCTAGCTCAGTTATCCCACTGAGGTGTCAGAGCACCAGCACATCAATTTCCCCTCAGCTGAGGCTCTTGCTCATCTTAATCCAGTGCTCCTGTGGCAACTGGAACAATTCTGCCAATAAAGTCTCATTTCTTAGGTCATAAAATTAAATCTCAGCTGGTCTCAATCCAGCAGTGGCTTCTTCTTCATAGCAGCCAGAGATGCCCATGACCAACACTTTGTCCTGACATCCAAGAAAACAGCAGAATCATTAGAGAGGAGACCCATGGAGTGGGTATCACAAAAGCCATGTTCCCATTCTTATTAATTATGTGACCCATACTGGATTTTCTTATCTATAGAATCAAAATAATCAGAGTTGTCACACCTTATCCTCTATGCTAGTTATTTATTTAATATATGTGAAAGTATTTTATTTATTTAATATATGTATTTCACATATTTAATATATGTGCAGGTATTTTATGAAATTATAAAACCCTATGCAAATACAAAATATTTAAGTCAACACATAGCTGGGGCATTGAGATTTTAGCCAAATTATTGGTGTAAAGTATTTAGGCCATTTATTCAACAAATACTTACTGAGGAAAACCTCTGTGCTAGATGCTGAGAAAAAAAGCAATGAAGAAGAACCACATGGTTCTATACTCAAAGAGTATCATTCTAGTGCTAGAGACAATTTTAAACAAGAAACATAACAAATCATGTAATATTGTGACACAAAGGGAAATGCAAGGTGTTACATGCATGTATGAGTATAGAAGGAATTTACTAGGTAAAGCTGGACAAGGAAGAGCATTTCAAGCAGCTAGGACAGCATGTGCAAAGATCCTGAGATGTGAAGGAGGGTTTACACCTGAAGCAATGAAAGACCCCTGTGGTTAGAAAGCACAAGTCAGGAATAGTGGGGGCAGGGGCATCCATCTGTACCAGGAGGAAGTAAGCAATGAGGCCGGAGAAATAGTCAGGGGCCAAATCAGGTTGAAGCTGTAGAATGGTGGTTTTATATCAAGAGCATTGGAAAATCATTGGAGCATTTTTAAAAGGTGGATGATATTGAAGATTTGCATTTCTGAAAGACTCCTCTGGGAACACTACAAAGAATGAACTGGCCCTCAGCAAGAGTAAACAGGGAGAACCCTGTGAAGTTCTGAGATCAAAAACAAAAACTTGTCTCGAGGAGGTCTTAATTCAAACTATGGTGTCAGCAGAGAAAATAGGGATAAGTGTACAGATGCAAGAAATACATAAAGAGTAAAATTCTAAGACTCCTTGATTGATCATCAATGAGTGAAAGTGAAAGAAATAATAATAATAAACATAAGAAAGCACAGTGTAACATAACACCTACCATTAGGAGTAGTAGTAAAGAGCTAACAGTTGAGCCCATGCAGCCTGGCCCCACAATCCGTAAGAATAAACTTCCAAACACACAGCTCCTCATAACAGGGACTTTCTACTTCCTAGCTTTATTCACTAAGTCAGGAACACTGTATGGAGTGGACCTGTAAGAGAGTCACAAGTGTATCATTGGAGATGTTAAACATGCAGTCCCTGTAAGATGTTCAACAAGTCATTGAACATACCAGTCTGAAGCACAGAAGAAAATTCTAGAAAGTGTAGATCAGACATCAGCCAACTATGACCCACAAGTCATAGTTCTTGTAAATAAATGTTTATTGGAACATAGACAATATTTATTCACCTATCATCTATAGCTTTTTTTCTTAATACAATGACAGAGTAGAGTAGCAGCAACAGAGACCTTATTGCCTGTACAGCCTAAAATATTTATTACTCAGCCATCTATAGACAAGTTAGCCAACACTAGTTTAGATGACATCACCTGGGGACAGAGAATATAACATGACAAGAGAATCTGACCGGCATGGTTAAAGTGGATAGAGAAGATAGAACTGGAAAGGGAGACTGAGAAGTGCAACCAGAGAAGTCTAGAAAAAAGGCGCGAAGAAAAAGGGAGGGGGAAGTGACACCAAAGGAAACAAAGGCAGAATGTTACCAGAAGAAGGAGCAGTCTGCTGTGTTAAATGCTGCTCAATGACCAAGATGGTTTGAAGTGTCCACTGCAAGATTACTGGTAAATCTAGTGGCAATGCAGTGCAGTGTAAGAGTTGGACACTAGACTGAAGTGGGTAAAAGAGAAAAAGGAGGTGAGAAAGTGGCAGCATCATGTGGAAGCAACTTGAATCAAGAGGTGGGGCTCTAAAGCAGAGGAAAAAGCAAGGCAGTAGCTAAGGAGATGAGGGCAAGAGCAATACTCAGTTGAATCAGAAGAGTTTTGTTCTTAAGCGTAAAACTGACCTGATTAATGATCTTATAATTAAAACAAACTTGTTGATTTTTATATGGTTAGTAACTCAAGATGAGATTTAAAAACTTTCCCCCCTTTGTAATCAATGTGGGATACTCAGCTTCAGTTTAATGCAAATATAGAATTTTACTTAGTGAATTTGAAATCATGATTATTAGCTTATAATTATCCCTACTGATAGTAAGCTTCTAGCTGATAGTGCTTGCACTGTCCTGAGGGCTTCTATTATTTGAGTCTGACAATAACCCCATGACCTCATGTACTATCATCTTCTTTACTGTGTAGATAAAAATCTGAGGCACAGAGAGGTCAAGTGACTTACTCAAGGTTAAACAGTATGTAGTAAAAGAGAAGAGGTCAAGCTCAGTCCCTATGCTCTACTTCTCTGGCAAATAAATGGGAAACATTTACATATTCAATTAAATTTAAATTATGCCTATATTTATATTACACTTTACACTTCTCAGAGCACTTGTATATTTGACCTTCATACAATTTTATAAAGGTAGTCTAGAACAATTTTATTAGTCTCTCTCTATGATCATGCACAGCTCAGGAAGGTCAATTACCCTGACTTAAGTCCATTGGGCTGTCAGAGGCATAGCCCAGACCAGAAGTAGAGTCTGCTGACCAATTGTACCATTCCCTTTCTATCAGCCCATTTTCCTCAGGGGGAGATAATACTGCTCCATAACCTTGAACTAACAAAATTTCTCTGCACTTTTAATTTTGATTCCAGGAGTCATCAACTTCCCCAAGATTTTCCAGGAAAAAACACAGTCTAATTTTTCAGATCAATTGACTACCAAGTCAAAAAAAAAAAAAAAAAAAAAAAAAGGTGGGAAAGATAGTTTTGAAAATGGTTAACTAGTAGCTAGTTTAAATATCTTAACTTTATATGCTATTCTTACAAAATATTTTTACTTCTCCATATATAAGGTGTTTGTTTAAGGGTATGTTGTTTCCTTTGAATATGGTGCTAACAATGTATTTTCAAGTTACAATTTTCAAGTGAGTTATCTTTAATAAAGCTATGTTGACATTTTCATTTTGTCATTATTTTCCTCTATTTTACCTGTGTGGGCAAGAGCTAAGTGCCACACATCTATCCAAAGGCAATTTACCATGCTATTCCTTTTTATGTTTACCAAAACACTTGCCAGAGTGAGAGGGTGTTTTCTCAGGGTAATTCTAAGGTTCTGAAAGGGTCTGTCAGTTAAAGCCCTCTAGACAGCCAAGCCTCACTTCATAGGATGCTCACTGCGGCACTATTGTTACCTGTACATTCTACATATCAAGAGGAAACAAAACATGTTTTATAGCCATCAAAATCAAATAAGTGTGCTTAAACATTCTGATTTAAAGTTTAAGGTGCATCTGGGTGGCTCAGTCGGTTAAGCATCCGACTTCAGCTCAGGTTATGATCTCAGGGTTCGTGAGTTTGAGCCCCATATCAGGCTCTCTGTCAGCACACAGCCCACTTTGGATCTTCTGTCCCCCTCTCTCTCTGCCCTTTCCCTGCTGGTTCTCTCTTTCAAAATAAATAAATAAGCTTTTTAAAAAATTAAATAAATAAAGTTTAAAACAGAGATTGGCTTTCCGTCACATAAAAAATCGTGTGTAAGCTATATAAACTTATTCCTCATGTCTGCAAACTCTGCTAAAATGAAAATAAAAGAATGAAAAGGTCACGCTTAAAGTAAAGCATGAGAGGGGACATCGGTGGATGAAAACTTTTGACAAATTTTACATGGCATCCTGAACAGGAGAGTGAAACCTGCTCTTGCAAAGCAGCCAAATCCACAACGTAAAGGGCATGCATTTAGCCACACCATTTAGAAACAAGTTACCTTGCTCAACACAGCCCCAGATAGATCAGGTATCAGTGGCATCAAAAACAAGGGAAAGCAGTGTTTAGGCCTCCTCCTCCACCCTCTACCTAGGACACTTACAACCAAGTAAGTGTCCCACCACACCTGGGCAGGAAAATGGAGGTTTTTTTTCCCTCCTGGAAAAGTTAAATGTGGGAACCTTGGGATCTGGAAGCACCAGCCTTAATAGAAAGCAGAAGTGCATCACAGGTCTATAACAGGGATATTCATTCAAAACATGCACATGGCATGGCCAGAGACCTGGCCCCCTGACAGAGACAGCCCTCTCATTTCTGAGAAATTTCAGAAGAAATTGAGTAGCTACAAAGGAAAGCCCTCCAGGTTCTGATCTGTTTAATTCACCTGGTGAAAAACCCAGCTCCCTACTAGGTATCCAAAGTGAAGTCCTCCAGCCAGAAATCCCCATACAAGTCCACAGATGTCCAATTAAAAAAAAGAGCCCAGCATGAGGAAGAGAATAAAGAAAGACAAATGAGCCAAATGAAATAGAATGCAAGAGCTAAAAGAATACTTCAATAATAGCAATATCCTCAGGGAAGTACACAGCATTATATTACATCAGTGAAATGTGGGCAAGACGTTATAGTCAATGAAAAATCAGAAAACAAGAAAGAATTCTTGAAAAGTAAAATTATAGGAGACATAAAAATCTAACAGTTGAGCATAAAATAAAGTTGAAATCAATTAGATTTGGAACAGAAAGAGAATATCAAATATATTGAGTAGCTCCCATGTTTGAGGCACTGTTCTAGGTAGTAGGAATACAAAGTGAACAAAAATCTCTGCCCTCACAGAACTTGACATTCCACACAAAGAAATAAAATATGTGAGGAAAAGAATAATGTTGAAATCTAAGTGACCAAACTCTCAAGAAATATGAATTCCAGAAACTGTAAATGGAAAAAAAAAAGAAGATAGAGATGGAAAGAAATTATCAGAGAAGTAATACAAGAAATTTTCTGGAATTAAAAGATACAATTCTCCAGATTAAAAGGGCTAAACAAATGTCCAGCAACAAAAGAGTGAACATGACAATGACAGGTCAGAAAACCAGATATGGAGATTCCTAAAGGCTTCTAGATCTAAGCAATGTATTACATTCAAAGAAAAAGAATCAGAATTCTAAATAGAAATAATGAATGTGGCTAATGCCTAAAATATTTTAGAGGAAATTATTTTTAGCCTAGATACCTATAAACAAACTATCAAGCTTATTGTGATTACACAATAAAGATATATTCAGATATTTGAGGACTCAAAAAATTAACTTTAACAAACTCTTCCAAACATTGCAACTGAAGACAACAAAGATAAGAAATCCAAAAATAGAAGAGTTTCAAAAATAAAGTTCAGGGCTGATGACAGTATAAAATAGTACAAAATAACAACCAGACTAAATTGAAACATGAAAGTGAGGGGCCCCAGGAATGTAATTGTGAAAGTTATAATGTGGACTTTGTGAACAAAACTCCAGAGAATACAGCCATACATTTTCAGCAATAATTTCTATGGCACATCAAAAGCACAAACCTGCTCTGAAGAAGGCATACCCACTAAAAATTACCCTTATTTTATAACAACCTTGAAAGTACCAAGCTGAAAAATTACCCACCTAACCTTAGCATAGAACTCTACAGTGTTAAAAAGAATTAAGTACACCCACATATATTGATATGGAGCAATCCCCAGATACATTGGTAAGTGAAAAAAGCAAGGGGTAGGACTTTCTTTTTAGTATGCCAGCATTTATGTCAGAAAGGTGAAAAGGCATATTTAGAAATATGCTTGTATCCACAGAGAGTATCCCTGAAGAAAATGCAAGAAACAGAGTACTTTTCTCTAGGAAGGGATACCAGGGTCTAGGAGACAGGAGGTAAAAGAAAGACTTAGTTTCATTGAATTTGTTTACCATACATATGTACTATCTAATCAAACTGACTAAAATTTTAAACGATGTTAGTATTTGTTCTATTTAAATAGACTTCAAGAGGCTGAGAGGATTACGGTATTAAATATTCCTATCATAAGTCCTCAGGATTTTTAAAATTTCTCATACACTTCAGAATTATCCACAAAATTCCATCTATTTTATCCAAATCATCTTCCATTTAGTCACTAGAAATCTGGTTTGTAAAAACATTTATGCATGCAAAGAACTTCAAAACTGTAACTTTTAACCTCATCACTTCCACATCATTATTGGCTGGTAAATTTTGTCAATCTCATTAATACTACCTAATTTAGGGGCGCCTGGGTGGCGCAGTCGGTTAAGCGTCCAACTTCAGCCAGGTCACGATCTCGCGGTCTGTGAGTTCGAGCCCAGCGTCGGGCTCTGGGCTGATGGCTCAGAGCCTGGAGCCTGTTTCCGATTCTGTGTCTCCCTCTCTCTGCCCCTCCCCTGTTCATGCTCTGTCTCTCTCTGTCCCAAAAATAAATAAACGTTGAAAAAAAAAATTAAAAAAAAAAAAAAATACTACCTAATTTAAAGATAGATTCTCAGGGGCGCCTGGGTGGCTCAGTCGGTTGAGCTTCCGACTTCGGCTAAGGTCATGATCTCGCGGTCTGTGAGTTCGAGCCCCTTGTCGGGCTCTGTGCTGACAGCTCAGAGCCTGGAGCCTGCTTCAGATTCTGTGTGTGTCTCTCTCTCTGCCCCTCCCCCACTCATGTTCTGTCTCTCTCTGTCTCAGAAATAAACATTTAAAAAATTATAAAAAAAAAGATAGATCTTCATACTTATATTTGGCTGCCAGATTTTATTCATTTATTATTCTTCAAAATATTTTCATGAGTTAATTACTATCCATATTAGAAAAGAGAAAAGATATTGGACAATAAGTCAATGTCCTATTAAAATGAAGTCAAGACAATGAATTACATAACTGAAGTCTAAAGACTTGGTTTTTCTATCAGTACCATTAAAATGCATAGCCTTGAAAATGAGCCAAACTTTCCAAATATCAGGCTCCCGGCAAATACTCATTAAGCATCTACTGCACAGAACACAGTGCAAGAAGCACATGAGGAAAACGTTTGAAGCGTGGTCCCTCCCTCCCTAAGAAAAATGTCTATTGGGAGATATGAGACATGTATACCCATGAAAATAATTATGTGAAATAGAGCTCCATGAGATTAGTTTCAAGTGAATGATATGGCCAAAATATGTAAAGAGAACTAAAAAAAAAAAAAAAATTCTGGCTAGGGTGCTCAGAAAAGGTTTTGTTAAGGAGATAAGATTTAAGCCAATATTAAAGAGTAGATACAATTTTTTAATATATGATCCAAGTATTCAGTGTAATTCAAATAAGTTGTCACTTACACAAATTTATCCTGGTTAGGTTATTTCACCACATTAAAGGTCATATTAGATCAATCACCATCATTCACCAAATTAGATTAATCACTGTCAATCACCATTGTGTAACAAGGAATTGTTAAGGCAGCCCCTCACTTCCCTTTCACTCATCATTCTTCCCTGCCCCTGCCCTCAATCCCTGTCCTATTCTTCTCTCCATCCCCTCACCTCACCTACCAAATAAATGAGTCAATTGCAAAGTTGCAAAAAAAAAATAAAAAAGAAACAGCAAAAGTGCTCAAGAATGCTATCTTTGCACGTTCTAGCACAGGTTTTTACACAGATACAGGTATTGTTAAAAGTGCAACTGCATATTGTGAAGGACCTCATCATTTCATTATGGCAATAAGATTTCTTTTTTTTATGATGAATTTCACACAATGATGTCAACTTGAGTTCTTCTAAGTTTACCATGGAACCTGCTTTACATATTTCATGTTAGCCTCCGATGCCCCCAAAAGAGGTCCAATGTAGAAGCATATAGATGTCATCTGTCAATACCATGGCTTCCAGTCCAAGGGCTCAATTGAAAGAAAGCCTTTAGTGGTATAGGGGTGCTTAGGTGCCAGCCATCACAAATCCAACCCTTTCAAAAGTGGTTTTGTTCTGTCCTTATCATTGCAGTCCTGCATCCTGCTTTCCCAGAGCAAATCTCTAGTTAAACAGATTTATTCTAAATCCCGTTGCTGCCTGTCTCAGGGACCATTTCCAAGACATGGCCAGCTGTACTGTGTCAGGCCTCGTGACATTTCTGCCCCCAAACCAACCACATCAGTTCACCACCAGATACCCATTATGCACATATTGGTAGAGCTTTCTAGGGAACACATGATCTCTTGTTGAAGGGAAACATTCACTGCAGAAACTTTTTGGTGTTCTTTCACCCTGCCTTTGCTTATGTATACTAACATGCCTTTGGCTAATGCTAAAGATGCTTTGTCCAGAATTGCATCTGCTGGTTGTGATGGTTCCCAAACTAACAGTCTCTTGGTTGCATAATACCATCTTTGTTATTAATACCTGGCATAAAGGGTGATGGTGAAGATGGACAATATTAGAGCTAAGAGTGAGAAATGCTGGCATTCTGCCCTGCCAATCACCCTTTTATGGTAAAATTCCCGAAGAAGTGCTTTCACAAGGAACTCTAGTCAATAAAGGAGATTGAGATGCTCTTTTATTACCATCGGGGCTTGGAACCAATACTCCAAAGCTGACCTTTGCTAAT